>NC_067472.1:191598322-191912072 GCF_947179515.1 Apodemus sylvaticus | reverse complement strand
AACTTATGGTACACAATGAAAGCAGTGCTAAGAGGAAAACTCATAGCCCTGAGTGCTTCCAAAAAGAAACTGGAGAGAGCATACACTAGCAGCTTAACAGCACACCTGAAAGCTCTAGAACAAAAAGAAGCAAATACACCCAAGAGGAGTAGATTTCAGGAAATAATCAAACTCAAGGCTGAAATCAACCAAGTAGAAACAAAAAGAACTATACAAAAGATCAACCAAACTAGGAGCTGTTTCTTTGAAAAAATCAACAAGATAGATAAACCCTTAGCCAAATTAACCAGAGGGCACAGAGACAATATTCAAATCAACAAAATCAGAAATGAAAAGGGAGACATAACAACAGAAACTGAGGAAATCCAAAAAATCATGAGATCCAACTAAAAAAGCCTATACTCAATAAAAGTGGAAAATCTAGATGAAATGGACAATTTTCTAGACAGATACCAGGTACCAAAGTTAAATCATGATCAGATAAATGATCTAAGCAGTCCCATAACCCCTAAGGAAATAGAAGCAGTCATAAGTAGTCTCCCAACCAAAAAAAAGCCCAGGACCAGAGAGGTTTAATGCAGAGTTCTATCAGACCTTCTAAGAAGAACTAATACCAATACTCTTCAAACTATTCCACAAAAGATAAACAGAAGGAACACTACACAATTCATTCTATGAAGCAACAATTACTCTGATACCTAAACCACGCAAAGACCCAACAAAGAAAGAACTTCAGATCAGTTTCCCTTATAAATATTGATGCAAAAATACTCAATAAAATTCTTTCTAACCAAATCCAAGAACACATCAAAATAATCATCCACCATGATCAAGTAGGCTTCATCCTAGGAATGCAGGGATGATTCAATATACAGAACTCCATCAATGTAATCCACTACATAAATAAATTCAAAGAAAAAAAAACACAGGGATATTTCATTTTATGTTGAGAAAGCATTTGACAAAATCCAACACCCCTTCATGATAAAAGTCTTGGAAAAAATCAGGAATTCAAGGCCCATACATAAACATAGTAAAAGCAATATATAGAAAAACCAGTAACCAACCTCAAACTAAATGGAGAGAAACTTGAAGCAATCCCACTGAGATCAGGGACTAGATAAGACTGTCCACTCTCTCCCTACCTGTTCAACATAGCACTTGAAGTCCTAGCCAGAGCAATTAGACAACAAAAGGAGGTCAAAGGGATACAAATCGGAAAGGAAGAAGTCAAAATATCACTAACTGCAAGTGATATGGGAGTATATTTAAGTGACCCCCAAAAATACCACTAGAGAACTCCTAAACCTGATAAACAACTTCAGCAAAGTGGCTGGATATAAAATTAATTCAAGCAAATCAATTCAATTCCTCTACTCAAAGGATAAAGAGGCTGAGAAAGAAATTAGGGAAATGACACCCTTCACAATAGTCACAAATAATATAAAATATCTTGGTGTGACTCTAACCAAGCAAGGGAAAGATCTGTATGACAAGAATGTCAAGTTTCTGAAGAAAGAAATTGAAAAAGAGCTCAGAAAATAGATCTCCCATGCTCATAGATTGGCAGGGTTAATATAGTGAAAATGGCTACCTTGCCTAAAGCAATATACAGATTTAAAGCAATCCCCACCAAAAATTCCTACTCAATTCTTCATAGACTTAGGAAGAGCAATTTCCAAATTCATCTGGAATAACAAAAAAACTCAGGATAGTGAAAACTATTCTCAACAATAAAAGGACTTCTGGCAGAATCACCACCTCTGACCTCAAGCTGTACTACAGGGCAATCGTGATCAAAACTGCATGGTATTGGTACAGTGACAGGCAGGTGGATCAATGGAATAGAATTGAAGTCCCACATACCTATGGTCACTTAATCTTTGACAAAGGAACTAAAAACATCCAGTGGGAAAAAAGACAGCATTTTCAACAAATGGTGCTGGTTCAACTGGCAGTCAGCATGTAGAAGAATGCAAATGAATCCATTCTTATCTCCCTGTACAAAGCTCAAGTTCAAGTGGATTAAACGCCTCCACATAAAACCAGATACATTGAATATAAAGGAAGAGGAAGTGGGAAAGAGTCTGGAGCACATGGGCACAGGGGAAAATTTCTTGAACAGAACACCAATAGCTTATTCTTTATGATCAAGAATTGTCAAATGGGACCTCATAAAATTGCAAAGATTCTGTAAGGCAAAGGACACTGTCAATAGGACAAAGTGGCATCCAACAGATTGGGAATAGATATTTACCAATCCTACATCTGATAGAGGACTAATATCCAATATATACAAAGAACACAAAAAGTTATACTCCAGAGAACCAAATAGCCCTATCAAAAAATGGGGTACAGAGCTAAACAAAGAATTCTCAATTGAGGAATACCAAATGGCTGAGAAGCATCTAAAGAAATGTTCAACATCCTTAATCATCAAGGAAATACAAATCAAAACTACCCTGAGATTCCACCTTGCACCAGTCAGAATGGCTAAGATCAAAAACTCAGGGGACAGCAGATGCAGGCAAGGATGTGGAGAAAGAGGAACACTCCTCCACTGCTGGTGGGATTCCAAGCTGGTACAAGCACTCTGGAAATCAGTCTGGCAGTTCCTTAGAAAACTGGACATAGTACTACTGGAGGACACAGCTATACCACTCCTGGGCATATACCCAGAGGATTCTCCAACATGTAATAGTGACACATGCTCCACTATGTTCATAGCAGCCATATTTATAATAGCCAGAAGCTGGAAAGAATCCCGATGTCCTTCAACAGAGGAATGAATACAGAAAATGTGGTACATTTACACAATGGAGTACTACTTAGCTATTAAAAACAATGAATTCATTAAATTCTTAGGCAAATGGATAGAACTAGAAAATATCATCCTGAGTCAGGTAACCCAATCACAAAAGAACACACATGGTATGCACTCACTGATAAGTGAATATTAGCCCAGAAGCTCCCAAGATACAATTCACAGACCACATGAAGCTCAAGAAAGAAGAACAAAGTATGGATAGTCTGGTTCTTCTTAGAAGGGGAAACAAAATACCCACAGGAGGAGAAACAGAGACAAAGTGTGAAGCAGAGACTAAAGGAAAAACCATCCAGAGACTGCCCCACCTGGGGATCCACCCCATATACAGTCACCAAAACCAGACACTATAGTGGATGCCAACAAGTGCTTACTGACAGGAGCCTGATATAGCTGTCTCCTGAGAGTCTCCGCCAGTGCCTGACAAACACAAAAGTTGATGCTCTTTGCCAACCAATGGACTGAGCATGGAATCCCCAATGGAGGAGCTACAGAAAGGACCCAAGGAGCTGAAGGGTTTCATAGCCTCATAGTAGGAACAACAATATCAATCAACCAGTACCCCAGAACTCCCAGGGACTAAACTGCCAACCACAGAGTACACATGGAGGGACCCATGGCTCCAGCTGCATACTTAGCAGGCCTTTTCAGATGTCAATGAGAGGAGAGCCCCTTGGTTCTGTGAAGGCTCAATGCACCAGTGTAGGGAAATGCCAGGTCAGGAAAGTGGGAGGGGAAGGAGGAGCAGGAGGAGGGGGGATTGGATAGGTGGTTTTAGGAGGGGAAACGAGGAAAGGGGGACAACATTTGAAGTGTAAATAAAGCAAATATCTAATAAAAAATAAAAATAAAAGGAATAATATTGGATATTGTACCAATAATCCATGTATCCCCCAACCCAGTCAGGTTAGCACATAAAATTAGCAACTTTACCATCTGGACTCACCTCAGGTAGCTAGCTGTGAGGTGCAAGCTGTGAGCTATTTGAGAATGTGCTTGAATGTCTGAATGTCACCCTCATGTAGGAAGAGCTCTTTCCAAACTGTCTTCTGTATCCAGAAGCAACCATTTCTTCCCAGTACACACTCAAATAGCATATTTACTTATTTTAATTGTTATTAGTATTTATTTGTTGTACATTGCAATTTGCTTATCTCTTCATTTCTCTGTGTGTGTATGTATACATATACATATATATATATAATCTAGTTCCATATATGAGAGAAAACACGCAATATTTGCCCTTTTAAATCTGGCTTATGTCACCTAATGTGAGGATCTCCACTTACATCTAATTTCTTGCAGATAATAACTCATTCTTCTTTAACGCTGCTCAAAGTTCCATTGTGTGTATACGTTAACACTATTTTTTTTTTAATCCGTCATCTGCTGATGGATACCCTGGCTGATTCTGTAACTTGACAGTTGTGCATGGTGCTGCAGCAAATACAGACATGTGGGCATCTCAGGGGAACCTTCTCTTAAATATTTCCTTTTTCCTAAAGTCATACTCTCTATTTCTTCTTTGCCTTATTTACTACATAAACATGAGTAGTGTTATCTATAGGAGGCTTTGTTGCTTGCTTTTAGGACACAAAGCAGGGCCTGGAACAAAGCAGAGACCTGTACTGTATATGAGGCATGGTGAACAAGGAATCATAGCTGATTTCATTTAGTGAGGACCTACTATGTGCTAGGAATAGGAAGCAGAATGTGGTACTATTTCCAGGAACCTCCACCTACCTGGCTAACCAGTAAGGCTCCTAGAGTCTAGGTGGAGTCTCTCGGCTTCTGACCTGCTCTTGCCTTCTGTCAGGAAGGGCTGCATATGAGGGTCCCCTAGGGCAGGCGTATGAGGGTCCCCTAGAGCAGGCATATGAGGGTCCCCTGGAGCAGGCGTATGAGGGCCCCCTAGGGCAGGCGTATGAGGCTAGGGCAGGCGTATGAGGGCCCCCTAGGGCAGGCGTATGAGGGTCCCCTAGGGCAGGCGTATGAGGGTCCCCTAGAGCAGGCGTATGAGGGTCCCCTAGGGCAGGCGTATGAGGGTCCCCCTGGAGCAGGCGTATGAGGGCCCCCTAGGACAGGCGTATGAGGGTCCCCTAGGGCAGGCGTATGAGGGTCCCCTAGGGCAGGCGTATGAGGGTCCCCTAGGGCAGGCGTGTGAAGGTCCCCTAGAGCAGGCGTATGAGGGCCCCCTAGGGCAGGCGTATGAGGCTAGGGCAGGCGTATGAGGGCCCCCTAGGGCAGGCGTATGAGGGTCCCCTAGGGCAGGCGTATGAGGGTCCCCCTGGAGCAGGCGTATGAGGGTCCCCTAGGGCAGGCGTATGAGGGTCCCCTGGAGCAGGCGTATGAGGGCCCCCTAGGGCAGGCGTATGAGGCTAGGGCAGGCGTATGAGGGCCCCCTAGGGCAGGCGTATGAGGGTCCCCTAGGGCAGGCGTATGAGGGTCCCCTAGGGCAGGCGTATGAGGGTCCCCTAGGGCAGGCGTATGAGGGCCCCCTAGGGCAGGCGTGTGAAGGTCCCCTAGAGCAGGCGTATGAGGGCCCCCTAGGGCAGGCGTATGAGGCTAGGGCAGGCGTATGAGGGCCCCCTAGGGCAGGCGTATGAGGGTCCCCTAGGGCAGGCGTATGAGGGTCCCCCTGGAGCAGGCGTATGAGGGTCCCCTAGGGCAGGCGTATGAGGGTCCCCTGGAGCAGGCGTATGAGGGCCCCCTAGGGCAGGCGTATGAGGCTAGGGCAGGCGTATGAGGGCCCCCTAGGGCAGGCGTATGAGGGCCCCCTAGGGCAGGCGTATGAGGGCCCCCTAGGGCAGGCGTATGAGGGTCCCCTAGAGCAGGCGTATGAGGGTCCCCCTGGAGCAGGCGTATGAGGGTCCCTTAGGGCAGGCGTATGAGGGTCCCCCTGGAGCAGGCGTATGAGGGTCCCCTGGAGCAGGCGTATGAGGGTCCCCTAGGGCAGGCGTATGAGGGTCCCCCTGGAGCAGGCGTATGAGGGCCCCCTAGGGCAGGCGTATGAGGGCCCCCTAGGGCAGGCGTATGAGGCTAGGGCAGGCGTATGAGGGTCCCCTAGGGCAGGCGTATGAGGGTCCCCTAGAGCAGGCGTATGAGGGTCCCCCTGGAGCAGGCGTATGAGGGTCCCCTAGGGCAGGCGTATGAGGGTCCCCCTGGAGCAGGCGTATGAGGGTCCCCTGGAGCAGGCGTATGAGGGCCCCCTAGGGCAGGCGTATGAGGGTCCCCTAGGGCAGGCGTATGAGGGTCCCCTAGGGCAGGCGTATGAGGGTCCCCTAGGGCAGGCGTATGAGGGTCCCCTAGAGCAGGCGTATGAGGGTCCCCTAGAGCAGGCGTATGAGGGTCCCCTAGAGCAGGCGCATCACTACCCCTCCTGAGCTCTCACATTTCTCTGGCAGCACCGCCACACCACGCCACACCCCCTTCCCTCTGCTTGCTTCTTGCACGCCAGTGCGGCACAGCGTCTGGATAGACCAGAGCTGGCAGACCAGCCAACTCCAACCCACGGGCAGGTTTTATTTGGCCCACATAGTCCATTTTTTTTTTATTTGAATTCATTTTAACATGTAAAAGCCGAGGGATTTTGCTTTTAAAAATATCCAGATTTCTGTCTTCGTTTGGAAATTTGGAACATCTGGTAAGGCTGGGTTCCTCTTCCCATATGGCAACACTGGCTGAAACTAAAAGGCATCAACCACATGTCCAGACGGGCTCCTCCACACCCAGCTGGAATTAATGCCTACGGGGCCTGAGGTTATCTGAGAGTAGCCTAGACACTGACAGGACCATGTCTCCATTTCTCCATCTCTCCATATCCAGATGTGGGACATGCTAACAGACCTGTATCAGACAGCGCCACATATCTCTGATGTAGTGAGACAGGCATCTTGAGTTTAGCCAATGCAGGCTGAAGCAGTTCCCCCAAAGGGGCTGCCTTCCGGGACCAAAACCACACACGCAAGAGGCAGACAGACCGAGACAAATGGAGTGGAGGAGCAGACAGAGAGGCAATCAGCTCAAATTCGTCCCCTCTCTCCCTCTCTCTCCACTACTCCCCCCCCCCACCCTGCCAACTCTGTCCACGTGTCCGTGTGTCTGTGAATCTGTACTCGATTACTATTTCCCATTGGAGCTTTTGATTCCGAGCTGAGACGCCACTACATACCTTCTCTGGCTCTCATTGTCTTTAAACTGACACATAAAATATTTATCTTCCCAGTTTTATAGATAGGGAAATAAAGACGTTAGACTCAGAACTCACTTAAAGCCCGTTAGAATGCCTCCCGCTGCTCATCTCAGGAGTCTTTGTCTTTTTCATGCCACATACAGACCGTTTGGTTGGGATGGTGGGGCGCATGAGTCCATCCAATTTCTTACTTCTATTTGTTATTGTCATTATCATTGCCACCATCAATGGCATTATCATCACCAACACTCTGGTCACAATCATCACCACCATCCTGCCATCCCACGGTCATCACTACCACTGTCATCACAACCACCACCACCACCACCATCATCACATCACCATCCATCATTATCACCATCATCTTCATCATCATGTCTCTTCAGCCACCATCATCAACACCATGAAAAACCTTTCATCTGCATGATCCCCATCGCCATTACCACCACCACCATCATCAGAAACTATATCACCATCACCACCATGATGACCACCACCATCACAACTCTGCCATCCCCATGACTACCATCAGTATCACCATGCCCATCATAGTCATCACCAACACAATCACCATTACTTCTCTTGCTAGCCCTTTTCTACCATACTCAACCAAAATGCAGGGATGGGATGGGGGCAGTCAACTCTTACTCCTTTCCATCCAATGCCCTCCCCTAGCCATACAGAAACAATACTGGGCATTCAGGGGCAAAAATTAGCCCTCCTTCACACCAACTGTGACACTTGAGCCGCACCCTGGGAATGATGGTTGTAGGTAGGTCACACAGTGAAGGTCTGGTGGCCAGCTTCCCTCCAGGGTTTCGATACCTGCCTCCATCATCTATCTGTGTGACTTTAGCAGCGCCCCATGAGATCCAACACAAATATTTTGGCTAGAAGATAGCTTGTAAACGTTACAATGAGTGGCAAGGAGTGGGGGGGGGGGAGTCATTATATAGACTGAAGCAGTTTGGAGGAGGTCTCAAACATGTGGGAAGTCACCATACACAAATGGGATGGGTCCCTATATAGATAACTAGTATCCTATTCGAAGTGGGTAGGGTCCTTATGTAAACCATCCTCACAGCGTGCGTAGGTTTTTCTGGAAAGATTTGCTCACACCGGAAGATTTCTGTCTAGAAACTGTGTCCATATACAGGTTACGACAAAATGTGTCGCGGGGGAGGATACTTTAACCTAAGCAAAGACTGTCTTTGCAAACAGAAAAGTGAGGGATTTTTCGCTGGCGCACCTGGCTAAAAGCTGCTCAAATACTAATGACCTTTACACCAAGGTGAAGGTTTTACATAAGGATAAAGAGCTTGTGTGCTTGAAAGAGAAATCCCAAGATCCTGGCTCTTGTACCGACAGGGACAAGGCGGGCTAATCCATTTTGTTCTCAACAAGCACAGCCCCTAGATACCACTGACTTGTGCAAAGACCCTTCCCCTGCTCAGGCAGCAGGTGGGAGCCCAGGAGAGGGCGGAGCAACGGGGGCCACTGCTCGCGCAGCCGCATTGCCTCTGGTGGCCGCCAGAGGCAGCACTGAGGCGCCGCCTCGCTTCCCCCCCCCCTCCCCAATCTCCGCCCCCCGCCCTCCGGGCTCCTGCTCCCGGGAGCCCCGCAAACCCCGCTCCGCCCGCGCCCCGCACAGCACCGAGGCTCCCAGCCCGGTCCGCCCCGCTGCCCCTCCCTGGGGCCATGGGGGCACCCCCGGGCTACCGACCCTCTGCCTGGGTGCATCTCCTCCACCAGCTGCCCCGCGCCGACTTCCAGCTCCGCCCGGTGCCCAGCGGCTTTGCTCCCCGCGACCAAGAGTACCAGCAGGTGGGATGGCAAACCTGGGCCAGGTCCCCTGGGAACAGGAGGCTGGGTCAGAGCTCCGGTGTCTTAGGGGCTGGGGACCCGGGCCTGCATTTTGCGAGTACAAGTCCAAGATTAGAGTTCATACCTTGAGGTTCCCCTAGGACGTGCGCTGGGGGTGCAGACCCCTCTCTTCTTAGATGAGAAGAGCTGGGATCCTAGACTTCCAAGAATCCTGAATGGGAGGAGATGGGGCCCTAGCATTTGGGTCTGAGACCTGCCTGGAAAGCCAGTCTCTAGGGTCATCTAAGGAAAGGTCCGCTCCTGAGGTCTCAGGCGAGAAGGACCCCGCCCCCACAGGATCCCAACTGGTAAATATGTCCCAGATTTTTTTTTTTAAATGGGGATTGGGGGAGAAAGGAATGAGAGAGAGAAGGCAGGGGAAGCAGCTGAGGTCCGGGACGGACGGATTGATATTCTCAAATAGGGAATTGAGACCAGGGCTGGGGAAATCAGCTCAGGTGAAATGAGGATTCAAGGTGCCTTCAGCTTGTCCCAGGAGGGAAGGGGTTGTTAGGGTGCCAGAGAGGATTGAGAGAGAGATGTGGTTAGGATCCGGGCTAAGGAAGATCCTGGGTCCCAGGAGGGTGAGGCTGGTGGTGGCCCCTCACTGACTCCGGGGTCCCTAGGGAAAGAGGCGCAGCTGCAGCTCGTGGGGGACAGAGGTGCTGTCCCCTGACCCATTTTAATTCAAGTCCTCCACTTTGAGATTAATGAGGAGAAAACCTTGGCTGAGCTGGGGGCCTTGTGGGGAGCTGGGAGTTGGCCCTGCCCTCCCCTCAAGTCTGAACCTCTGTGGCTGACCAGGGTGGCTTCTGGGAAAGGGACACGGGGTTGGGGAGAGCATCGAGGGAGGGGGACGTTCCCAGAAAAGCTGTAGGGGGATCGTGTGCTGGTGTGCTTGCTATTTGGGTCATGGCTGGCACAGCCTGAGCCGCTCCTCCCTGCCTACTCCACCCGCCCCCTCTCCCCTCCAAACGAGGACCGCCCGCCATCCCCTCGCCCACAGCCACTTACACAATCACAGCCTCCAGACGGTCGGTCCACCCACTCCCAGCCAGACTCACGGGGCTTACGGCTCTGGAGAGTTCCTCAGCCACGAGGGATCCCCCGCCACCGGGCCTCCAGTTCCGCCCGCCCGCCCGCCACAGTTGCACAGAGCAGTTCGCTCAACCCAATACTCATCAGTCAGTCACAGCTGAGGCACCCAGGTGCATCCCTGGTCATTGTTCCTCGTGCAAATGACCACTGTGAGCACAGAAAGGTAAACCATGAGAGACTCTGAGATAGGACCTGAACAACCATATGACCAGTCACAGATACACAACACTCATGTGTACACCATCACACACATGGGCACACTCATACATTATGCCCACCTATCCCTTCTCACACAAGCTCGCTCTCCCTCTCTCTCTCTCTCCCTCTCTCTCTCTCTCTCTCGCTCTCCCTCTCTCTCTCTCTCTCTCACATACACACACACATACTCACTTAACACAACTCGCTGACCGAAGCAGCTGTGTTCAGAAAACATTAATGCCCCCAAATACTCTGTTGCATACAGCCATTCAGCATGATCGCCACAAACACCTCTGACTCCCCTTCCATGTGTCCTCGTCACAGCCACATCAACGTTGTGCTGCACACACTCGTCAGGCACCCAGGTGCTGTGGAGGACAGGCAGCTGTGCCGTGGTTTAGGGACAGTGGCCCCTGGGACTCCGGGGTTGTGACTCCAGACCTCACACTTCCATTACCCTGCTATGTGGCTCTGGGAAAACTGCCCAGCCCTGGGCCTTTGAGAAGACATGAGACACAGGCCTCCTGAAGGACCGACCCTACCACAGGCAGAGTCCACTGTTCCATAATTTGTTTGAAGCATGGTTTCACTCTCTAGCCCAGGCTGGCTGGAGTCTGTGTATTGGCCTAGCCTGAAATTGTGGCCACTTTCTCCCCTCATCTGCCAGAATGCTGGGGTTGCGGGTGTGTCCTGCCACACCTAGCTCAGAACCGCCCTGTTCTGCAAGGCGTTTCCAGCTGTCTGTTGACATCCGCACTACCTACCTTTCTGTTCCTCCTTCGGGTCTCACTACACATTCTGCCCTGTCTGCTTTTTTCTATAGTTCTTCATATGCCCCTGTTTGTGTCTCTTCATCGCTGTCTGTCTCTGTCTTTCTCCTCTATCTCTGATTGTGATCCTTCTGATGTTTTGTGTGTGTTACCTCTACATCTCCCTCTTCTTTCCTAGGCTGTCTCTTTCTGTCTGCATCTTCATCTATTTTACTCATTCAGTCTTCCTTCTCCATCTCCATCCCTGAGCCTTCTCTCTCTCTCTCTCTCTCTCTCTCTCTCTCTCCCTCACACACACACACACACACACACACACACACAAGCTGTCGCTGCACCCCTGCTTCCATCCCCAGCCCTGGGGTGACAGACTCAGTTACAGTGGATGTGTGAGCTCAGCAGCAGGAGGGAGAGGCCTAGGATGAAGCAGCCACCTCTCCTGTTCTCCTAAAATACAGAAATAGGCGCCTCCCCGGCCCTTATTCCCGTACAGTTCAGAGAGAGCGTCCGCAAGTCCTTGGGACATGTTTCATTTCAGTTCCATGCAGCTGAGGAGGAGCTTCTTGTCTGGGACATGAAAGTGTCCTCTGAGGCTTCTCATCATCTCTCCCTCAGGCCCTGCTGCTGGTGGCAGCCTTGGCTGGGCTGGGTTTAGGCCTGAGCCTCATCTTCATCGCTGTCTACCTCATCCGCTTCTGCTGCTGCAGGCCTCCAGAACCCCATGGGGCCAAGAGTCCCCCTCCCGGAGGAGGCTGTGTCACCTGGAGCTGCATCGCTGCCCTTCTCGTGGGCTGGTAATGGGGCCGCAGGGTGGGTAGGGGTGGGGACACAGTTTCCTATACTTGCTATAAGTCTTCGAGATACCTTGGGGGTGTGAGCCCAGAGTTGGGAGGGAGAGTGCCTGCTCGCCCTGTGAGTGGAGGGATGGAAAGGCCTAGGATGAAGAAAAGAAAGCCTGCCCAGGCTTGGAGATTCTGGTGCTTCTCTCTTTGGCCAGCCATGCCGTCTAGGCAAGCAAGATGCCCTCTAGACCTTATTCCTCCGTCTATAACATGCGTTTTTGCAGCACTGCCCACACCCTAGTTACACTGAGCATAGGCTAGAGAGAGTACAGTGTGTGGGCCTTGCATGCCCCCTGTGAGTGTTAACACCGATCAAACTCACTCATTCATTCATCAACTCATTAATTCAACAACGGAGCATAACTACTCATGTGCCAGGCACTGAACATGCCAGCCAGACAAGGCACTCTGTGACTTCAGCCAGAGACCCGATCAGGGAAACAGATCTTACAGGGTCACCACCAGGAGCACCCACTCAGCCCACACTAAAGATGGGTCCAAGTCCTTCTCGTGGTGAGAGCTGTGCTCAGGACTGCCACACCTGGTCCTGATTGAGGGATCCTCAGGAAGAGAGAGAGCATGACCTTTCAACCTTTATGGTTTAAGAGGCAAGTGGAAAGTCCCGGCTCAGTGTAAGAACTCTCCAGGGCTTCCGATAAGAACTCCCTAGGAGTTTCATTGAACTTGACACCATGATGGTCCAGCCCCTACCAGGTCAAGGTTAGTTAGGGGCCTGAGACCTGCTGGGGACCTCATCCCATGGCCAGCAGGAGTCCTTTAGGAATATGGTGTCCCTCCAGCCAGCTGGGGGTATGGCCTGGAGTACTCACCCCAGTCTGGGCTCTGGGCCACTCTTCCTCACTGCAGGAAGAAGAGGGTGTGTGCTGGGAGTCTGTGGGGGTTGGGCGCCCTATATCCAAGATTTTTTTTTTCCTCATCAGGCTCTCCAGAATGGGGGTTGATGGGGGCGGGATGTTGACAAAGGCCCAGTGGGGGAGAGGCCCAGCCCCAGCCCCCTCAGAGACTGAGAACAAGAGGAGCTTTGTAGGGTTCTGAACAATGGGGTGAGGACAGTAGGCTCCCATCCAAGGGCTGAGGACAGGCCAGTGTGGCCGGCTCAAGGCTGGGAACTGTGAGGGCACCAGGCTCTCGCCCCCTCCGGCGTGAAGTACAGACTAAGGCAGGGAAGTGGGTCCCCGTATTCAAGCTCTACAATGGAAGTCTGTGTGTTGGCTGGGCAGACAGGGTCCAGCTCTTGGCCTGGCCTCCAGCCCTCCCTCCCACACTCTCTCACTCAGTCCCTTCCAGCTGGCCAGATGCCTGGATCCCTGGGCATCATAGGAGAAGGCTTAGAGCTCTGGGCACAATGTCTTCTACAAAAGAATGGGGTCTAGGGCATTTAGGAGGAAGGGATAAGGAACACCTGGGCTAGAAGAGACAGTTGTTGGCCGAATGATTCCTAAGACAAGGCTGGAAATGCTGAATGTCTTTGCAGAGGATGTGGGAGTTGGTTGTGAGCTGATCATTATTAGGAACGGATAACCTTTAATTGAGAGCTAGCTAGGCAAAAACTCAGGATTCCACTCTGGGGAGGTGCGAGTTAAATCTGGGGGCTCCTTCTTCTCCACCACTCCACCCACCATTAGCATCACAATGACGTCTCTCCAGCAGGGGGAGCGAGGTCTTCAGGTTACCTTGGCAACTGGTGGAGGCCAACCTTGAGCAGTTCTTTTTTCCCACGGAGGATGAACCAATAGGGTGGATGCAGAGATCGGATAGGCAAATGAAGAAGCAGGGAGGACGGGTATGTGTGTGAGGCATGGTGCCACCCTCCAGGGTCTGAGGCTGGTTGGTATTTCTTCTTCCTTTTCCCTTTTCAGTGCAGGCATTGGCATTGGTTTCTATGGTAACAGCGAGACCAGCGATGGGGTGTCCCAGCTCAGCTCAGCACTGCTGCACGCCAACCACACACTCAACACCATTGATGACTTGGTGAGAGAGACAGCCACTGACCAGACCTCAGACTCACGCCCCAGTTGGTCTCCACACAGGGATGTGGTCCCCCACCCCACCCCGCTGGAGCGCAAAAGCAGCCAAATCAAAGCAGATTTCAGACCAAAAACCTGATCCCCAGATGCAGAACTGCAAACTCAGACCTGCAGACATTAGACCGTATGTTTAATCCCAACCCTGCAAACTAGAGCTAGATCTAGATTCAGACTGATCCAGCCCCAGGCCTGCGCTTTAGTTTATATTCCAAGCACTAAGTGCTGTGATCATAAAGAAGAGAAAGAGGTTTAGAGAATATGGAATATGGCGGTGTTGGGGAAGGGGTTGCCTCAGTGGGCCCATTCCGAGGCATCCCTTCCCCCTGAGGGACCAGACACACAACGGCATAGTATATATAGAATAGAGTTTATTTAGGGCATGGGGATGGGAGTTAATGGGATAGTGGAGGCAGAGAAAGGTAGAGAGAGGGAGAGAGTAGAGAAGTAGAGGTCGGCCATGACCACGAGGAGAGAGGGGGAGGGGAGGAGAGAGGGGAGAATGACACAAGGTAAGAGAGAGAGGAGAGGCTGAGCATCCCTTTTTATAGTGGGCCGGCCTACCTGGCTGTTGCCAGGTCATGTGGGGTGGAGCTTAAGACAGAATCCTAACACGAAGGAAACCAGCTCCTGCCCTCAGGCCAGATCCAAAGCTACAGACCCTATCCTTGGTCCAAATGCAAGTGCAGGAACCCTGCCCCCCATTCCCCACTGTGAGCTTTTATGTACCCAGGATTCCAGAGCTTAGGGCTAAGATGCAGCCCACTTCCAACACGGAAGTTCAGTATCTACTAACCAGATTTCAGACCTCAGATCCCCCACCGCCTTCCATTTTGACCTAATTCCAACACTGGGGTTCGAATCTTTACCTTGGACTCAAGCCCCCCCCCCCCCCCGACCAACCAAAGCTCCTGACAAGACCTGGGAGCCTCACCTTGACTCGCCTTCTCCTCAGCCTCCAGATGCCCCAGACTCCAGATCTCAGGCACCTGACACTCCTTCATGCTGTTTCACCCCCACCCCCACCCCCAGATCTTAGCCCTCATCTTTGAGTACCCACCATGCCAGACGCGAGACTCTGTCACCTCCCCAGGTGCTGGAGACGGTGGAGAGTCTGGGCGAAGCAGTGACGACTGAGCTGACCACCCTGGAGGAAGTGCTGTCAGAGCGCATGGAGCTGGTGGCCGCCGCCCGGGGAGCCCGAAGGCAGGCTGAAGCCACAGCTCAGCACCTGCAAGGACTGGCCTTCTGGCAAGGGGTGTCCCTGAACCCAGTGCAGGTGGCTGAAGATGTGACTTTCGTGGAGGAGTACAGGTTAGGAGAAGGAGTCTCCTGTTTAAAGTCCTGTGGTGTCTACTAGATCCTGGAGGATGTGGGATAGTATCTGAAGACAGGTTAATGAAAGAGAAGCTCCTGGCTCCTAGTGGGTGGAGACAGGGTGCTGTCCATCATCCTAGAGGTCAGCCCTACTGTGACCCTAAAACAAGACTCAGCTGTGGCAACACGGACCAAGTGATTGAGGGCCCACCCTCATAGTCACGTACCCTGCCAATGACCACACGTCTCAACCATTCACTCACTCAGCCATTCCGTGAGTGATTCATCCAGCAGGCACATCACCGCTCCGTACAGTTGCTCCTGGACTAACCCTGGCAGCCATCCTACCTACCAGATAATTCCGGAGGCAACCATTGTTCACTGTGCAGCTGCTTAATTTAACAGCGGGTGAGAGGCAGCGTGCACGTGATTGGGGACCTCAGTTTCAGGAGGTCACTCTGTATCCGTAGGTCCTTAAACAAGTTCCTTTCCACCCCTGGGACTCAGTTTTCCCACTTTAAAGTGAGTCCGGTCATGCGTAGCTCAGAATGGATTGTGGAGAGTTAGTTAATAACTGAGTGTCTGAGACAAAGCTCGCACAATGACAGAAGAGACAGTTCCAGTAAAATACAGATATACTGAGCGGTGGGGATAACCCAGGAAACCCCACGCAGGAGCGACTCTTCTCGGCTGGGAGAGCAATATAAAATAGGCCCAGGAAGCCAGGCCTGGGGGACATAGGCCTGTAATCTCAACTGCTCCAGGGACTCAGTAAAGGGATTGAAAACTCAAGGCCTGTGTGGGATACAGACTTCAAGGCCAGTATGAATAACTTAGTGAGACATTGTCTCAAATAAAAAGTAAAAAGGCTGAGGATGTGATAATGGAAGAATATTTGCCTAGAATATGCTGATAAAGGATTGAGAGTGTGACTTAAGGGTAAAACATCTGCCTAGAATCCCCCAGTGGGGGTTGAGGGTGCCCTTGCCTAGGATCCCCCAGTGAGGGGCTGGGGGCGTGGCTCAGTGGTAGAGCCCTTGCCTAGGATCCCCCAGTGAGGGGCTGGGGGCGTGGCTCAGTGGTAGAGCCCCTGCCTAGAATCCCCCAGTGAGGGGCTGGGGGCATGGCTCACTTACCTACAATCCACTATTGAAGAGCTGGGACTGTGACTCAGGAATAGAGTTGCCTGCCTAGCCTGTGTGAGGCTCAGTGCTCGCAGTAGCATCAAAAGGGAGAGGGGAGGCCTGGAGAGATGGTTCAGTGGTTAGAGCACTTGCTGTGCTCTGCCTGTAGAGGACCTAGGCTTAGTTCCCAGCACTCAAACGGTGGTTCCCGCCTATCTTCTTCTTCTTCTCTTCTTCTTCCACCTTCTCCCTTCTGCAGATACCAGGCATGCATTTGGTAGACATACTTACATACATGTAGGCAAAACACATTTTCTGTAAGGTGGGTAATGAGCGCTGTGGAGCCAGTTAAATAGTATGGGGCTTGTCTGGGGACAGGCAGGCAGCTTGCATCGTCGGGTGTTTAGAAGGGCCATACTTGAGGGGACAGGACAAGCCGTGCACCCTCTGAGGTAGCCATCCATCTCAGCAGCCAACACAACCAGTCTTCACCTACTTGTAGTTGTTTCATTCCTGCTTGCTCTGAGCGGATGCTCCTGAATCTCCTATTCCCAGGCAGGACTGGGGCTAAAGCAACCCCTGCTGCGGACACAGGGTGGGGCATCGAGTCGGGGGGGGGGGGGGGAGGTGGAATCCGATACTCGGTCAGGAAGGTAGTGGTGGCTGTGAACACAACCCTAGGAAGACACTCTATGAAAGTATGTGACGTTAGAGAGGCCACAAGCAAATGCATGCGGGCCGTGGAGGTGAGTCTGGCAGTGTGGTCAGGGTGCAAACCGCAGCTCCATGGGAACTGCCGAGATGACGCTATCACTGAACATTTGCGGCGTGCTGAGCGCTGAACTTGGGATCTTCCAAGCATCCTCCACTGCAGTCCTGGTGCGTTCCTTACCTAAGTGTTAGGTAGCATTCAAAGCCTCCTGGATAGTGATTTATAACATTAACCACAACCACAGGCCCATTCATTTATCTCACAACAGATTTTGAGGTTGATCCTATTATGCCCTCATGTTACTGGTAGGGAAACTGAGGCGAACAGGTTATATGGCTAATTGGGTAGTGGAGACCTATGCACCGTACTTCTGAAATATTCAATTAGGGCCCAGGTGACTGACACCCTACCTACGGTGCTGGGTGGGGGAATCCTATTCAGAGGCCCGACAACTGTGCCCACCACCACAGAACGTGCATGTGAACCGGTCAGGGTAGTTAGCGGGTGCTTCACTTCCACACTTGTGCTGCAGAGCGCTCCAGGTTCTTGTGAGGCCATGTTCATGGACAGCAGGGAGGTCACAGGACCACCTTGGGCTGGGGTGATTCTGGGGTGCTGACGGCCTCACTGTCTTGGTCCTCTTCCTTCAGGTGGCTGGCCTACGTCCTCCTGCTGCTCTTGGTGCTTCTGGTCTGTCTCTTCACCCTCCTGGGCCTGGCGAAGCAGAGCAAATGGCTGGTGGTCGTGTGAGTGGAGTGGACTGCTCAGGGGAGGGGGACAGGCAGGTTTCCAGCAAGCAGCACGCCGAAGTCAGGAAGCTGAGACAAAGGTTGCATTCTGCAGGGGGAGGGGCATGTTGGACATGCTACACATGTCCTTTGGTCCCCGCAACAAACTGTGGAGAGAGTGCCATCAGGTCCCCTGTGTGGCAGGTAGGGGACCTGAGGTAATGTGCGGGCACCTAGGGCCTCTGGAATATTCAATTAGGGCCCAGGTGACTGACACCCTACCTACAGTGCTGGGTTGGGGAATCCTATTCACAGGCCCACGACTGTGCCCACCACACAGTTCTGTGTGCCGGACGAAGCCCTTAGGACCTCATGGGACTGGCATGGTTAGCCTTGTGGGGAGGTAGGCCCTGTGCCCTGTGCTCTGTTTGACAGTGGGAGGTCGTGGACCCAGTATGACTAGGTTACTTGTTCAGGGCCACAGAGTCAGGGAGTAGTACTGTGACAGAGCTTAAGTTCAGCCTGCCCATCACTGGAAGAACCCAGGCCCCTTCTGCCTTGGTGCCACTGTCTTTGGAATCCCCCTGAGAAAAATGTCCACCACCGCATCAAGGCCTGGAAACTGATAAAAAACACACCGTGCTGAACAAGTATATGAGCCAGCCTTTCGGGTTACCACAGCTGTTGACCTCTCCCACCACCCCATGACCCAGAATTAGTCCACCTGTCGCAGCCCTGGACCTGAGCCAAGCCTTAAATAAGTCAAGCTCTGAATTTCAGGAATCAGCTCTCTAACAGTAGAGAGAATGGAGAGAGACAAAATGGGCTGTGGGTGGGCCTGCAAGTTGCCTCAGAACCTACTGGACCCTGTGTAGTTAAATCCCAGGAAATCCAGCCCAGGGGTGGACAGCTGCCCCCCTAGGGTCCAGGAACAGCTGGGATGGTGGCTACTGAGCTGGTAGCCAAGACCTTCCCTTTCCTTTCCAACTGGACAGATGTTGTATTTGACGTCAGTCAGTCAATCAAGGGGCCTTGCCCCCACCCTTCAGTCCCGTGTCTCTGACTCTAATCCTCTAGGCCACAGAGGTTGGTGGGTACTGGGGAGGGCTGGGGGTGGATATAGGTTATAGAAGAGTGAAAGCTGGCTGAGTCCTGAGCTCAACCCTCTCCCCCTCTAGGATGACTGCCATGAGCCTCCTGGTGCTTGTCCTGAGCTGGGGATCTATGGGCCTAGAGGCTGCCGCAGCTGTGGTGAGCATGGGGCTCTGGGTTCAGGGGTTCTGATTGTGGGGTGGGCGTGACCCAATGAATGCCGGAAATACTAAGGTGGAGGGGATCACGATCACAGTTCTGAGGTCTCGGCCTTGATTGCTGGATCCTGAGAGAGCAGAGGCTGGTGCCCGGACTTGCCAGTCTAAGGAAAGCTGGAGTCTGGACCCCAGGGTCTGAGGGAAGAGGGTTGGGGCCTGGACCTCTGAGTTCTGTGGAAACATAAAAAAAAAAAAAATGGACGTTCTGGTCTGATCCCTTCCTGCTTCCCTCCTCAGGGCCTCAGTGACTTCTGCTCCAGCCCAGACACCTATGTGCTGAACCTGACGCAGGAGGAGACAGGGATCAGCTCGGGTGAGTCCCATAAATCCCTGCTGTCCTCAGCACTCCCTCCTACCCCCCTCCCCCAAGGCCCAGTCTGTTGTAGGGTGGAGAGCAGCTGCATCTACCAATCCTGGCAGGATGGGGAAAGAGTAGGATCGAAATGCCCGTGGGTCTGACTAGACGGGGAAGGGGGCCTGGGCCTCCGTGATCAGAGGGTTAGACAGCAAGCAAGCACAATCAGGTCAGTTGACTCTGCTTCCCGGTATGGCTGGAGCAGAAAGGATGAACCCATGGGATGTGATATTGCCTACCTATAACCCCAGCAATTAGGAGGCTGGAGCATCAGTTCGAGGGCAGCCTGGGTTATCTAGACTTGGTCACACCGTGCTTTGAAACAAAACAAACAAACAAACAAATGAAATTAAGGTTGTCCCTCCGTTGGTAGAGGGCTTGTCAAAGCTGTAAGTTCGATCCCCAGCAACACAGAAAGCTGGTCCTGTGCCCAGCACTCAGGAAGTAAGATCAGAGGCTTTCAAGGGCATCCACAGCCACACAGAGAATTCAAGGCCAATCTGGGCTGCATGAGACTGAATGAAACAATATCAGTAAACCAAAGGAGAGGAGGAGGATGGGAAGGAAAAGGGAGGGGCAAGGGGAGGGAGGAAGGGAGAGAGGGAGGGATGGGGGAGAGGGGAAGGAGCGGGGGAGAAAGGGAGGAAAAGGAATGGATGCAAGAGTGACTAGCAGGTCTCTGAGAGCCCAGGAAAGTTTCACACTGTCTGTGGAATGTCCTCTGGGCTTTGGGCCTCCAGACTTGCCCAGGGAGAGCCTGGGCCCAGGCTTATAGCCCACTCCTTTCTCTCCCTCCTCTTCAGACATCCTCAACTATTATTTCCTGTGCAACCAGGCGATCTCCAACCCCTTCCAACAGGTTAGGACCGTGGGCAAAAGGCATGGGCGTTGAGGCGATCGCTAATGTGGACCCTCAAAGGGCATTCGCTGGGCTACTAAAGACTCCCAGGGAGGAGGAGGGTGCCGAGGCCCGGAGTTGTGTAGCCTCGAGGGCAGACGGCATGGTGGACACCTTGACCTGAGTCCGCCTTTCGCTTCTCTTCCTGCAGAGGCTGACTCTGTCCCAGCGTGCTCTAGCCAGCATCCACTCTCAGCTGCAGGGTCTGGAGCGGGAAGCTATTCCTCAGTTTTCTACTGCACAGGTTAGGTCAACGGACCGCACCAGCCCGAGAGGGAAAAGGATTGAGCCTGGAGTACTTGTGGGATGCTGGCCCCACTCGTGTAAAGGGGCAGTTGGCTGAGTCAGATAGACTTGAGGAGCTGGCCCTTCTCCATGTCGGCAGAATTTCATGTTGTGTGCAAACCTTTGGAAAGGGGTAAAGCAATAGGGCTGAGCCAGGGAAGGGCTTGCAGCAAGAAAAATCCACATTTCTCTTGGTGCTGGGGCCACAGTGGAGGTGAGAGGCTCTAGGGTGTGGCTGAACCTATATAATGGAGAAGGGATGGTCCCTTTGGGAGGTGGGGTCCTTGGGTTGAGGGCGGGGCCTACTTTACTGGGTAGCATACTGTGTCCTCTCCCTCCCACCGCAGAAGCCCTTGTTATCCTTGGAGAAGACACTGAATGAGACAGAAAGAAGCTTCCACCAGTTGGTGGCGCTGTTGCACTGCCGCAGTCTGCACAAGGTACACTAGGTGTTTGCTAACCCGGTGTCTCCCCCTCCCCTTAGCTTTCTCTTCTCCTCCCCTTCCGTCTAGCTCCTTCCCCTCCTCCTCGCCTCCTCCCTCTGTCCCCCCTCCCTCCCCACCCCGTGTTCTCTATCTTCCACCCTCTTCTCTCCTTGAAAGCTGCTCAGCCTCTCAAGCCCTGGAGTGACAGCCAGGCAGCCCCCCCACTTCCCTAGGTTGACCGCTAGCCCAGATAGCTCTTGATATAAAAGGGGCAGGAAAAGGCGGGGGCGGGGCAGCCTGTGAGCACACCATGGGCTCAGGAGTGAGCCAGCAAGAAAAATCCACATTTCTCTTGGTGCTAGGGCCAGACTGTTGGAAACGCTGCCTGTTGGAAATTCACCTTTCCAACTTAGACTCCGCCTAACCACGTTCCCTGGTTCCATGCAGTCTCCCACCATGATACTTGCCCCGCACACAGGCTTTGCTGTAATCCTGGCTCTATGGGATTCACCGGACACTGACCCCCTCCATGACAAGATCACGATGACTTTTTATTTCCTTTTATAATTCCGAGGGATTGTACTCAGATACCCCAGCCTATTAGACAAGTACTCTACCATTGGTTTATACCTGTGGAGTGGGAAGGTGTGGGGAACCTCATCTAGTCCAGGCTTGCTTCTAACTAGCTGCGTAGCACAGGATGACTGCTCTGATCTTTCTGTCTCGACCTCCCCCTTGGGTACTGAAATTGCAGGCGTGTGCCCCCTTCCTCGGCTTTGCTTCCTGCATCTCAGGCAGGCATTCTACTAACCGAATGTTCCATCTCCAACCGCCAGTCTTTATAAAAAGAACATTTCATCTTGAGCCAGGGCTGCACGAAGGCCTTGGACTTTTTATCATCTGTCCTCAGTCTCCCCGCTAGCTGGAAAGGCAAGCTCTTCCAGACCCAGCAGGAAATATTATTGCATTGTTTTGCAAACCCAGAGGCTGAGGAGAAGGTGGTTGCGAGATTTGCCCAGAAGGCAAACACCTCATGGAAGGGCACTGAGCTGCTTCTGAAACAGTTGTACCCATCAGATCTGAAGGACACAAGCTTCTTCACCACCTTCTGGGCAGCTAGTCTGCCTTAGAATTAGGATACAGACTCAAAAAACAGACTCTTCCCCCACAAGAAGACCCAAGCAATACCTAGGAGATCCTTGTTCCAAACCACTATTCGCTGGGTATCCAAAATCTGAAATTAATGGGGCAGTGTGCTCCAGAGGGATCAGTGTATAACGCTGGAAGCCAAGGGGTGGGTTTG
Organism: Apodemus sylvaticus; assembly: GCF_947179515.1. Classification (NCBI taxonomy): domain Eukaryota; kingdom Metazoa; phylum Chordata; class Mammalia; order Rodentia; family Muridae; genus Apodemus; species Apodemus sylvaticus. The sequence continues at coordinate 191,889,786 of NC_067472.1, read as the reverse complement.
GGGGTGGGGGTTCCTTGCTCTGTTGTACCCCCCAGACCTGCTTTGTGACCTATGCAGATGACGATCTCCAATTCTGATCCCAAGATGACTGGGAGGGGAAGGATACGGGGTCAGAGTCTGTGCCCAAGATTGAAAAACCACGTGACCATGGCCATTGGTTCCCCATGTAGGTCTTAGTCCCCTCACGTGTTAAAATTAAGAACAGGGCCAGGCAGTGGTGGTTGCGGTGGCGGTGGCGGCAGCAGTGGCGGCGCACACCTGTAAGCCCAGCACTCTGGGAGGCAGAGGCAGGCAGATTTCTGAGTTCGAGGCCAGCCTGGTCTACAGGGTGAGTTCCAGGACAGCCAGGGCTACACAGAGAAACCCTGTCTCAAAAAATAAAAACAAAAAATAAAAACAAAAAAAATTTAGGAACAGGACAGAGGACACTGCTCCATCAATAAAACACTTGTCAAACAATCATGAGGGCCTTAGTTCAATCCCCAAAAAACCATGTAAAAAGCAGGAAATATGGTACTGGTTTACAATCCCAGCACTGCGGAGGCAAGAGTCACGTGACTACCTGGTCTGCGGGCCTGCCAGCCTATCCCAATTAGTGAGCATCAAGTCCTAATGAGAGAGAGCCTATTTCAAAACTGAACAAAATTTTGCTGACTATAGTGGTAGGTAGCTTTAATCTAAGTCCTTAGGAGGCAGCACCAGACATATTTCTGAATTTGGGGCTAGCCTGGTCTGCAGAGCAAATTCCAGGACCATCAGTGCTACAAAGAGAAACTCTTGTCTTACAACAAAATAAACAAACCTGTGTTTGACCTTTCACTCTTGCCCCTACCCGACCTGAAAAGGCTTAAAAACATCCCTTCTGCCAGGCAATGGTGGTGCACGCCTGTAATCCCAGCACTCTGGGAGGCAGAGGCAGGTGGATTTCTGAGTTTGAGGCCAGCCTGGTCAACAGAGTGAGTTCCAGGACAGCCAGGGCTACACAGAGAAATCCTGTCTTGAAAAAAAAAAAACAAAAAACAAAAACTAAAAAATAAATAAATAAATAAATCCCTTCCACACAAGCACACATTCAAAAATATACACACAAATAAAATAGAGACTGCAGGCTAAGAAAGGACAAGCTGTGGCTCCCACCACAGCCCTCCCAGAGGCCGATGCAGAGGCAGGGGGATCTCTGTGAGTTTGAGGCTAACTTGGTCTACAAGGTGGGTTTCAGGCCAGCCTGGCCTCTAGAGAGAGACCCAGTCTGTCTAAAACAGAGGCAAGGTGAGGCGTCTCTGGAACCGAAGGGACTTGGTACCGGATGCAGCTCCACCCTTTCTGGGCTGTGTGGCTATGTATAAAGAGATTACCCACTCTGGGCCTTAGCTTCTCTCCAGCACTGCCAAAGGCAGCATTGTGTGGGACTGCAAGGACGTAAGCACACAGCTTGTGGGCAGGATGCACAAATACCTGGTGATTGTCGTGGTGGGCTTCTCACTGTATGACTCCCTTACTCAATAGCAGGAGCCCCTTCCTTTGCCTCAATGCACACACCGGGAAGCCAGGACTGCCCTTCTAGCTCTGTCCTCACGGCCCACGGCCTCAGTGCTCATCCAGCCAACCGCAGGAGGCCTCCTCACCTCTTGCACACCCACCTCGCTCACTCCATCTGTTCAATAACAGCTGGCGATCCTTCCGAACACAATCGGATCAGTCTTCATCTAAAAACCCTTTGGTGAATCACCCTCCACACGGATTAAAGCCAAGCCAGGCACGCGGCACTAACCTAGTAGGTGCCTCCTGTGTAGACAGCCTCAGCCTTGGTGTTTCTACCCTTGTCCTGCACATCAGCCCAGCCACGTGCCTCTGACTAGACCTGACCATCTGCCTGTCTCCTAGCGTCCTCTCATGGCCTCTACTGGACACTAACCTAATGTCTTCCTGTCCTACAACCTCTCGCCTCTCCAAGTAGCTGCCTGGGTCCCACGCACCAAAGGCTGCCAGTGCTGGTAGCATACCTGGAGCCAAGGTGGATTCTCCCATCCTGGCAGAATATTGGCTGTGCCACAGGGCATAGAGGTTACAGAGGTTCTGCTGGCCTCCAGGATGGTGGTCACAATAGCCAGTCCTTTCTGCACGTCTATCATGATGGACGCCCAAACCTAAGTGTTACATAGGCCTGCAATCTGTGGGACCCAGGAAGCATCTCAGAGTGTGTGGGGGATGTCACTGTCACAAGTGCAGAAGCAGATGCTGGTGGCATCCTCCTCAGTCAACAGCACGTGGCTAGAGCCAGGGTAAGCTGGTTGTTGCTGGTGGGAACGACAGTGCAGAGGCTTGCCCACTGAAGGTGCTGGGAGAGCCGTTCTCTAGGTGCTGAGTACAGAGGCTAGGCCACTTTGCATGTGGGAGTCGGGGACTGAGGGAAGATGGGGGTGGGCTGTAGGGCTGCCGCTCATCGAAGGCTCTACCTGAGCACATAGATGACTTCCGGTGTTCACAACAGCTGACAAGAGCTACCCTTGCGCACAGAGTCCGGGTGACAGCCAGCCAGGTAACTGGATGGCGGACCTGTGTACTAAGTGCATGTGTGCACACCCTGAGCCGCCTCCTCCTCCTCCTCCTCCGCCTCAGGACTACAGCTCAGCACTCCGAGGCCTGTGTGAGGATGCCCTGGAGGGCCTACTGTTCCTGATGCTCTTTTCTCTCCTGTCTGCGGGGGCCCTAGCCACCACCCTGTGCAGCCTGCCCCGCGCCTGGGCCCTCTTCCCGCCCAGGTCAGCAGGGGAGAGAGGGCAGGGTCCCCAGGGAGGGGACTGGAGGCAGTCACCAGGGCCACTGGTGGGGATGGGGCAGCCTCCTGATTGGTTTCCATCATGCTTCTCTGCCACTCCCCACATCACACTTCAGCGATGACTACGATGACACAGATGACGACGACCCTTTCAACCCTCAGGTACCCTGATCTGAAGGGAGGAGGACCGTGGCCTGGGATCCCGGGTCTAAGGGAAGGGGAACTGAGTATTGTGTTCCTGGGAGTGAGGGGGAGTGAGGCCGGACCTCTGGGTCTGAGGGAGGGATGGAGCCTGAGATCCCGTGGGAAGAGGGATGAGTCGTGGCCATGAGGGAGGGGTCGGGGGTCCTGGGTCTGAGGATGGAGAGAAGGGCCCCACAGTACACAACGGATTCTGTGTGTCTCTTCCGCCCGCATCCTGCCAGGAATCCAAACGCTTTGTGCAGTGGCAGTCTTCCATCTGAGCCTCCCCTCCAGGCCGGAGCCTGCCTCTCCTCCATGGTAAGCTTCGGTGCTACCTCTGTGTGTGGCTGGGCGTCGGCTCTCCCCCACAGGAGCTGTAGCCCTCTCAGGCTGGCTGGGTGCCCATGGGAGTGCCTCCTGCCAACATCAGCTCTTCCTCTCTTCCTCTCGCTAGCTCCTTTCCCGGCTGCTGGAGAAGGCCCCACTAACCTGGCCTTGACTGGGCTCTGACCACTAACACGGCTGGCTGTGGACACCTCACATAGGACGGCACCCTGCTCTCGCCCTACTATCCCCCATGCCCATTTCTCCTTAGCACACGGGATTGATGAGGTGGCAGAACAGGGACCAGGGAGGGCTGGGAAGGGGGCTGACCTATACACCACCACCAGTCCTGTCCTTGGAGGGATGAAGCTAGAGGCAGGTACAGGCATGTGTGTCCCTGTTTCCGGCCGTATGCCAGCGATCTCAGCCTATGGCACTAACTTGGAGATTGGGCTGATTTGAAATAAAAGGGAAGACTTTCTTTTACAAGTAGCTAGGTCCTTCTTACCACCCCTGTTCCCAGCTCCTGGGAGAAGGAAGTCCTGACTGGGCTAGGGAGACTCCTCTGGTGCATGAAAGGCAACTCTCCTCTTGTCCAGGCTCAGCACTGCATTGCTTCTGAAAGTTACATGTGAATCCTGACAAGGCGGGAGGAGCAGATCCCGGAGGCCTAGCACTAAGTGTAAACGGGTGTGCAGCCACAGAACAGCGGCAAGCCTCCAGCCGTGTGCCAAGTCCAGAGCCTGCTGGGTTGAGGAATGGTGTGGAACGGGCTTGCTTCCCACGGCTCACACCCAGCACGAGATGCCAGCAAACCAATGCTTGTGTCAGGATAGGGACAGAAGTCTCCAGAGAGGACGTAGAATATTGGCTTGTAGTGCCACCAGGGTGATGGAAGGGGGAAGGTTTCAGGAAGATATTATAAATCCAGACAGGAAAAGATGAGGCACTCAGTAAGTTATCAAGTAAAAACAAACATGGCAGAGTCACAGGGAACTTTATTATCTGGGGAACAAGACCTGTGTAGTTCTTATTTGTTAAAAAAAAAAAAATAGCACACATGGCAAAGAAAAACATTGTTGCTAATGCATAAACATTCAAAAAGCTTCTATTATTTAACAAAAAAAACCAATTTAATAAGTAACTGAGATGAACATATGAGGAAACAAAACCCCAAGACAGAGAAAGTTGTCTTTTTTGTTTTGCCTTTTTGGTTTTGTTTTTTAGACAGGATTTCTCGGTGTAACAGCTCTGGCTGTCCTGGAACTCTCTTTGTAGACCAGGCTGGCCTTGAACCCACTGAGAACAGCCTGCCTCTGCCTCCCTAGTGCTGAGATTATTGGCATGTATCACCATGCCCAGCTAAATTGTTCAAATTATAATTATTAGCAAACATAATGTGCTACTTTCCCTTTTCTAGTATCTGCTTGTTGTGGACTTTAAAGTGGGGTTTAGGCTGGTGCTGGTCAGGAGGCCCAGGTTCTCTGACTATGCTGCCCAGAGGCTGTGAATCACTAGCTATGTGAAAATAATAATAAACAAGCAAACAAACAAAAAACCCTGCTCACACGTGAGAGGATAAAAACCGCATCTCCTAAGCTGGTAATCCTTTGGGGGGGGGGGAGGTGTCAAGCTTCCAGAAAGAGATGGACAGGCAACCCCCAGCTCAGATAAACCCTGAAGACAAAAGTCCACAAAAGGAAGGGCAGTAATCCGCACAGTACAACTCCAGAGCAGCAGCTCTGTAAGGGAAGATGGTAGAGCAGGAGCCTCAAACTGGCAGTGGCAAGTGAGGGGGATACAGAAGCCCCAGGAGGTATCCCTGGCTCTTGCACAGTGCTGGGTTGGAGTCCTGTGGGTCCTAATCCAGGCACCACAGTGTTAACGTGGGCGAGCTATCCCACTCGCTGAACCTCAGTTGTGCGGTGAAGCAAATGGGCATCGGCAAGCCAGAGAACAGCTCTTGACGGGATAGGTGAAAAAGCAAGACAAAAGCAACGTGATGCTTCGGGCTACACGACGGCTCTCAGAAAACATTAGTGAGGAAAGTGCCCGTGTCTAAAGTCTGCGGCTTAGTTCGGAATATTAAAGCAATGTCAATTTCTTACTTTTAACAAATAAACCATGGTGAATTCGAGGTGTGGAATCTAGCAATAGGGGAAAATGGGCACAGTGTACCCAATTCCTGTATTACTTCTGCAATTTATGTAAATTTAAATTTATTCTAAAATAAAGGTTCATTATAAAAAAAAGAGATGGGAAGAAACCTGCCAAGCTAACACTAACAGATTATACAAAGTTATCCAAGTGTGTTTTACCAAAAATTGCTTCTAAGATGTGAGACTGGAAACTGGTCTATAGGGTTCGCTCGCTCTCTCTCTCTCTCTCTCTCTCTCTCTCTCTCTTTTCGAGACAAGGTTTCTCTGTGTAGCCCTGGCTGTCCTGGAACTCACTCCGTAGACCAGGCTGACCTCGAACTCAGAAATCCACCTGCCTCTGCCTCCCAAGTGCTGGGATTACAGGCGTGCGCCACCACCGCTGGGCTGTACTGTCTCATAGGTTATTTTAACGGGGGATCCCAAATCGGACAGCACAATTCAGTCCGTCCTACTGTAATCAGTGAGCATTAAGTGGCGGCTCACACCTTTACATCCCTAAGAGGGAGGCGGATTTCGGAGTTCCCGGGCCATCCTGAGCACAACAGGTACCCAGTTCTGCTAGCTGCCTCTCCGCCCGCACCTCCCCATCCCAACACCCTACCGGATACCTTTCCAGCGTCACAGCGCAGAGGCTACTCCCATTCCTCAAGCAACGCATTTCCCGCTTCCTTTGGTTCACGCTCGCTGTTGCCCACGCCCGGTGCGCCATTTCCATATTATTCACTCAACAAGCCTTCCAAGGGAGGGCTCATCTTTATCCCACTTCTCTCCACCCTTTTTTCTTTCTTTCCTTTAAATCGTCACAGCGCAGTGCGCAGCCTCACAACTCTGGTTCCTATGCACAACTCTCGTTCCTATGCTTTACATTTTGAGGGCCTATCGACTTACGGAGTCAAACCTAGGCTGTAAGCAGCGCGCAGAACGAAGCTAGGAAGCTTCGCGGCGCATGTCCCCACGGGGCCACCGTCTAAGGCTGGTTTCCGACTGGCTGACAACGCCCACACGCGATTGCGTACGCGAGACGTGTGGAGGGCGGTTCAAACCGAGCGGTGACGTCTATTGGCTGGGCGCGACACGTGCGGACGGACGTCTGGGTGACGTCATCACGCCGCGGTCAGGACATTCGAGCCCCAGACTAGAGCCGGCCGGTGACTGAGCGCTGTCTTGGTTGTCTTGTAGCTGCCTGGGGCCGCCGCCGGTAACGACTCTCGGGAGCGAGCGGTCCAAGTGAGTGTGGGGAGTGGCGGGAGGCCTGGCGGGCGAGCACAGGGACGCCTTCGGGCCCCGGGCTCCGCGAGCCCTGGCCTGTTTGGTAAGGCCAACCGACGCCGCGCCCTGCGTCTCTAAAGGGTGTGGCTGCCGGAGCGCCGCTGCGCATGCGTGCTGGGTATGCGGGGGGGGGGGCGCGTGCTCCACTGCGCGTGCGTGTCCGCTTCCGCTCGTCCACAGGTCCTGGAAACGCTGAGGACCCTAGTGCCCTAGACGCCCCCCTTGCGGCCCCTTGACCCACTGTTACCTGGCCGCCCTGTTGCCTAGGGCAACCCAGAGAGGCCATCCTCGCAGCGCGGTGCGCCGGCGCGGCCAGGCCGCGGGGGGACCAGGGAGGTCTCTTGGGTTCAGGACCTTCAACCTCCACCTAGCGTCGTGGACTTGATGCCCGCGGGACAGCTAGGTGCTCCTGAGCTTACAGTCCGTGTTGTCCTCGTCTGTCAGACCCCTTACTCCTAATACCAACCTGTAACCCGAGGCTCTCTTTTGTGCTGCCTTAGTGAGGACCCCTTGACTCCACCCAACGGATTCGTTCTTTCTTTCTTTCTCTCTTTCTAAGGCGTTTGAGATCTGTCAGTGCCCCGTAGGCTTCCTTTAGATTTTCGGTTTCTCTAGTAGGCTTCCTTGCTGTACATCCTGTTGTTTGGACTGCTCCAGCCCTGTTTTCGCCCATCATGTTTCGTCTGGAGCTATCCACCCCACCCCTACTAGTTTCTTAAGAATGTTGTGGGCCTACAGACACCTCTCCCGAACCAACTCCTGCTCCTAGGAACATCCCGTACAAATCTCTTCTCTGTCCTCTGGAGACTGTTACTGATTGAGTCTGGAAGGTGCTGACAGCCACATAGGGGGCAGTCTCCTGCACCTCCACCTGCTGCTGCTCAGTAGGCCATCCATAGCTTAGCTTTGTCCTTGAAAACTTTGCTCTGTCCTCCCAATCTCAATTCCTTACTCCTCAGCGTGTCCCCAGAGGCATCCCCAGAAGCTTTTCTGTAGCTAGTACTTCAGACACTGGAGAGCCTTCCTCTTGCTGTACTGGGATTCTCTGTAGATTTTCTGTCCAAGACTGAGGTTTCTGCATCCACCACAGGTTTCCCTCACACCCACGCTCTTAATGCGAGTTTCAGCTTCTTTGTCTTTCATTTTCATGTCCTACAGGTTAGTCTTGGACACCTCCAAGGGAGGTGTTTCCTTTTATGCTCCAGTCTCTTCATTCCACACTAGGACTTGCTTCTGATTCTTTAGGCTGTTTGTTTTTGAGACAGGACTGCAACATGTAGCCCAGATGGGTGTTGAACTCCCAAAAAATTGTTGGGATTTTTTTGGTCATGAGCCACCACACTTGGATTCTTTTTCGTTCTTTAAACAGTGTTCCCTCCTATGAGATACCCTCCCTTTCCAGCCTATCTTCTCTTGGGTCTTCTTAATTCATCTCTTTTCTTGTAGACATTGAAAAAGCAGTCTGGCTCCCGAGGTCTACACCCTCCACCCCAAGGTCCAGATGGCGGCCAATGTGGGTGATCAGCGTGCTGCAGACTGGTTAGTAGGGCTAGGGGACACAGCCCATTGTGAAGGCAAGAGGAACGAGACACAGCGGGACCTTGCACAGCTTGGGGGGCAGGGGGAGAAATGTGAATTCTGAGGGCTGGGAGAGAGGGGCACACTTCCCCTTTGAACTCTCCTTTTCTGTGTATATGAATGCGGGCTTGTGTGGGTGTGAATGAGTGTGTGTCACCCATGCTCATCAAGGTCAGAAGAGGCGTCCAGATCCCTTGGAGGTGGCTGTGAGCTGTTTGACAAGGTGACTGTAAGCAGAACTGTGATATCTGCAAGACTGCTAAATGCTCTTAAACACCGAGCCACCTCTCCAGTCCCCTCTTAGTAGCTTTCTGATCATTCTTTTTTCTGTTTCTTGATTTTTTTTTTCATTGTTGGCCATGTCAGAGTTCACTGGCTTGTAAAAGCTTAGTTCTCCTAAGGTCCGAGGTCATGTGTAAAGTTATGTTTGCACTGGTTAGTTTTCTGTGTGCCACTGTCAGCTCGGGCTGTGGTGAGGAGACAGTGTAGCTCTAGAGTTGAAGCCTTGGGTTTACGGTCACCAGCTTTCTCTCCCTGTGTACGGGGGAGAACACGGCTGCTTCACTTTTGCAGGTCTTCTCAGTACAGCATGGTGACTGGGGCCAGCAGAGAGAATGGCATGGAGACCCCTATGCACGAGAATCCCGAGTGGGAGAAGGCCCGCCAGGCCCTGGCCAGCATCAGCAAAGCGGGGGCCGCCAGCAGCTCCAAGGCCAGCAGCAGCGGGGCTGTGGCCAGCGCACAGGTGAGAAGGGCTCAGGGCTCAGGTGGGGCTCATGCCGAGAGCAGGATGGGAGCACGCTGGCTTCCACTGGAAGGAGGCCTTAAGGAGACTGTTTCCTGTTAACTAAATCTGGGGAAATGGAAAAGTTAACTTCTTTGGGTCAGCCTGGGCCTGAGTGATTTTAAGGAGGATCGCCCCATCTAGTCTCTAGTCTTCTGTACGGAGTCGGCTCCCTTCCTGCAGTTACTCTGCAGTGAAGGCCTGCCCTTGGTACTGTGGTGCCCATGGGCTCCTGTGGCGTGTGCTGACAGATGCTTCTGTCTCTACAGTATGTCTCTCAGGCAGAAGCCTCGGCCTTGCAGCAGCAGCAGCAATACTACCAGTGGTACCAGCAGTACAACTATGCCTACCCGTACAGCTACTACTACCCCATGGTGAGGACCTGGCTGCAGGGCGGGAGCCTCTGTCAGGGTGGGCAAGTGGTTAGTTGGGGTGAAGACAGACAGCAGCCCCTGACAAAACTGCCAGATTCCTGCCAAGGCCTCACAGTCTGGCATTTCCATTGTGGTCCAGCCCACTGTGGATACTGACGTTTCCACAGCCTCCGGACCCCAGGACATTAGCTTTTTGAGTCAGGGTTCTCCATATAGTGCAAGTTGTCATTAGTCTTCTCTGCTGCCTTAGCTGCCCGGATGTGCACCATCGCCACAACTCGCTTGCTCTTTTTGTTTGTTTGTTTGGTTGTTGTGGGGGGTTTTTCTGTTGTTAATGATTTTTAAGACAATGTTTCACTGTGTAGTTGTGGTTGGCCTGGAACTCAATGTAGATCAGGCTTGCTCAAACTCCACAGAAATCCACCTACGTCTGCCCCACACCCAAGTCCTGTGATTAAAAGGGTTAGCTGTTGCCCCTATCACTTTACCATAGAATTTAAAAGTGTTGCCACTTAATACTTCTCACTACCTATTAACAAGACCTCTGGGTATGACCATAAGTGGGAGGAAGAAAGTTTTTGATTATTACTTTTTTTTTTAAACACATGATTAGTGTATTTGTGCGATGAAAAAAGTAAGGCCTGGGCTCCAGGCTCTGGAGTTGTCCACAGTCCAGGGGAGGCCCAGGGCGCGGCGAGCAGTCCCCACTAACTCTGGCTCCCTGTGCCTTGGCAGAGCATGTACCAGAGCTACGGCTCCCCCTCCCAGTATGGGATGGCCGGCTCCTACGGCTCAGCTGCAGCCCAGCAGCCCTCAGCTCCCCAGCACCAAGGGACTCTGAACCAGGTAATGCTGCGCCTGGCTGCTCCTGGCCAGCTGGGAGAGAGCCTGGGGCTGGAGAGGACTTGCAACCAGTGGTCTGCATGAGTTCCAAGCTGCTCCCCTCCCTTCCTCTTTGTTCTTTCTTGCCAAGCAGCTCCTAGTCTAAAAGCTTAGCTTCTAAAAGTAGGTTAGGCTTGAGGCTAGGCAAGGCCAAGGGGTTGTAGTATTAGGAGGATAGTGGGAGGAGTTTGTAGTTTGGCAAACTACAAAAGCAGTTTGTCTTCTTTCCTTTCCTCCGGCATGTGCACTCAGCCTGCATTCAGGAGAAAGTCCCTCCCCCAACACACACACACACACACACATAGCAAATGATGTGTACACACTGTACCTACCCACCATGCTGCCTTTGCAGCTGGCTCAGCCTAGAGGAGTGAGGGAGCTAGAACACAGGAAGTACATTGACGTGGGTTTGAGTCCATGCTTTGCCTCTTCTGTGGCCCTCTTGAGTCATGTGACTTTCACAACTTGGTGGCTCTTAAGAGTCGAGAGGGTGCAGTCTTGTCATAGGATTGGGCAGTTGTGTTGTCGTGGATGTTGATGTGCTCAAGGGTATCACCTTAGTAGATGAGTTATCAGTGTAGTAGAGTCACACCCCAGTGTTGGTAGCTGCTCCTCGACAGCTGGGCTGGGCAAAGTTGTTCAGTCTCTTGAGGTTTAGTCTTCTCGGTTGTGACATGAACTACTAATGAAAATAGATCCTCCAGGGAGTCACTGAGCACACACAGTGGCAATCCACAAAGATTGTAGCACCGAGTGCTGAAGAGGAAGATGACTGTAAAGACTGAATGCCATGTGACTCAGCATCAAGATGCTGTCTGCTTCTTCCTGCAGCCTCCAGTCCCTGGCATGGATGAGAGCATGGCCTACCAGGCTTCCCCTCAGCAGCTACCTGCAGCCCAGCCCCCTCAGCCCTCAAACCCACAACATGGGACACATAGTCTAAGCAACGGGCCTCAGCCTGGAACAGCCCCAACCACTCAGCACAGTCAGGCAGGGGCTCCCACGGGGCAGGCCTATGGGCCACACAGCTACAGCGAGCCTGCCAAACCTAAGAAGGGACAGCAGTTGTGGACCCGCATGAAACGTAAGTTAGCAGATCTGTCAGGGAGTCAGAGGGTTGGAGCTTGGCTCTGAGCCACACAGGATTTCTGGTCCTTTGGGTGTTGTGATGTGCCCTCGTCTAAGGGAAGACTGGTCTAGAATAGGGAGGCTTATGTTAGGGATTTGTTCCAGAGCTTAGCCTATTTGAATGTCTGGGGAAGGGCCTAATTCCTGTTTCTGCTATCCTCCCACAGCAGCCCCTGGGACTGGAGGTCTAAAATTTAACATCCAGAAGCGGCCCTTTGCAGTCACCAACCAAAACTTCAGCTCCAGTTCAGAGGGTCAGCACAGCAGCTTTGGTCCCCAGCCCAACTCCGAGAAAGCTCAGAACCACAGGTGATTGTCATTCTTGATCCCGCCTACCTGTCTTAGGGTTTCTATTCCCGCACAAACACCATGACCAAGAAGCAAGTTGAGGAGGAAAGGGTTTATTCAGCTTACACTTTCACATTGCTGTTTATTACCAAAGGAAGTCAGGACTGAACTCAAGCAGGTCAGGAAGCAGGAGCAGATGCGGAGGCCATGGAGGGATGTTTCTCACTGACTTGCTTCCCCTGACTTGCTCAGCCTGCTCTCTTATAGAACCCAGGACTACCAGCCCAGAGGTGGAACCACCCACAAGGGCCCCCCCTTGATCACTAATTGAGAAAATGCCCCACAGCTGGATCTCATGGAGGCATTTCCTCAGCAGAAGTTCCTTTCTCTGAGATAACTCCAGCTTCTGTCAAGTTGACACAAAACCAGCCAGTACAGTACACATCTTTTGTGTTCTAGGGTCCCTCTTTAGGCACCAATCTGAAGTGCATCGTGGGGTAGAGGGAGTGTAGAAATGTGCAGTACAAGTCTCCCTTCTTAGATCACAGAGAAACTTGTGCTGATGTGTGGGGGTCTTCTCACCTGAGTGCCCTCACCTATCCCCCTCCCACAGTGGGCCTTCTGGCCGGGGAAACCTGTCAGGGAAGCCGGATGATTGGCCTCAGGATATGAAGGAATATGTGGAAAGGTGCTTCACCGCCTGCGAGTCAGAAGAGGACAAGGACCGGACAGAGAAACTGCTCAAGGAGGTGCTGCAGGCCCGGCTCCAGGATGGCTCTGCCTACACCATCGACTGGAGCCGAGAGCCTCTGCCTGGGTCAGTCTGAGGGACACTGAAGCAGTAGGGCTGCTGGCTACGGGCTGGGGACATGGACATCCAAACTAGCAGCTTCAGAGACAAATGGTCCCAAAAGCTGACACGTCTCAAGTCCCCATGGGGTGGGTCCAAGGCCCAGGAGTGATCAAGGATGGGTTTAGGAAGTGGGAAGGGATTGTTAGGGAGGTATGGGTGGCTTGATGGCTAAGAGCATCCCCTGGACACAGACAATCTTGGGCTTGGTCCCTTTCCTGCACCACAATGGCTGAGTTGCCGGGGTAAGTGCCTCTCCTTTCTGAGGTTTTATGGCCCTGGCCATGGGGTAGGGTCTGCAGAAGTTGAGGTTGGTGGCTGGTTGGTAATGCCCTGCCCTGCTATATCCTCAGGCTGACCAGGGAGCCTGTGGCTGAGAGCCCCAAGAAGAAGCGGTGGGAGGCCCCTAGCAGCCTTCACCCTTCCAGGGGGGCAGGCTCGGTAACCAGGGGCGGGGGTGCCCAATCCCAGCGAGGGACACCTGGGGCTGGGGGTGCTGGCCGAGCTCGGGGTAGCAGCTTCGCCAAGTTCGGCAACCGCAACGTCTTCATGAAGGATAACAGCTCTTCCTCCAGCACGGATTCCCGCTCCCGCTCCTCATCCAGGTCTCCTACCCGACACTTTCGGAGAAGGTGTGCAGGCTTGGGCTGGGAGGGAGCCGCTTAGAGCCCGGCCCTGTGCTTCAGGCCTGACGCCGCCTCTTCCTTGTGCAGTGACTCCCACTCAGACTCTGACAGCTCCTACTCAGGGAATGAGTGCCACCCTGTAGGCCGCAGGAATCCACCCAAGGGTCGGGGTGGTCGCGGGGCCCACATGGATCGAGGTCGAGGCAGGGCGCAGCGTGGAAAGAGGTGAGGTGCTTTGAGGGAGTTCTTCAGGCACAGGTGGGTGGTGTTGGGTCTCAGAGGTGGGGCCGATGGTCTTCATTCAGTATGGCTGAAGACATTGACTTTGGTTTTCACCCTTTCTCCCCAGACATGACCTCGCTCCCTCCAAACGCAGCCGCAAGAAGATGGCAGCGCTGGAGTGTGAGGACCCGGAGCGTGAGCTTAAAAAGCAGAAGAGAGCAGCCCGCTTCCAACACGGGCACTCTCGCCGCCTGCGCCTCGAGCCTTTGGTGCTGCAGATGAGTAACCTGGAAAGCAGTGGAGCTGACCCTGACTGGCAGGAGCTGCAGATTGTGGGCACCTGTCCTGACATTACAAAGCACTATCTGCGGCTCACCTGCGCCCCAGACCCATCAACTGTGCGACCTGTGGCTGTAAGTCCCAGGCAGTGTGTGTCCCCAGAATGTGTTGGCATTAGGATGGGGGGCTACCGTAAGGGGCACATGGGACACTTCGGGTGAAGGAGGTGGAAAAAGGAAGCTCTGGCTGTGAGAAGATATCTGGGGCATAGCCTGCCTGGTCACAATCTGCCTTATGACTAGCACAGTTAAGGGGGAGGCTTACGTGTGAGACTCTAGAGCAAGGGAGACTTGGAAAGGTGGCTGCTGTTCTGCATTAGGATGGCACAGCATTGTGTGGCACTCACACCTCCTGTATATTGCCTTGATTTTGTTTGTTCATAGTGGTGGTGAGTCACTGATACTGGCTTTGTGAGTGGGGACACAGTGGCTTTGGCCTGTCAGCTATCTCTCCATTGAGCTTTGATTCTATTCCTTGCAGGTTTTGAAGAAATCTCTGTGCATGGTCAAGTCGCACTGGAAGGAGAAGCAGGACTACGCCTTTGCCTGTGAGCAGATGAAGTCTATTCGGCAGGACCTGACAGTAAGGCAAATGCTAAAGGGGTTCTGATGTCAGCCATCTTGCCCTGCGCTGCTCTCCCTGACTATTCTTTCCTACTGCCCAGGTGCAAGGCATCCGGACGGAGTTCACTGTGGAGGTGTATGAGACCCATGCCCGCATAGCCTTGGAGAAGGTAGGGGCTCAGTAGTTTCCTCATTCCTTTCCTGAAATCACTTGCCTGAGCCTCACCCCCTCCCTCCATGCCCTACCCTCAGGGGGACCATGAAGAATTCAACCAGTGCCAGACACAGCTTAAGTCACTATACGCGGAAAACTTAGCAGGCAACGTGGGTGAATTTACTGCATACCGAATCCTCTACTACATCTTCACCAAGAACTCTGGAGGTGAGAGGCCCATCCCCAAGATGGAGGGTGTTATGCCTAAGGTGGCACCCTTGTCACCTAATTACCTCCTGTGCAGACATCACTACGGAACTGGCATACCTCACGAGGGAGATGAAGGCGGATCCCTGCGTGTCCCACGCACTGGCACTGAGGGCAGCCTGGGCCCTGGGCAACTACCACCGCTTCTTCAGGCTCTATTGCCATGCACCTTGCATGTCTGGTTACCTTGTGGACAAGTTTGCAGACCGGGAGCGCAAGGCCGCCCTCAAGGCTATGATCAAAACGTATGTGGCACTGCACTCTGCTGCCTTCTGTGCTGTGGCTCTGCCACGTCCCCTCCACATCCTGGTCAGCCTTCAGCTCCTCTGCTGAAGTCCCCTCCCAGTCCCCTGTTCATACCCCTGGCCCTCATTGCTTTCCTCCTCGGCCACCTGCAGTCCCAGGTTTTCTCCCACTGTTGTGACCCCACTGCTCCTGGTGTCATGTCCTGTCCTTCCCTGTACTCTTCTGTTGATAGCAGTTTGGAACCTGGTTTATCTTTCCCCTTTTCAGGGCCTTTGCAGCAACGTGCTGCTCTTCCTGACATTAGAAAGGGGGACTTGGCTCATATTGCTAGCAGTCTGTTGAGATGAGACCTTGTGCCATTCCATTGTTGACTATCAGAAATCTTGGATTGGGAATGTGTGGCACTGAGGGTGGTGTGCAGGGCAACAGACTACATGTGTCTTGCCCATGTGAGGAAAAGACAGATTCCAAACACCACCACAACCACCTCCCCAGATATTTTGCTTGTGGGTAGACCAGGGATGCTGTACAACAAAAGGCCCCACAGCAGTGTGTGCCAATCTTGCCAAGGTTGAAGAACCCTGGTCAAGAGCTCTGTCAGTACTCACTTGAGGGCCCTTGAATGTCAGGCTAGGCAGCAGTGTGTGCTCATTGGTAGTTCTGCTATAATGGGATTCGCAACTTATGGGTCAAGAAACTTGTTGTAGAATTCTGTCAATCCAAGAGGGGCTGTGACTCCATATTTGACTAGCTGAAATGAATGGGCATCAGGCTACTCAGACTTTTGTAATTCAATAAGCCTGTGTTCACCTCATCCTCAGAGCGTCTTTCCTATGAACGTAGCACAGCAGACAGACCCTCAGATATCAGCCTGCCACACTCAGCCTGAGGAAGGTGGCCCTGTCCCAGGGCCATAAGATGCCTGTGTTCCAGATACTTGGTGACCTTCAGGAGGGTCCTCAGAATTATCAGAATATATACACTATTAGGGCATTATGGTAGCAGAGTGTAACACTCTGCAGACACCCTGGGGGGAGGGGCACCATCGTCCCCACCCTCTGAGCCCACGTACCACTTACTCTGTCTGGCTCCAGCTCCTCAGTCAGCAGAGGAGCCAAGCTGAGCCCCTTCCCTCCTGCCCCCTCCTTCCTGAACAGGTAAGTGTGGGCGAGGGGGGGGCACAGCTGGGCACTGGGGCTACCAACCCCATCCCTTGCCCCCCCCAAGCCCCTGAAATGGGGAGGTTGGGAGGGGCTGCAGAAGCCAGCAGGTTCCTTGCTGAGGAAAATGCACGCCCAGATGGGGAGCACCACTCCCTGCTCTTGGGCCTCCCTTGTCTGCCTGCCTCATCATTTTCTCCTCTTGTCTCCCATAGCTTCCGCCCTGCGCTGCCCGTCTCCTACCTGCAGGCCGAGTTGGCCTTCGAGGGCGAGGCCGCCTGCCGGGCCTTCCTAGAGCCCTTGGGCCTGTCCTACACGGGCCCGGACAACTCCAGCGTGGACTGCCGCCTCAGCCTGGCGCAGCTGCCAGCCTTCTGAGCACCCATCGAGCACGGGCAGGGGCAGGGCCGTGGCCCAGCACCGCCTTTTCAAATTTTGTTTTTGAGCCATGGACATGGGTTGTAAAAATTTGTGGGGAGTAGGCTCCAGGAAGAGCCAGCACCCTACCCCCGTTTCCCACCGGGGACCTGTACAGAGATTTTTCTACGTTTTTATTTTTTGTCTCAGAGGGGATAATTGGGAGTATATAGTGGAGCAGGGTGGGGTGGGGGCTACAGGTTGTTTCCATCTCTCACCTCCACTAATGCTGTCTCAGTGTTTTTTTTCTCTCTCTCTCGAGCTCGTACTCCAGCACCTGACTCTGCGTGCTGGCCCATCCCATGCTGGGGGGCAGCAGAAAGAAGACAGGCTGTCCAGCCCGCACCCGCCTGCAGCGGGGCACCAGCTAGCCACACCCATTGCCTCGTCTGCCTCGTCATAGACTCTTGCTGCCCAGCCATCGGGGCCTCAGTGTTTGGGGTGAGGGAAGCCACTTAAAGACTATGTCCCCACCTTCAGCTCCTCACCCCAGAAACGCCAGCCAGCACCACCGACCGACACAACCAGACCAGCGCCACACCGCACTGAGGACTCCAGGGCCTTCGCGGGACCGTGCCAGCAGGGCTGCCTCGTCTTACTCAAGTTGTATTAAGTTGTCTCCGTGTCCCTTCCTCCCTCTGCCCCAATGTTTCTTCTGATTTTTTTTTCTTTTCCCCCCCTCCTCTTCCTCTTCCCTTCCCACTCCCTGGTTCAACACAGGTAAAATGGTTACCCTCCCTTCTTTCCTCCCCTCTGCCTTCATGGGTCACCAGCTCACGTCATGTTTCCTTCTCTTTTCTCTGTGTGTGTGTTTAAGTTACTTTTCTTCCTTCTCCCCTTTTCTTTTTTACCCCTCCCCTTCTGCCATGTAACTGGAGGATGTGCTATGAGGTTGCGAACAGCTGGACTGTCAGGCTGCTTTCTTTCCAGATGCCTCCCTACCTCCCCTCCCCACCTCTCCCCTCCCCTTCCTTCATTCTCCTTGAGCATTGAGTACAGTACATTTTGAAAGCTTGAAACCAAATTAAAGAGAGAGAGAGAGAGAGAGAGAGAAAGAACCTTTTTCTGCTTGGCCTGTTTCTTTTCTGAACTATGAAACCGCGGGTCACTTCAAGGGAATTTCAGCCAGGGGTACATAGCTCTTCCCTGCTCTGCCCATGCAGCACAGCCAGAGTTCCCCTAGGGGCTGCCTTCCTAGCTCCTGGTTCAAGATGTACTCAGGCCTGGGGAGGCAGACCTGGGTTCCACGGGGGACCTTAGCCAGGGTGAGGTGTGGCTGGAGTTCCGGCGGCTGCACCACTCTAAGCCCTTCGGCCTCTAGCCTCTGATTCAGTGTTTGGGCCATGCCTGCCAATGAGGGGGAGGGTACAGCACAGAGCACATGATGGCCCAGAAGAACCAAGTCCCGGAACAGTAACTGGGAGGGTACCTCAAGTCCCGGTTTCAAGACGGCTCTCTGAAGAGCTCTAACTGCTGCAGCCTCCTCCCCGGGGCCTGTCAGCCTTAGCAACACCACTGTGAGGTGCAGGGCCTGTGCTGGTACCAGGAACTCAGCACAAGAGGGGGCAATGTGGACCAGATGCTCTTGGGCCTTGACCACCTCAGCCCTAAGCCCAGGCTCTGTCACCATCAGTGCCACAAAATGTGTAGGCCGCGGCTGACGAGGGGCCCTCCTGGCGCCTGGATCCCACACACTTTCCATCTCCTCTTCAGCAGAAAGCCCTTTGGTTTGAATGGCCTGCGCCTGCCACTGTGAAAGCCCAGTAGCTCTGGACGCCTCTACTGAGTTCAAGATCTCCTTTACTCCTGAGAAGTCCATGCTTGGGTCTGGTGTTTCTAACTCAGGGGTCCCATTCAGGCAGGTCTCTTCCGTCGGCCCATCCACTTTGGGTGCCTCCTGGCTGGAATCAAGCCCAGATCTGGTCTCTCTGATTGCCCCACTCTCTTCCTGTGTCTCCAGGTCCGAATCAAGCTCTGTTCTGGTCGGGTTTCCACCCCCTTCTTCAGGGATATCCTGGGTATTCAGACCCCCTAAACCCACCCCTGTTTTCTCCGTGTCAGGAATTTCTGGCGTGACCTCTTTCCAATGCTCGTCCCTGCCGTCCAGCGCATCAAGGATAGTGGGTCCTCGTCCAGCCACTGAGCCCGAGCCAAAAATAAGGTCAGTACGCGAGGCTCGGTCCCACACCAGGCGGCCGCGGAAGCGGAAGTAGCGTATGCGGTGCTGCGGCACTGCCAACACGCCGGGTCCGAGCGCTGCCAGCGGCTCGTCCCAGCAGAAGGCGCAGAATGGCTCTTCCTGCACTCCCAGGAAGCGGTCGGTGTAGCCCACCGAAAAGTCAGCGGGGTCCAGGCGCGGGTCCCAGCGGATGCGCCGGATGACGTCAGCAGCAGTACGCAGAGCCGGCTTCTTAGACCCGGCTTCCGGCCTGGCGGACCCAGCCTCGGGCTGCGCAACCTCGGGCGACGGCGCCGGGGCCCCGGGATGTGGCTGACGGCAGCGCGCACCGAAGCGACAGCGGCCCTCGAGGAAGAAGCGGCAGGCTGCGGGGGCCTCAGAGGAATCGGCTGAGGCCTCCATGGTCCCCCACGCCCGAAGCGGTCTCAGTCCGCAGCGTAGATGACCCACTGTGACGCCGGGAGCCTCGCCCGCATTAGAAGAAGGCCAAAGGACCAGGCGGGGCGTCTCCAATCTCAAGCCCAGTTGGCTCATCTGGCTCGTAGGCCCCGGGGAACCCCGTCTTGCCCCGCCTAAAGTGATTTACATATGTCCAGCCCCTCAGGGAGCCTTAGAGGGCCTGGCCCCGCCCAACCAGCCAATTTACCTGCGAGGGAGCGGATGTCCCATTCCATCCATCTACTTATTTGTGCTCCTCCCTTTGGGGACTTTAGCGAGACAGTTTCGCAAATACTTGACAGGTGTCCCACCGCTGTCTCAAGCCTAGGAGCACAAGGCTTCTCCGCGTCCCATTTACAGACTCCGCAGCCTGGGGGGCGGGGGCTTAGAAAGCCCCTCCCGCAGCCTCCAGATGCTTTGCATCTGTTCAGCACCTCGAGACCTCTGGGGAGCCTGGCAGGGCGCCATCTGCTTTACTTGTACACGATGCTTTGTGGAGGAGGGGAGGTAGGCTCAGCGGTCCTGGTCCCGCCCCCAACCATCCTTAAAGTTTGTAGCGGGCCCCCATACCAGTGACTATCTTACATACCACACCTCATTACGAGTAAAATCACCACTGGTCCTGCCTCTGTCAAGTTATTTACAAATGCCCGCTCCAGTCTTTCCTGGGAGCCTCACCCCTTTACCTTGGCTCCACCCCCACCTGGATGTTTTACATATGCTCCGCCCCTCGTTGGTCTTACCCAGGACTCTACCAAGGATCGTTGGTTTTACCTGTGCCTAGGGGTCAGGTTTGACTTCTGTCCCCAGCCTAAGGGTTGACATATACCACCCACCCCTTTGCAAACAGTAAAAGACCTTACTCTTCCTCTGGTCTGATTAAATTGGTCTCACCCTTCTAGGAGCATAAGAAAGCCCCATCCCAAACTCATAGACTCATTCTAATTGTTCTTCCCCTCTAAAAATCTTTGAGAATCCCGCTTCACCCTCTGCTCCGGCAGCCCTGCACCTCTGGGATGATAAAATATCTGGACATCTGTGAGCTCAAGCTGACCTTTGTGCCCAGAGTTGTAACGCAGCAGACACCCGACACCCGCGGGACACACAATTGGTGGCACCTGAAGCCCTGCCCACGGGAACCACACCCTTCGTGGCTCCAAAGGGTAGCCAACCACTTCCCTTTATAGCCGCTCCCCGGAAAAGGAGCGACACCGCCCAATCCGAGTGCACCTGGAGGGAAGTGGGTGACCAGGCGACTGTGACTCTTTAGGTCAGTTTTTCCTGTAGCAGCTGCCACAGGGTCTGGACTTTTTCCAGGTGGCAGTGAGGACCGGTCAACGTTTGAGGAATGAATAGGGCTTTGGGAGAGGTCAGGTACGAAACCCCGCCTTCTGGGAGTAGCATTAAATGAATACACCTTCAAACTCTTAAAGGAACATCACTGACGACAGATTTGACTTTTAGTTGTTGGCACCCCACCACTGTCTTGCTTCTGTCCCCTTACCGCATAAAGCGAATAGACAGTCATGGCACAAAGCTGGCCATTTTGTGTGTACAAAAGGAGTGCTGGGGAAAAGGGTTGCAGAAATCGTGACACTACAGACCGATGACGTCGTCCAGCTGGAGGTCAGCACTGGAGCAGCAGCGGCCCGTGGGGTGCTGCGCTCCAGGGTGGGCATCCCCATCGGGCTCGGTAGCCACTGTCTTGCCGCGCTCTGCGTCCATGACGCCTAACACCGCGTCCAGCATAGAGGGGCCCAGGTCCAGGTGGAAGGGCATTAGCGGGTCGGCAGGTGAAGGCACTCGGAGACCAGGCGCAGGGGGCTGTGGGACTGCAGGTGGAGGGACAGAATGTGGGGCCACGACCGGTGGGGCTCCTGACTCAGGAGGCAGACCACCCCCGTGGCGACTCAGGAATGAGGTGTCCCCGAAGGCGTCGCCACCGCGTCCTACGTGCAAAGTGTGCCTGAAGTCTCCCAGTGGTGCAGAGATAGAGAGTGCTCCACGATCCAGTCGCTTCTTGGGCTGTGCAGGGACCATCTGCTTCAATACCGACATCTGTGGGGGCAAAGGGATATCAGAGCTGCCTCGTCCGGGAGCCCCAACTCGAGTCTCTTTCCCACATAGCCACAGAATGCTCTCATAAAGCAGGACTATGGTGGAACTATTATTTCAGTTAACAAATGGGGAAGCAGATTGAGAGGTTCCCAAGGTCACTGCTGCTGAACTCAGTGACATACTTAGGTTTTCCTAAGTCTAACACACCCATAATTATACCTGATCTTCGTTACTTTGTAGGTTGTTTTTTCCAATCTTTCTCACCCTCTCCCACCCCATTTCATCCCCTAACACTAACACTAATTTCTTTCCTTTTGTTCTTTTTTTCTTTGACCATAGCTACCAGCACACTGCAACCAACCTTCCTTTTTTTTTTTTCTTCCTCGAGACAAGTTTTCTCTGTGTAGCCCTGCCTGTCTAGTAATTCACTCTGTAGACCAGGCTGGCCTCAAACTCAGAAATCTGCCTGCCTCTGCTTCCCAAGTGCTGGGAAAAGGCATGCGCCATCTCTGCCCAACACAGCCAACCTTCCTAAACTACCAACAACTACTGACCCTCATATTTATGTAACCTCTGAAAAGTTTCCAGAATTCCAAATGTTACAAAATCGCAAAAATTATCTGCAGCTGGCAAACCACACTTCTACTAGAGCTCGAGGTAAATCATAATCAGCTGCTGAAGAAAATCTGAAGCAGTCCCACATCTTTGACTTGAGATTAAAATGAAAGAACAAAGCCAGGCCGTGGTTGCACACGCCTTTAATCCCAGCACTTGGGAGGCAGAGGCAGGAGGATTTCTGAGTTTGAGGCCAGACTATTCTACAGAATGAGTTCCAGGACAGCCAGGACTACATAGAGAAACCATGTCTTGAAAAACCAAAAAAAAAAAAAAAAAAAAAAAAAAAAAAAAGTACATTCTTATAATATTTCTGTCTTTTTAAACAAAAATTCCAGAATTCTCACTACATATGACCATTATGTTATGTGGGTCACCCCAACAAAAAATATTTGAACATTTCTAGAGTGTAGGTACCAAAAAAATTACTTTAGAGTGCTTCCCATCAAGGCTTATAAAAGAAAAATAGCAAGTTAGCATTAGCATAGATGAACAATACCTGATTGCCAATGCCCATCTTGGAAGACAGGGAGGCTCTGTCCACTATATACCCAAGGCACGGGTCTAGGGCCACCTACACAGTCAAGCACCCTGCCCTCCGTACACATTGAAGTGGACCAAGAAAGCTCTACAGGACACGTACAAAATTCACTCAACAGACCACATGAAGAGTCTCATTTGGGAGGTTTAGAGCGGTCCAGGGAAGCTGTATATTTACAAAGAATTTTATAGCTAAAATGGCCTGCTTTGGGGGAGAGTATGACCTAGCAGTATAACATCTCATGTTTTGTAAAACACTAAACGCCTTATGAGTTAAAAGCTGGCAGGAATAGGAGGCTGAAGAAGAGATGGCTCCGAGGTTTAGAGTTTGCTGTTCTTCTAAGGGAGGGAAGTATATTTGCATAGAATTTAATAATTAAAATGATCTGCTTTGGGGGGAGGGGGACTATGACCTAGCAGTATAACATCTCGTGTTTTGTAAAAACACTCAAAATAAAGCAAATACCTTAGATGCTTTTTGTTTTGTTTTTTAGAGACAGGGTTTCTCTGTGTAGCACTGGCTGTCCTGGAATGCACTCTATAGACCAGACAGGCCTTGAACTCAGAAATCCACCTGCCTCTACCTCCCAAGTGCTGGGATTAAAGGCGTGTGCCACCACCGCCCGTTACCTTTTATGTTAACATAAGGTTAATAGTTTGCTGCTTTTCCAGGGAAGCTCTGATCTCAGTATCCTCGTCCCACGGTTTACAACTTCCACCTACAAGAAGACTCATACCTTACTTCTGCAGGTACTGTATACACACACAAACATGTGCAAATATACACATTCCCACTACCCACATGGTGGTTGACAACTACCCATTACCATCAATTCCAGGGGATCTGATGCCTTCTGACCTCCATGGGCACCAAGCTTGCATGTGGTGTATACACACACACACACACACACACAGAGGAGACAGAGACAGACTGAGACATGCCCAAATACACAGGGAAAACACTCACAGATAAAAAGAGCAGATCTAATAAAAAAGAAATATCAGCAAGAATATCATATGTTTGCAGCTGCCGGATAGTGAATTGTAAACCAGATGTGCAGTTGCTAGATTACAGCACCACACCTGACTGGGTGGAAAATAGAAACACAGCAAGTCTTGGCCAATATCCTGAAGCTTGGTCTTTTTCCATGGAAAATCTGGGAGGGACTTTTACAACCCTGTACTTTCAACACTCACTGCTACTATAATGAAATCTTTTTTCTGTTTCAAAGTCCCACCCTTTTCCAGTTAAGTGAATCTCCACAAATTAATCTTTTCATTTTCCTGTCCGTACAACAGATAAAATGACACTTCCGATTCCTTGCAGAGCACATAGAAACAGCAACTTAAAGAAAAATCTATTTTTAAAATTAAGTATTGCCAACTGGTAGTGTTAGGGTTGGGAGAAGAAAAGGTGGTGTCACCCAAACATTAACTGCAGAACAAAGATTAGACTTAGTGAAACTGTATGAGGAAGGCAAATCGGACAACACTGCTTTTTCAGCATTCAGCACCCTGGGGAGAAGTGTCAAGCTAACATTGCTTGAAATAATTTAGATGGACGTAGTCTAGCAGCATGCATGTATGCATGTACACTTTACATGCGTTCCTCTCCACTCAGGACTGAACGTAGGATCTCATACATCCCAGGGAAGCGCTCTGACACTGAGCTACATTCCCATGTCTATTAAAAAAAAATTTTTTTTTAAGTGTAGGGGTGTTTTGCCGAATGTGTGTCTGTGTACCACAGGCATGGCTGGTGCCCATAGAGGCAAAAACAGGGCGTCAAATCTCTTTGACGACCAAGGTTCCCCTGTGGGTGTTGTTTGCTTACAGGTGATTCCTCTATGCTCCCCCCAGGGATGCCTTATGCCATCATCTGCCTCTATCACCTATTGCTGTGAGGTACAGGCAGCATGTAAAAGGACTGCTGGACACCCCGGTTCTCTCTGTTCCCACGTGTTCCTGGATAAGCTCGTTCTCTCTCCTTGGTCCTTCTCTGTTCCCCCACCCCTTTCTCTGCCCTTGTGACTCTGTTCCCATCTCTCTGCTTGAGTGCATGTCTATCACCTGCCTTGACCCGTTCCCCAGACCGTCCCTCCCTCCCTCCCTCCCTCAAATAAACTCCCTTTCTACCAGATCAGCTGCATGGCATAATTCCACAGGGGTACACCTCGGCATGGGCCCACTAGGAGACGCTTCACTACATTATATATATAACAGATGTGAGAATCAAACCCAGGTCCTCTGCAAGAGCGGCCGTAGCTCCAGCACTTTGATACCCCTCTCCCAAACCTTTTTGATTTACATGATGGGACAAGATCTTACTAAGTTGTCCAGGCTGTCTTTGAACTCACTTTGTAGCCTGGGCCTTAAATTTCATGATCCTCCTTTCTCAGCACCCTGAGTAGCTGAGATTACAGGCCTACCACCAGTATTGGTGTTTATTGTTGTTGGTTTTATTTTGAAGATAGCAACCCCCAGGCAGCTCACGGCAGTCCTCCTGCCTCAGCCTTCCCAAGTGCTAAGCTTACAAACCTGCCCCATCTTGCACATCTCTCAGACTGCTCTTGGCATTCCAGTCCTACTCTACCCTTAACCTATGTGAGTGGACATGTTTTTATTGTAACTTGACACATCACCACTCCCCTCTTCCAGCATAATATAAACAACATTTTGATGGACTGGCAGACAGGCCCTTAACAACTTAGCAGGTACTTAGATTTTTTCCTATGTTTTAAAGGCTGTATTTGACTCACTCGCGAATACTGAGCCACAGTTAACCATAAAGATCCTCTCTAAGAGCCTGCAGTGCCCTTCTTCTCAGTACTCTGCAGTGAGAAGGAAAAACAGGTACAATTCAGAAAATCAGATGCTCAGGTTAGGATCTGGCCGCAGCGGCCGCCGTGTGGCTCTAGGTAAGCACGTGGCCCGTCTGATCTGGTTAGCTCATCTGTCAAGTGGGATATCAACCGAACATCCCATCTCAGCCGTGCACGCAGCAAATGTTCAATGAGTAAATGCTACCTAAAATTTTACCCCCTTTTTGTTGGAGTGCTAAGGATAAAACCTAGAGCTAGCTAACACCTTCGCTGCTAGGAAAACACTCTACCATTGAGCCACGCCCCCAGTATCTCATTGGTTAATCCCAATGAGATTGGGCACTTTAGCACTGAGCCTCGTCCTGGTCCCTTTATTGGGGAATTCTTTTTTTGTTTTGCTTTGTTTTGAAATAGAGTTTCTCTGTGTAGCTCTGGCTGTCCTGGGACTCACTCTGTAGACCAGGCTGGCCTCAAACTCAGAAATCCGCCTGCCTCTGCCTCCCAAGTGTTGGGATTAAAGGCGTGCACCACCAACGCCCGGCTTCAATGGGGAATTCTAAGCAAACACCCTGCCATTTAAACTATACCACACACACACACACACACACACACAGAGAGAGAGAGAGAGAGAGAGAGAGAGAGAGAGAGAGAGAGAGAGAGAGAAGGAAGAGGGGGAGGGGAAGAAGAGTTTTTGGTTGGTTGTTTGTTCGGTTGATTGGTTGTTTAAATTTTTTGCCGATGGGCTGGAGAGATGGCTCAGAGGTTAGGAGCACTGACTGCTCTTCCAGGGGTCCCTGAGTTCAATTCCCACCAACCACATGGTGGCTCACAGCCATCTTAATGGGATCCAATGCCCTCCTCTGGTGTGCCTGAAGACAGCAGCAGCGTACTCGTATAAATAAAATAAATTCTTAAAAAAACAAAACAAAACACATTTTCAGATGGGACCTCATTGCGTTGCCCAAACTGATGTTTTATTTTATATTTATATTAACTCTAGAACCCGAACTTTGAACATGTGATCCTCCTGCCTCAGCCTGTCTACATAGAAAGTGTCAGGTCAAGCAGGACTCTAGTGAGATTAGGTCTCTTGGGGGCGGGGGTGGGGTGGGGGGGGAAGCTCTTGGGACTGAAAAGATGGTTAGTTGTTTAAGGGGGGGGCGAGGGTATTTGCTGCACAATCACAAGGATCTGAGTTCAAATCCCCAGCACCCATTTAAAAACCCTCTAAACCCAACACTATGGGGGGGGGGCGGCAGGAAGACAGCTGGGGCTTATTCACCTCCAAGTTGAATAAAGAGACCTCCCTCATTTCAAGAATAAAGTGGGGAATAACCTAGCAGGTGACCCTAACATACTCCAGTGCAACACACTATATGCGTGCTCTCACAGATGCGCACGGAGGTTTTCATGCCCCCGAAGCCCTGGCTAGCTCTGAGACCCTGAGCGAATCACGTCCCCCTGCAACCTAGGTGTCCTTCTGCACGCTCAGCTCTAAACCCGAAAATGCATGTGTCAGGCCCGTTAGACACAAGACAATGTGGTCATTCTTGGGAAAAGTTCGTCATCACTTTAGGCTCTCACAGAGGGGCTGCTGTTAGGAACCAAAGCGAAGCCGACTGTAAGCAAGCAGCACACACAGGCAACCGGCCCGCCCCGACAGACGCGCGCTCCGATAAGCACATCCTTTCTGGCCTCGTCCCCCTCCCCCTTTTTTTCCTGCCTAAACACCACGTGGCTCCAGCTGCAGGAGTTGGGGACACAGCTGGCTCACCTCTGTCCTCCCTCGGCCCCAGCCCTGCCAACAAGGAAGTAACAACCCGCTCCAGAGCTGGCTGGACTGGTTCTCAGGCTGCAGAGCGGAGCCCAGACCAGCCAAGGGACCCCCACCTGGAGACCTCTGGGGTTTTAGGACTGGCAATCCTTTTCCTAAAGCCACTTTGTTGCAGCGGGGACTTCAAAGGCCCTGGTCTGTTTGGTAACTAGTCTGTCTTTTTCCCTCCCCTCTGATTGAAGATCCCTGCCCACTTACAACCTCCTCACCTCGTGGTCCAGACTGAATTGAGGTCCGGCTAAAGCTGGGGTCCCTCCCGGCCTCGAGGCTGCCTCTCTGGCGCCTTTTTCCTTCTTTCTCCAGGAGCGATCTCACCTGGCGAATAAAACAAGTGTCACGTCCCACCTGGCGGGGGCTCCAGGACCAAGGCTCGCAGTCTGAGTGCCACCGCCTCAGGCTGGGTCCTGCACCCTTGGGTCCCAGGAGCCCCACCTCCTAGTTCTCTGGTTTCACAGGCTGGGAGTTCCCCTGCTTTCCTCTCTCACATTCCAGGGGTCCAGGGTTCTTCATTCTGTAGTGTTTGCCCTCCTCCCTCAGATCCGGGAGACCGAGCCTCAGAGTCCGGCAGGCCCCGGCTGTGGTTCCTTCTTACCTGCACCGGGAATAAGCTTCAGCCCCTCTTGGGCTCCATGGCAGCCTCCCAACCAAGCACCGAGTCAACGCCCAGTCAGCCAAGTTGGTCTCTTGTCCCCGGGTTGAGAGGGTTAAGCCATAGGCCCCTCCCAGCCTTCCTTACTCTCTCAAATTTGCCTCTCGGATTTAAAGGACTAGAAAGCCTGGACGGTAGAAAAGCCGAGGGCCCTTAGAAGGGACTGTAGAGACAGGAGGAGACTAGGACTGAGCGTAGTGGAAGCGGGGGCGGGGGGGGGGGGCAGCTAGGGAGATGGACGGGCACGCCCCCAGCCTGGCCCCTCCCCGCCCGGCCTGGAATTTCCTGAAACCAGGGAACTCTGGCTCTTTAGAAGAGTAATTTCTTCCAGACTGCAGCTGTTGGGGGAGTGGCGTGCAAGCATGCGTGTGCGAGAGGGAGAGGGAGGGGGAGAGGGAGGGGGGAGAGGGAGAGGGAGGGGGAAGGGGAGAGGGAGGGATAGGGGGAGGGGAGAGAGGGAAGGGGAGAGAGAGGGGAAGAGGGAAGGGGAAGGAGAGAGGGAGGGGAAGAGGGAGAGGGGTGGTGTGTGTGTGTGTGTGTGTGTGTGTGTGTGTGTGTGTGTGTGTGTGTGTGTTGAGAAGAGGGAAATGGGAAGAGAAGAAGGAAGAAAAGGGAAGAGAATTAAAGTCCCAGTTGGAGAATGAGATTGTCCTGGAGCGCTCCCCAGGATGTTCCTATTTGCAGTCTTCTTCCAGAGAAGGGTCTTTACTCTGCTTATGTGTGTGGTGAAGACAACACACTGATGTTCAAAGCATCCTTCTGAAGCCGATGGAGCATGGCCGGAGTGAGGGTGTTTGGGGGGAAGGAGGAGGTGTGTGTGCTGTTCCCAGGTGTTTGTATGGCTTAGGACAAAATCCACTAAAAGCTGGAAGGCTGGGGGGGGTGGAGGGGGGCAAGACCTAATTACAACTCTAATAAGCAAGCCACTTTGAGACACACACTGAGGTCTATACTGGGAACTTGTAGAGCCAGGGAGAAGGGAGAAAAGGGAACACATCAGAGACAGACAGAGGCTAGGCATGGTAGTCTAGGCCTTTAGTACCGGGAGATTTCCACAGCTGCAGGAGGCACTGGAGTCAGGGACTCTGGCCAGAGACCACGTAGACCCCAGAGACCCAGGGAAGGAAGTAGGAAAGAAATGGCCTTGGTAGACACTGAGGGGTCAGCTTGAAGGAGAAACCTAAATCAGAACAACACATACCTGCCGGCTCGTGCGCTTGCAGCGTTTACACTGGGCCAGGTTACTGGATTAGTTTAGACACCCATTAACAGAGAGATGATTGGATAAGGAAATCGTGGTGTGTGTTCCCAAAGAGGTTTGGGGCAGCCTTGGAGAAAAGCATAATTATGTCATTTTTGAGAAAATGGGTAGAACTGGATGTTAAATTAAACAACCCATACTGATAAAGACAACTACTCTGTCTCATTTGTGCAAGCCCCCCCCCCACGCCACACACACACACACACACACACACACGTACACGTTATTGATGATGAATTGTTTTGTTGGTGATGGTGGGGATTGAACCCAGGGCCTCTTGCATGCTAGTTAAGCCCTGTACCACTGAGCTATAAACCACTCCCTCCCGTAGGCATAATGTTTTTGTGCACAGTGTAAAAATTATCCTCTACCCTGGACCCTGTTTTTCAGACCGGGTCTCTTATGAAGTAACCCACGCTGAACTTGAATTTCACTTCCTCCTACTTCAGTATCCTGGATAGCTGAGGGGACAGTGTCTCACTATGTAGCTCTGGCTGGCCTGGAGGTAGCTATGTCAATCCGATTATTCGTCACAGAGATCTGATTGCTTCTATTCTCCAGAGTGCCCAGATTAAAGATGTGTCGCCATGCCTGGCTGCTTATGGATTTAATTAGCTCTACTGAGTTACCTATTATGATTTTACACTTCACCAGCATTGCAACAATTATATAGTTAAGATATATAATGTAATTATGACATTTGTAACATATGTGACAAACGACATATGTGACAAGGCAATGTACACACAGCTGTCAGTGTGGTGAGGTAACCCACGCCAGGCTAGCGTGAAGATGTCTTTGGTTCCATTCATTCTGCCAACTACAATGACCCTCAGAGATATCCCCCACCCCCAATACGGTATTTACATTACGATTCTTTTTTTTTTTTTTTTTTT
Organism: Apodemus sylvaticus; assembly: GCF_947179515.1. NCBI lineage: Eukaryota > Metazoa > Chordata > Mammalia > Rodentia > Muridae > Apodemus > Apodemus sylvaticus. The sequence continues at coordinate 191,859,902 of NC_067472.1, read as the reverse complement.
TGATTTTTTTTGGATTTGGTTTTTTTGAGACAGGGTTTCTCTGTATAGCCCTGGCTGTCTTGGAACTCACTCTGTAGACCAGGCTGGCCTCGAACTCAGAAATTCGCCTGCCTCTGCCTCCCAAGTGCTGGGATTACAGGCGTGTGCCACCACCGCCCAGCTACATTATGATTCTTAACAGTGTCGAAATTATGGTTATGTAGTAGCAACAAACATGACTTCAAGGTTGGGGGGTCACCACAGCATAAGCAGCATGAGGAAGGTTGAGAACCAGTGCTCTTAGAGGGTGTGGTCAACCCCCAGATTGTGAGGCTGGTTTCTCAGGGAAAGGAAAAAGAGGCTAAGGCCTGCAGCAAAACTCTCCCTGGAGGGCAAAGTTTGAGCAATAAGAGAGAGGGAACCCTTGGGGCAAGGCCATGGCGGTTAGAGGAGAACTAAGGCAGCCTGGAGTTTCAGAAGCAAGCCAAGGAAAATAAAATAATAAAGCAAAACAAAATCAACAGGGTTGCTGGATTTAATATCAACCCTGGCTAGGGGTGTGGGCAGGAGGTGGTGAAGAGCAGAGCGCTGCCGGTGAGGGAAAGCAGGGTTGGAATCAGGAAGGGAGAGGAAGGGAGGCTGTGAGGAGGCCGGGTCAGGCCGGGGCAGTGAGATAGGCTATCTGCAGGGAGGGTTAGGGTCACTGAGGGGTTTTCCTTTCTTTGTTGGTTTTGACACATTCATTACATGTTGGCCTTGTCTGTCCTCAGAAGGAGAGGAAGCATCTAGCCTCAAAGAGACTTGATGTGCTAGAGTTGGGGGGTTACTGATGGGAGGGGGCACCTGCTCAGAGGAGAGGGGGAGGGAGAGGGAGGAAGGACTGTGGGAGGTGGCTACTGGGAGGGAGGCAGTGGGCAGAATGTGAAATGAATAAGTAAAACATAAAAATACATAATTTCAGTTTTTATTTCTCTTCTTTTTCTTTTCTCTGATTTCCTTGTCTCTTTATATTTTCCGAGACAGGGTTTCTCTGTGTAGCCCTGGCTGGCCTGGAACTTACTTTGTAGACCAGGCTGGCCTCGAACTCAGAAATCCGCCTGCCTCTGCCTCCCAAGTGCTGGGATTAAAGGCGTGCGCCTCCGACTCAGAGATCCCAAGTACCACTACTGCCTGGTTTTGTTTCTTATTCTTTGTCAATGTAATTTTCAGTGCCATTGAGGATGCACAAATAAATCATTCTCTTGTGGAAGAATCTTTAATAAGGCTTTAGTGACTGCCAACCCAGTTCCCATCTTATTATTTATAGTAATTTTTTGGATGTATACTATAATTACATTATTTCTCCCCCTTGCTTTCCTCCTTAAACCTCTTTCATACACAGCCCTTTCTCTCAAACTCATAGCCTTGTCTGTCCTCAGTTGTTGCTGCATACATAAGTATATATTCCTACATGCATGAATATGAGCTGCTCAGTCTGGGCCAGGTTACCTGGATGCGTATTCTCTCTCTCTCTCTCTCTCTCTGTGTCTCTCTCTCTGTCTCTGTCTCTCTCTGTCTCTCTGTCTCTGTCTCTGTCTCTGTCTCTCTCTCTCTCTCTCTCTCTCTCTCTCTCTCTGGTGTGTGTGTGTGTGTGGTCTACCCGTGTATGTCCCAGTGGAGGTCAGAGGTTGATATCAGGTGTTTCTATTGATATCTATATTATAATGGTTGTAGTTATTGTTATTATTTTGATTATTTCATTTTTTAAAAGTTGAAAGATTTGCTTATTTTACTTTTGTGCCTATGAGTGACCTTGTCTGCAGGCACGCCCAGTGCCCTTGGAGGACAGAAGAAGGTATTAGATCTCTTGGGACTAGAGTTCCAGTCAGTTGTTTGCCACCATATGGATGCTGGGAATTGAACTCAGGTCCCCAGAAGAATAGTAAAGGCTCTGAATTGTTGAGCTATCTCTTCAGATCCTTATTCATGTATTTATTTACAGACATAAGCTCTCACTGACTGAAGCCAGAGCTCACACATTTGAATAGACTCTGGCCAGCAAACCCCTGAGGCTCTGCATGGGCGTTTGAAAAGTTTTTATTTTTATTTTATTTTTTTAATTGTGGCTAGAGAGGTGGCTCAGTGGTTAACTGTTTCTGCAGAGGACCCGAGTGCTGTTCCTAGAAGCCACGTCAGGTGGCTCACAATCACTTATAACTCCAGCTCCAGGAAATCCAGGGTCAGGTTTTATGGCCTCTCTGGGCACCCTAACTCATGTGTATATACACACAGACACATAAGCACGCAGATAATTAAAAATAAAAATACACCTTAACATCCATTTGTGTGTTTTTGGGAGAGTGGGAGGGCATGTTAGGGGGGTCAGAGGATAAGCCTGTAGAGTTGGTTCTTTAAATCCACATTTCTATGGGGCTGGATGCTCCTCTGTCCTGAGGTCGCCCTGTGTTCTGTGGAAGTTCGGCAGTAGTCCCCAGGCTCTGATCATGAGGTTCTTCCAGAAATCTCCCACACTTCTCATTTGAAAGGCAAACATGCTTCCAGGCTTACTCTCTGCTTCTGTAGAGAGAATATCTCGTGTAGTGTATGGATGCATCACCTGTCAGCTGAAAAACCCTACGGTAGAATAGAAAGTGGGACATCCAGGAGGCAGAAAGGATTCTGGGATAGAACCAGACACGGAAGATTTGCCTGGAGAAGATGGAACTAGATGTATGCATAGTACGGGAGTATTCTGGGTTTTGGAATCTAATCTTGGAATCATGAAGTCTAAGATCAAAACAGATCTGGGGCTGGGTCCTCAAAAAATATGTGTCAGGGCTACACAGAGAAACCCTGTCTCAAAAAACCAAAATAATAATAATAATAATAATAATAATAATAAAAATTTGAGGGGCAATGGTCTCTTTCACAAGGATACAAATTCTAAGCAATTTGTCACTTTCCCTCTCCATAACCTTGGGAGGGGGGGGCAAGCATTTCAATGCGTGGGGGTTAGAAACACTCAGATCACAACACAGACTCTGGTGCCAAATATTCCTAAGTAGGAAAACCATCTTTGGGATATTCAACACCCATATAGATTGTGTTCAAAGGAAGCTGTAGTGTTCTTTAAATACTCAGAGATCCTATGTGATGAAGTTTGAAAACTGTATGTGTGCTAGCATACGCCTTGAATCCCAGCACACAGGTAGGAAGAGGATCAGGAGTTCAGGGTCAGCCTCAGTTTATAATTCAGTTGAGAGATCTGTGTGGGGTGTGGGTGAGTGGAGGGGTGTGGTGCATGACACAATGGCTCAGTATTACTTCTTTCTTTAATTATTTTGCATCACTCAGCATAGATAAAAACAGTTTTAAAAAGAAAAAAAGCTTGAGCTTTAGTGTTACAAAAGTAAGGAATAAAAAACAAACAAATGGCCAGGCGTTGGTGGCGCACGCCTGTAATCCCTGCACTTGGGAGGCAGAGGCAGGCGGATTTCTGAGTTCAAGGCCAGCCTGGTCTACAGAGCGAGTTCCAAGACAGCCTGGGCTACACAGAAAAACCCTGAATCGGAAAAAACAAAACAAAAACAAACAAAAAACCTAAAGTACTAAACATGACTACATTATAATCCTCATCACTATCACCATCTTTATTCTGTTGATTCATCTTCCACATCCTTCCCACCTCTCCTCAGCCTCTACCACCTATTCAAGCTTACTTAGCAGGAAAAACATCCACAAACAGCAGGATGCAGAAAACACTCCCCCGGGGACTGTCAAGTTCTAAACCTCAAATCTCTATGTGAACTCTTCCGGTCTCTTTGGCCTCGCCGGTAGAAGCAAGATGACGAAAGGAACGTCATCCTTTGGAAAGCGTCGCGATAAGACGCACACGCTGTGCCGCCGCTGTGGCTCCAAGGCCTACCACCTTCAGAAGTCGACTTGTGGCAAATGTGGCTACCCCGCCAAGCGCAAGAGAAAGTATAACTGGAGTGCCAAGGCTAAGAGACGAAACACTACCGGGACCGGTCGGATGAGGCACCTAAAGATTGTCTACCGCAGATTCAGACATGGATTCCGTGAAGGAACAACGCCTAAACCCAAGAGGGCCGCTGTGGCAGCGTCCAGTTCATCTTGAGGATTTCAATCAGTCATAAAATAAATGTTCTGGTTTCAAAAAAAAAAAAAAATCTCTATGTGAAGAAGTAAATAAACTTCCCTTGGCAAAACCATGTAGATTGTCCTGGTTCCTATCCTGATTTAAGAAGATGTGTTTGAATCTAGTTATAATGATTCTGAAAACTCAAAAGTCTGAAACTGCTCTTCGTTGAGCTCAAACCTATTGCAGAAAACGAAAGCAGGCAGAAAACGAAAGCAGGCAGAAAACGAAAGCAGGCAACCCTTGTGTCTCAAATTCAGGCCAAGGACAACCAAACCGAACCAAACCAAACAAAAGGTTCCAAGGATTTAGTAACAGCCCAGAGGACTGCGGTGGTTGTGGGTGAAAGCTGCCCCCCCACCCCCACCCCCACCTCCCCACCCCCCCTCCCCGCTGAGTGGGTGGAAGGAGCAGCTGCCCAGCAGGAGAGAGGGTGGGGAATGCTGGGTGCCTCGCAGGAGGCCAAGGGCTGGAAGATAGGATGGGCAGCCTTAGAAAAGTTCTTTTCATTCTTCCATAGTTTGGTTGCATTAGCTACTATTCTGCTTCTTTGCCTTCCTTCTGTTACATTTTAAACCTGGTACAGATGGCTGAGGTACCTATTTAACATATCAAACTGGACAGGGTCCTGGTCCTCCAGGTTCTCCCTCAGCCCCTCAGTCCCTATACCTTACAGGCTCTCCTGGCTGGCACACCCTGCCCCCTACCTTAAACTTCTCCAACTGCTCTTCTCTCTATAACCCAACCGTTTTGGTTACACACTCTCTTCGTACCTTTGGGACTCCTAGTTGCTGCATCTGGCCCTTCCCCGCCCCCCCACCTCTTCTTTCCCATCCCTCTCTCCCCACATGGGCCAGGACTCTCCCAGATGTCCTTGTCTCTGGCTCTGCTCCCCCACATGTCTGTAATAAACTCTCTCCATTGTACCAGGGACCAGTCATCATGTTGCCTTCCTTTTTCTGTTTTTCCCATTCACCTTCCTTCCTTCTTTTCTTTCTTACATGATCAAGATACGTTGCACATTGTATGAAAAATTCAAAGAAGAAAAGAAAAAATACCTTAAAAAATGAGCTTCTCTTAAAATTTTCTTTTTAACATTTTTAGTTATCTATTGCATGGGAGTGGGGCATTATCTGGTCTGTGTGTGAGTCAGAGGAGGACTGTGTAAGGTAGTTCTGTCATTCCCAGGAGTTGAACTCAAGTCTTCGGGCTTGGCAGTATGCACCTCTACTCACTGAACCATCTTGCCAGCCCTGCCCCCTTCCAAAGAATAACTTTTAATGACATACAAAATACATGGACACATTTTTCCAATTTTCCAATAGTTTTATATCTTGGTACAATTAATTTGTATGAGTGAGATTTCCACTTAGGCAATTCTGTACATAGAGGTCACCTAGGAGGCATTAATAGATCAGTCTGATAGAATTTTCTGGAACAATGAGATTGACTTTTAACATTGTCTAAGATGATGGTCACCACTGACTATAGTTAGTGGACTGAGAAAATGAAATTTTAGAATGATCTAATTATTTTCATTGACTCAAATTGAAATGGTCACTGCTGTTTGGGGCCCATCCCACAGTAACTGGCGCAGGCCTAGGGAATTTACAGAGGGTTTTTCCAGGGACAGGGAGCACACCCTGGGTAAAGAGGAGGAAGGAGAAGGTTCAGTACTAAGGTATGTACTGTCTAAGTTGGTCTTAGTGAAGAGAAAGGAATTTGGACTTGGCTGGAGGGAAAAAACAGAAGCTGGACCACCCTAGCCCAGGAGGACAGCGTTGCAGCACCTATTCAGCTTTTGCGGAGTGAAAGGCCCTGTCCTAAGTGTGGTGGCACAAGCCTCTAATTCCAGTACTCTGCGCAGGAAGCAGGATAGCAAATCCGAGGCCAGCAAGACTCTGACTCAAAAAACAAGCAAAGGAACTTGAAACAAACAAGGAAATATGTTCCTTAGGTGTGTTCCACACTTGGTATGTTATCTATTTCCATCTTATCATCCAAACTGAGTCATCTAGGCAGAACCTGTACCGAAGTCCATAAAGCCGGAGGCCATAAGTCTTCTGTGACAGGCACCTGGCCCTTCAGAAGTGTTGATAGCTCAGTTAGGCGCAGACTGCCCACAGCAAGAGTATCTCAGGATTGGGGTGCCCAGCAACAGACAGACTTTATGAGCACACTGTCTAAGTTCCGAGAAAATGGAGGGAGGGGGAAGATAAGGAAGGAAAAAGGTAATGGGGGGGTAGCGTATGTGTGGAGTACTTTATTCTAGGCGAGGTGCTTTCCCATTCCCGCTGAGATTTCTGTCACTACCCCTGTGCCAAAGACACCCTAGGTTTATAAAGTTCCTCCCTCGACACCTTTCACACTAGGAAGGTTTCCCGAAAGTCCGCTGACAGCCTGGCAAGAAAACTGACTCCTTTGGTATTAACTGGGAAGTCTGAGGAAGTAGGGAAGGGTCCGGAGATAATGGCTACAAACCTTGACAAAGGTTTTTGTGAGCTTGGCCGTTCTCCCAGGGCTGTTTTGCCTGACTCTAAATCAAAATGGATAGGATTATGGCAAGAGCCCTGCATACCTGTGTGTAGAGTGCCTGGGTTGTGACTCCTGACTCCACCCCACACAAATATCTGTTTTTCTCAGAAAGGAGAAAAAAAAAAAACTTAAAAAATCTGTGATTGCCCAAGATTTTTCTCTCCAGTGACTGCAGGCGGGTACAGCCAGGAGCGCAGGGAGCACAGGAGTGGCAGAGCAGCTGGGACAGGGATCTTCCGAGCTCCATCTGCATGCAGGAGCTGGGCTGAGTCAGAGTCACAGACCTCAGTGCCAGGGGAGAGCTGGTCACCCAGGGGTGCTGAGACAGGCTTGCAGGCTCACAGGAGGAACAAGATCCAGCCAGAGACAGCAGGACCAAGTAACACCAGAGATAACCAGATAGCGAAAGACAAACGCAAAAACATTACCAGTGGAAACCAAGGCAACATGGCACCATCTGAACCCAGTGCTCCCACAACAGCAAGTCCTGGATATACTAACACACCGGAAAAGCAAGATTTGGATTTAAAAATCACAGCTCATGATGCTGATAGAGGACTTCAAGGACATAAACAACTCCCTTAAAGAATTATAGGAAAACACAAACAAACAGGTGAAGGAATTGAACTAAACCACCCAGGATCTAAAAATGGAAGTAGAAACAATAAATAAATCATAAAGGGAAACAACTCTGGATATAGAAATGAGAGTTCATCTTGGTAGATTTTCCCTTTGATTAGTATGAAGTGTCCTTCTTTATCTTTTTTGATTACTTTAGGTTGAAAGTTGAATTTATTTGATAATAGAATGGCTATACCAGCTTGTTTCTTGGGACCATTTGCTTGGAAAATTGTTTTCCAGCCTTTTACTCTGAGGTAGTGTCTGTCTTTATGCCTGAGGTGAGTTTCCTGTATGCAGCAAAATGTTGGGTCCTGTTTATGTATCCAGTCTGTTGGTCTATGTCTTTTTATTGGAGAATTCTGTCCATTGATATTAAGAGATATTAAGGAAAAGTGATTGTTGCTTCCTGTTATTTTTGTTAATTAGAGGTGGAGTTTTGTTTATGTGGCTTTCTTCATTTTGATTTGTTATAAGAAGATTGTTTTCTTCCTTTTTCTAGGGTGCAGTTTCTCTCCTTTTGTTGGTGTTTTCCATTTATTTTCCTTTGAAGGGCTGATTTTGTGGAAATATATTGTGTAAATTTGTTTTTTTTTTTTCATGGAATACCTTGGTTTCTCCATTTATGGTAACTGAAACTTTTGCTGGGTATAGAAGCCTGGGTTGGTATTTGTGTTCCCTTAGGGTTTGTATGACATCTGCCCAGGATCTTCTGGCTTTCATAGTCTCTGGCAAGAAGTCTGGTATAATTCTGATAGGTCTGCCTTTATATGTTACTTGACCTTTTTCCCTTACTGCTTTTAATATTCTTTCTTTCTTTCTTTCTTTCTTTCTTTCTTCCTTCCTTCCTTCCTTCCTTCCTTCCTTCCTTCCTTCCTTCCTTTCTTTCTTTTCTGAACATCTATGCTCCAAATGCAAGGAAACCAGCATTCATACAAGAAACTTTACTAAAGCTCAAAGCACGCATTGCACCTCACACAATAATAGTGGGAGACTTCAACACCCCACTCTCAGCAATGGACAGATCATGAAGACAGAAACTAAACAGAGACACAGTGAAACTAAGAGAAGTTATGAACCAAATGGATTTAACAGATATCTATAGAACATTTCATCCTAAAACAAAAGAATATACCTTCTCAGCACCTTATGGTAAGTTCTCCAAAATTGACCATATCCTCGGTTGCAAAACAGACCTCAACACATATAAGAGGTTTGAAATAATTCCATGCACCCTATCAGATCACCACAGATGAAAGTTGGTCTTCAATAACAACAAAAACAACAGAAAGCGCATACACATGGAAACTGAACAACATTCTACTCAATGATAACTTGGTCAAGGAAGAAATAAAGAAAGAAATAAAAGACTTTTTAGAATTTAATGAAAATGAAGGCACAACGTGCCCAAACTTATGGGGGACACAATGAAAGCAGTGCTAAGAGGAAAACTCATAGCTCTGAGTGCCTCCAAAAAGAAACTGGAAAGAGCACACAGTAACAGCTTGACAGCACAGCTGAAGGCTCTAGAGCAAAAAGGAACAGATAGACCCAAGAAGAGTAGACAGCAGGACATAATCATCAAACTCAGAGCTGAAATCAACCAAGTAGAAAAAAAAAAGAACCATACAAAGAATCAACAAAACCAGGAGCTGGAACTTTGAAAAAACCAACAAGACAGATAAACCTTTGACCAGAATAACCAGAGGACCCAGAAACAGTATCCAAATCAACAAAATCAGAAATGAAAAGGGAGACATAACAACAGATACTGAGGAAATCCAAGAAAATTATCAGATCCTACTACAAAAGCCTTTACTCAACAGAACTAGATAATTTAGATGAGCTATACAGAGAAACCCTGTCTCAAAAAAAAAAAACCCAAAAAAAAGAAAAAAAAAGAAAAGAAAAAGAAAGAAAGAAAGAAAGAAAGAAAGAAAGAAAGAAAGAAGGAAAGAAAGAAAGAAATTCTAGATGAAATGGACAATTTTCTAAACAGATACCAGCTACCAAAGTTAAATCAGGATCAGATAAATGATCCCATAATTCCTAAAGAAATAGAAGCAGTCATTAATAGTCTCCCAATCAAAAAATAGCCTAGGACCAGATGGGTTTAATGCAGAGTTCTATCAGACCTTCAAAGAAGACCTAATACCAATACTCTTCAAACTAGTCCACAGAATAGAAGGGACACTACCCAATTTATTCTATGAAGTCACAATGACTCTGATATGTGAATCACACAAAGACCCAACAAGGAAAGAGAACTTTAGATCAATTTCCCTTATGAATATAGATGCAAAAATACTCAATAAAATTCTTGCCAACCAAATCCAAGAACACATCAAAATGATTATCCATCATGATCAAGTAAGCTTCATCCCAGGGATGCAGGGATGATTCAATATACGAAAATCCATCAATGTAATCAATTATATAAACAGACACAAAGAAAAAAAACACATGATCATTTCATTAGATGCTGAGAAAGCATTTGACAAAATCCAATACCTCTTCATGATAAAAGTCTTGGAAAGATCAGGAATTCAAGGCCCATACCTAAACATAGTAAAAGCAATATACAGCAAACCAGTAGCCAACATCAAGCTAAATGGAGAGAAATATGAAGCAATCCCACTAAAATCAGGGATTAGACAAGGCTATCTACTCTCTCCCTACCTGTTCAATATGGTACTCGAAATCTTAGCCAGAGCAATTAGACAACAAAAGGAGGTCAAAGGGATACAAATTGGAACAGAAGGGGTCAAAGAACACTCTTTGCAGATGATATGATTGTATACTTAAATGACCCCCAAAATTCCAGGACAGAACTCCTAAATCTGAAAAACAGCTTCACCATAGTTACTGGATATAAATAAAATACCTTGGTGTGACTCTAACCAAGCAAGTTAAAGATCTGTGTGACAAGAACTTGAAGTTTCTGAAGACATTGAAGAATATCTCAGAAGATGGAAAGATCTCCCATGTTCATGGATTAGCAGGGTTAAGATAGTGAAAATGGCCATCTTGCCAAAAGCAATCTACAGATTCAATGCAATCCCCATCAAAATTCCAACTCAACTCTTCAGAGTTATAAAGAGCAATTTCCAAATTTATCTGGAATAACAAAAAAACACAGGATAGCAAAAATTATTCTCAACAATAAAAGAACCTCTGACAGAATCACCATCCCTGACCTCAAGCTATACTACAAAGCAATAGTGATAAAAACTGCATGGTATTGGTACAGTGATAGGCAGGTAGATCAGTGGAATAGAACTGAAGGTGGTAGTGGTGCACACTTTTAATCCCAGAACTTGGGAGGCAGAGGCAGGCGGATTTTTGAGTTTGAGGCCAGCCTAGTCTACAGAATGAGTTTCAGGACAGCCAGGGCTATACAGAGAAACCCTGTCTCAAAAAAAAAAAAAAAAAAAAAAAAGCAAAACAACAACAACAAAAAAGAATTGACAAATGGGACCTCATAAAATTGCAAAGCTTCTATAAGGCAAAGGACACTGTCAATAGGACAAAATGGCCACCAATACATTGGGAAAAGATCTTTGCCAATCCTACATCTGACAGAGGCTAATATCCACAATATACAAAGAATTCAAGAAGTTAGAATCCAGAGAACCACATAACCCTATTAAAAGTGGAGTACAGAGCTAAACAAAGAATTCTCAGCTGAAGAATACCGGACAGCTGAGAAACACCTAAAGTCATCAGGGAAATGCAAATCAAAACAACTCTGAGATTCCAACTCACACAGGTCAGAGTGGCTAAAATAAAAAAACTCAGGGGACAGCAGATGCTGGAGAGGATGTGGAGAAATAGGAACACTCCTCTATTGCTGGTGGGGTTGCAATCTGGTGCAATCACTCAGGAAATCACTTTGGCAGTTCCTCAGAGAACTGGACATAGTACCACCTGTGGACCCAGCTATACAACTCCTGGGCACACACCCAGAAGATGCTCCAACAGGTAATAAGGACACATGCTCCACTATGTTCATAGCAGCCTTATTTATAATAGTCAGAAGCTGGAAACAACTCAGATGTCCCACAATGGAGGAATGGATACAGAAAATGTGGTACATTTACACAATGGGATACAACTCAGCTATTAAAAACAGTAAATTCATGAAATTCTTTTTTTTATTCGATATATTTTTTATTTACATTTCAAATGATATCCCCTTTCCTAGTCCCCCCACTCCCAGAAAGTCCCGTAAGCCCCCTTCTCTCCCCCTGTCCTCCCACCCACCCCTTCCCACTTCCCCGTTCTGGTTTTGCTGAATACTGCTTCATTGAGTCTTTCCAGAACAAGGGGCCACTCTTCCTTTCTTCTTGTACCTCATTTGATGTGTGGATTATGTTTTGGGTATTCCAGTTTTCTAAGTTAATATCCACTTATTAGTGAGTGCATACCATGATTCACCTTTTGAGTCTGGGTTACCTCACTTAGTATGATGTTCTCTAGCTCCATCCATTTGCCTAAGAATTTCATGAATTCATTGTTTCTAATGGCTGAATAGTATTCCAAATTCATGAAATTCTTAGACAAATGGATGGAGCTAGAAAATACCATCCTGAGTGAGGTAACCAAATCACAAAAGGACACACACACTATGCACTCGCTGATAAGTGGATACTATCCCAAAAGCCCGGGATACCCAAGATACAATTCACAGACCACAGGAAGCTCAAGAAGAAGGAAGACCAAAGTATGGATACTTTGATCTTTCTTAGAGGGTAGATCAAAATACCCTTGACTCACAGCCAACCAATAGAGTGGGCATTGAGTCCCCAATGGAGCAGCTAGAGAAAGGACCCAAGGACTGAAGAGGTTTGCAGCCTCATAGGAGGAACAATAATATGTACCAACCAATACCCCCAGAGCTTCCAGGGACTAAACCACCAACCAAAGAGTACACATGGAGGGACCCATGACTCCAGCTATATATGTAGCAGAGGATGGACATTTCATACACCAAAGAAAGGAGAGGCCTTTGGTCCTATGAAGGCTTGATGCCCCAGTGTAGGTGAATGCCAGGTCCGGAAAGTGGCTGGGGTGGGGGGAGTTGGTCAGCAGAGGGAAGGGGCATGGAACAGTGGGTTTTCAGAGGAGTAACGAGGAAATGTAAATAAAGCAAATATCTAATAAAATAAAATAAAAAGTTGTGGTTAAAGGCTATTTGACAATTTAAGCCACTTTTGCTAACCCTGGCCCTCCTGTCTCCCCAATCCTTGACAAGAACCTCTACTTTCTGCCTCAGTGATTTTTTTTTTCTTCTTGAGACAACATCTCCCTACATTACCCAGGCCGCCTCTGAACTATTTACTCCAAGCTGGCCTTGAACTTTTGGTAATACTCGTTTTGTTTTGTTTTGTTTTTTGTTTTGTTTTGTTTTGTGACAGGGTTTCTCTGTATAGCCCTGGCTGTCCTGGAACTCATTCTGTAGACCAGGCTGGCCTCGAACTCAGAAATCCACCTGCCTCTGCCTCCCAAGTGCTGGGATTAAAGGAGTGAGTCACCACTGCCCTGTACTTGGTAATATTCTTGCTTCAGCAGTCCGAGCACCGGGGGGATTACAACCTGGCTATCTCTATAGTTAGAATTCATTTAAATGGTATTTGCTTTGTAGAGCGGAGATGATAGAGCTGGCTTGTTTTCTCTTAGCACAATGTCCTTGAGGTTTGTGCGACACAATGCATAACAGGATCTTCTTTTTCATTTTGTTTTGTTTATCAAGGCAGGGTCTCTCCTGTAGCCCTGGCTGTCTTGGAACTCACTCTGTAGACCAGGTTAACCTCATGCTTTTCCAGTGCTGGGATGTTGGACATGATCCTGTGGTCATCAGTCACACAGGGCCAGGCTCCTAGTGTTCTGCCTGGACTCCACCTCCACAGTTACCTGGCAACAGCCAGGTAACCCAGCCCACTATAAAAGGGGGTGCTGGGCCCCTCCTCTTGCTTTTCCCTGTTGCCCCTACGCTCTTGTCCCCCTGTTCCCCCTCTCTCCCCATTCTTCTCCCCTCTTTCCATGTGGTCATGGCCAGCTCTCACCCCTCTATCTCTATTTTTTTCTCTTTACTTCTCTGTCTCTTTTCCTCTTCCTACTTCTATATAATAAAGCTTTGAAACTATGAGCTGTCTCTTCTTATCAAAACCCACCATGTAGGAGCATGGAAGGGACCAAGACTCTCCCCAGCCAGGCTTCCTCTACAGGTACGGGGGCGGAAGGGGGGGCTCGCCAGACGCCTTCTGAGCAAGTACCTCCTCCCTGCTAGCCAGGCAGGCTCCCTTCCGCAGGCGCCCGCCATCCCTTTATGGGTACTCGGGCCCTGCTCGGTTTCCCTACTCTGGGATTAAAGCTGTGCCCCAGCATTGCCAACTCAGCATCTATATCTATATCTATATCTATATCTATATCTATATCTATATCTATATCTATATCTATATCTATATCTATATCTATATCTATATCTATATCTATACCTATATCTATCCAATCTATATCTATATCTAATCTATATCTATACATCTACATCTATATATACTGGATATTTTATTTATTTACACTTCAAACACTATCCCCTTTCTTGGTTTTCCCTCCGAAAACCTCCTATCCCACTCCCCCTCACCCTGCTTCTATGAGGAGAGTGCTCACCCATCGACCCACCCACCCACTCCCACCTCCCTGCCCTGGCATTCCCCTACACTGGGGCATTGAGCCTTTACAGGACCAAGAGCCTCTCCTCCCATTGATGCCAGATAAGGCCATGCTCTGCTAAGTATACAGCAGGAGCCATGGCTCCCTCCCTGTGTACTCTTTGGTTGGTGGTTTAATCCCTGGGAACTCTGGAGGGTCTGGTTGGTTGATATTGTTGTTGTTCCTATGAAGGGGTTGCAAACCCCTTGAGCTCCTTTAGTTCTTTCTCCAAGTCCTCCGTTGGGAATCCCACACTTAGTCCAATGGTTGGCTGCGAGCATCCACCTCTGTACTTGTGATGCTCTCTGGCAGAGCCTCCCAGGAGACAGCTATATCAGGCTCCTGTCAGCATGTGCTTGTTGGCATCCATAATAGTGTCTGGGTTTGGTGTCTGTATATGGGATGGATCCCCATGTGGGGCTGTCTCTGGATGGTCTTTCCTTTTGTCTCTGCTCCATACTTTGTCCCCATATTTCCTTTAGACAGGAGCAATTCTGGGTTAAAAATTTGGAGAGGAGTGGGTGGCCCCATCCCCAAACCAGGGGTCTTGCCTGACCTCTGGATATGGTCTCTACAGGCTCTCCCTCCCCCTTGTTGGGCATTTCCGCTAATCTCATCCCCATTGGGTCCAGGTAGCCTCTTGCTTTCCTGGCATCTGGGACTTTCTAGTGCCTACCCCCAGTTAGTCATCCCTCATTGCTACACAACTCTCTTTGATTTCCTGACCCTCTGTATATCATCCCTGTCTCCTCCCATAGCTGATCCTGTCCCCCACCCTTTTTTCCTTTCTCTCTCCTCTCTTGACCAAGCCAACTGAGTCAGTCAACAGGTTCTCCATGGCAAGAACAAGAATTAAAAAGAAAAAAAGACAATTAGACAACATTGGGGCATGACCCCAGCCAGTTCTAAGGCTGAGGCAGGTTTATTTTTTCCCAATCTGCTTTTATACATTTTTTTTGTTGTTTTGGATTTGGTTTTTTTGAGACAGGGTTTCTCTGTATAGCCCTGGCTGTCTTGGAGCTCACTCTGTACACCAGGCTGACCTCAAACTCAAAAATCCACCTGCCTCTACCTCCCGAGTACTGGGATTAAAGGTGTGCGCCACCACTGCCTGCCTCAGCACTGCATTTATATAAGGAGAACTCACAGGCCCATCCTTTGTTTCAGATGGATTATGTTGCAGAGGGTGGTCTATTCTTCTAAGTTCCTGTAGGAAGTTGAATACACAACCAAGGCAGATGATTCCATGCAGGTCATTAATCCCATTGTGGAGTGCACTCAAGGTCTGTTCAGCCTGCTCAAGGCTGGAAAAAAACCCGTGCAAGTCTGGGAAGGGCACAACCCATAAATTTGGGAATGTTGTGCCTTCATCTTCATTAAATTCTAGAAAGTCTTTAATTTCTTTCTTTCTTTCTTCCTTGGCCAAGTTGTCATTGAGTAGAGAGTTGTTCAGTTCCCATGTGTATGTTGCTTTCTGTTGTTTTTGTTGTTATTGAAGACCAGCCTTAGTCCATTGTGATCTGATAGGATGCATGGGATTATTTTAATCTTCTTGTGTCTGTTGAGTCCTGTTTTGTGATCGATTATATAGTCAGTTTTGGAGAAGGTAGCACGAGGTGCTGAGAAGAAGGTCTATTCTTTTGATCTAGGATGAAATGTTCTATAGATATCTGTTGAATCCATTTGATCCATAACTTCTGTTAGCTTCCCTGTATCTCTGTTTAGGTTCTTTTTCCATGATCTGTCTATTGCTGAGAGTGGGGTGTTAAAGTCTCCCACTATTATTGTGTGAGGTTCAAGGTGTGCTTTGAGCTTCACTCCATTCTCAGTTCTTATGTGGCTCCCAGTGGTGTCTGGGTGTCCAACAGCAAGAACCATATGGCCCTGGCCTCCCCGCAGGCCCAGCGCCCCTGAGCCACTGAGCCCTATGTTGGAGCAGATACAGGACACTGCTAACTCTACAAGATGTGATTTTAAATCAGAATCTTGCTTTTCCAGTGTGCTATGTTATTTATCCAGGGCTTGCTGTGTTGGGAGAACTGGGTTCTTATGGTGCCAAGTAGCCTTGGTTTCTGTTGCTTAGGTTCTTGTGCTTGCCTCTTGTCATCTGGTTATCTCTGGTGTTAGATGGTCTTGCTGTCTCTGACTGGAGTTTGTCCCTCCTGTAAGCCTGTGAGCCTGTGAGCTTGCGATCTTAGGTGTGTCAGCACTCCTGGGAGATGAGCTCTCTCCAGGCGGGATTTGGGTATGAAGAGCTGTGGCACAGGGTTATAGCTGGGGCTCAGACAGAAACGGAAGGATCCTGTCCCCAGCTGCTCCATGGTTCCTGTGCCCTGTGGGTTCCTCTTGGGCAAGCTATTGGAGCAATAGTGGTAGTCTCACCTCTGATCTTGGGTGTGACAGCACCCCTGGGAGGCCAGCTATCTCTGGGTGGGATTTGGGTATGGAGAGCTGTGTCACAGGGTTGTCTCTGGGGCACAGATGGAAACTAGCCATTAGACATATATAATCACAGATTTCTTTACCCATCCATTATTAGAGGTTCACTATTATCTTTTTAGCATTTGTAAGCAATACTGTTTTCTCTTATGAAATGATTGAATCATATGGTAATCAATTTCTTTCTTGAGACAGAGTCTCTCTCCATAACTCTGGTTGTTCTGGAACTCCTATGTGGACCAGGATGTTCTCAAACTTGCAGATATGTCTGTCACTGCCTCTTGTGACACCACACCCAACGTAGGGCTCTGATGTCTCTACCTTCTCACCAACCTGTGTTAACATTTTCCTTTGGTAGCTAGTGTAGTACAGCTTCCGATTGTGGTTTTGAGTTGGAAAATAGATGTTTGAAATAATTTTAGGGTTCTCCAGCATCCCTAAGGATCACAGACTCAAAACTGGAGGAGGCTTCGTGAAGATCATACCCAGTTGACAACATAGGACTAACTGGTATCCTGGATAACAATGCTGCCCCCAACTGGGCTAAAAATGTGATCTTCTCTCTACTTCTCTACTAGGTGGCATCTCAGACTACACCATTTTGCAGAGTTGGTGTGCACTACCACAGTGGCTTTAGAAAGCCTTATGTGTGATCTTCTTACATTATTATAGGGGATTCCTTCATCCAGTCTAACATGTTACATCACTAAACTGACATCTTATATGGATACATCTCATCTGTGGTATCAAGGTTGCTGTCTTAGTCAGGGTTTCTATTACTGCACAAACATCATGACCACGAAGCAAGTTGGGGAGGAAAGGGTTTATTGAGCTTACACTTCCACATTGCTGTTCATCACTAAAGGAAGTCAGGACTGAAACTCAAGCAGGTCAGGAAGCAGGAGCTGATGCAGAGGCCATGGAGGGATGTTACTTACTGGCTTGCGTCCCCTGGCTTGCTCAGCCTGCTCTCTTATAGAATCCAAGAATACCAGCCCAGGGATGGTACCACCCACAAGGGGCCCTCCCCTCTTGATCACTAATTGAGAAAATGCCCCACAGCTGGATCTCATGGAGGCACTTCCCCAACTGAAGCTCCTTTCTCTATGATAACTCCAGCCTGTGTCAAGTTGACACACAAAGCCAGCCAGCACAGTTGCCCATCTGCACCTTTCCTGAAGCGGCCTTGACCTTCTGCTTTTGCTTTTGAGAGTTGTAGACTCAGTTGGTAACTTCCCAGACACAGACATGTTCAGAAGTATTGGGGGTCAAGAGTATTGAGGAAAGGCAGTTATGCTAGTTCTAAAGTCACCAGGGAGGAAGATTCTTTTTTTTTTTTTGAAGAAGACTTTTTTTAAAAAAATATTTATTTTATTTATATGAGTACACTATTGCTTTCTTCAGACATACCAAGAAGAAGGCATCAAATCCCTCTTACAGATGGTTGTGAGCCACCATGTGGTTGCTGGGATTTGAACTCAGGACCTTCAGAAGCGCAGTCAGTGGTCTTAACCGCTGAGCCATCTCTCCAGCCCTGGAGGAAGACTTTTAATTGAAGATTGCCTCTATCAGATTGACCTGTAGGCAGGTCTATGAGACATTTTCTTGATTTGTGACTGATGTGAGCGGGGTCAACCCATTGTGGGTGGTGCCACCATTGGCAGGTCATATCTGGCAGTGGGCTGAGCTAGGCATAATGAGGAAGCCAGTAAACTGCACTCTCTGCCACAGCCTCTTCGTTAGTTCCTGACTCTGGGCTCTGCCCAAGTCACTGTCTTGACTTCCCAGGAAGATGAACTACAATCCTTAAGATGAAACAAACTCTGTCTTTCTTTCCCAACTTGGTCTTGGCTATTGTCTTAGTTACTGTCCTGTTGCTGTAGAGGGACAAAATGGCTAAGGCAAATCTTATAAAAGAAAGCATTTGGTTAGGGGCTTGTTTACAGCTTCAGTTCATGGGCACTGTGGCAGGGAGTGTGACAGCAGGCAGACATGTGCTGGAGAAGTACCTGAGAGTTGAAGGGGAGGGGGAGGGAGGGAGGGAGAGAGAGAGAGGGGGGGGGGAGAGGGAGGGGAGAGGAGAGGGAGGGAGAAGGAGGTAGAGGGAGAGGGAGGTAGAGGGAGAGCGGGAAGGGGAGGGAGAGGGACAGAGGGAGGAGAGGGAGGGGGAGGGAGAGGGAGGAGAGGGGGGGAGGGGAGGGAGAGGGACAAAGGGAGGGGGAGGGGAGGGAGAGGGAGGGGAAGGGGAGGGAGAGGGAGGAGAGGGAGGGGGAAGGGGAGGGAGAGGGAGAGGGAGGGGAGAGGGAGGGAGAGGGACAGAGGGAGGGGGAGGGGAGGGAGAGGGAGGAGAGGGAGGGAGAGGGAGGGGGAGGGGAGGGAGAGGGAGGGGAGGGAAAGGGAGGAGAGGGAGGGGGAGGGGAGGGAGAGGGAGGGGGAGGGGAGGGAGAGAGAGGGACAGAGTGAGGAGAGGGAGGGGGAGGGAGAGGGAGGGGGAGGGAGAGGGAGGCAGAGAGAGAATAGGCTTTTGAAACCTCAAAGCCCACTTCACTTTCATGAAAATCCCT
The DNA here is from genome assembly GCF_947179515.1 of Apodemus sylvaticus. Classification (NCBI taxonomy): domain Eukaryota; kingdom Metazoa; phylum Chordata; class Mammalia; order Rodentia; family Muridae; genus Apodemus; species Apodemus sylvaticus. The sequence continues at coordinate 191,840,918 of NC_067472.1, read as the reverse complement.
CTTCCAACATGGCCACAGCTTATTCAAACAGGTCATGTTCCTAAGTCTTTCCTAACTAGGCACCGAGCATTCAAACATACACACCTACTGGGGGCCATTCTCATTCAACCCGTCACAGTCATGGTGTTTATCACATCATTAAAAAGAAAAAGTGTAAGCTGACCTGACTTGTCTGAGACCTAGGAAGGCCTCTGAACTGTTCCTGGAGACTATTGCAAAAAATGCCTATTGCTGTGCTCAACAAGGAAAGAGGAAAACTCCCCAGAGGAGAGTTTGGAGACTGCAATAGAAGCTGTGGATGAATTCACTTTTCTTTTCTTTTCTTTTCTTTTCTTTTCCTATTATTAACTAGATATTTGCTTTATTTACACTTCAAATGTCACTCCCTTTCCTCAGTTCCCCTCTGAGAACCCCATATCCCATCCCCTTTCCCCCTGCTCACCCACCCACCCACTCCCACTTTCCTGCCTGGCATTTCCCTACACTGGAGCATCAGGCCTTCACAGGACAAATGACCTCTACTCCCACTGATGTCTGATAAGGCCATCCTCTGCTACATATGTGGCTGGAGCCATGGGTCCCTCCATGTGCACTCTTTGGTTGGTGGTGTAGTCCCTGGGAGCTCTGGGGTACTGGTTGGTTCATCTTTGTTTGTTCCTCCTGCAGGGCTGCAAACCCCTTCAGCTGCTTGGGTCCTTTCTCTAGCTGCCCCATTGGGGACCCAGTGCTCAGTACATTGGTTGGCTGTGAGTATCCACCTCTGTATATGTCAGGCACTGGCAGAGCCTCTCAGGAGACAGTTCTATCAGGCTATCAGCTAGCACTTGTTGGCATCCACAATAGTGTCTGGGTTTAGTAACTGTATTTGGGAAGAATCCCCATGTGGGGCAGTCTCTAAATGGCCTTTCCTTCAGATTCTGCTCCACAATTTGTCTATGAATCTCCTCCCATGGGTATTTTGTTCCCCCTTCTAAGAAGGACCTATGTATCCACACTTTGGTCTTCCTTCTTTTTCTTGAGCTTCCCATGGTCTATAAATTATATCGTGGGTATTCTGAGCTTCTGAGCTAACATCCACTTATCAGTGAGTGCATACCATGTGTGTTCTTTTGTGATTGGGTTACCTCACTCAGGATGATGCTTTCTAGTTCCATCCATTTGCCTAAGAATTTTATGAACTCATTGTTTTTAATAGCTGAGTAGTACTCCATTGTGTGTACCACATTTTCTGTATCCATTCCTCTGATGAGGGAATCACTTCACCCTCCATGTTCTCCTCTCTTAGATCCCCTTCCCAGCCAATACTCCTTCCATTTTCATGATGTGTGTGTATGTGTGTCCCAGTGAGTTTAACTAGGGTTGGCCATAGGTAAGGAGTTACTTGCAAGAGCATCAGCACCTTACTCATGGCTACATCACTGAAGGAAATGTATCTCCCTTCCCCAGAAACCAAGAAATGCCTACAAATCTCCAACAGGTAGAGAAAATATCAGTACATCCTTAGAATATACTCACTCCAACATGGTTACAATTTATGCTGGTGTGAACATTGAATGGTCATCCTCAGTATTATAGGGAGGGAGCCAACAGCCATGGTGATTTGTGGTGCTGATGTGCTGGCAGCAGAGCGGTGGTATCAATGGAGACAGCTCTCTAGAAGATGGGAATGTTGCTCACTGGTTAGTGCTCACCTACATAGGTGTGGCCCTGGGATTCCACATAATGCCCTCTTGGCTTTCCAAATGGGAAGACTGCTTTACCCGGGAAAGTGGAAAATAGCATCTACTCATGGAAGGTAAGGAAGTAATGACAGACCAAACTAAGGTTACCGCCGAAGTCCAACTCGGGAAACCAATGGCTTTATTGGGGTTCTTATAGAAATATGGGTGAGGGGTCATTTACAAATGCAGAAATGACTCAAAAATAGTCACATCACCGAAGCCCACCCCAGCACTGGAAATGGCCCAAGAAAGCTGGAAACCCGAAGCACACTGCAAACCTGTAGTTGAGACAACAGGTTGGAGAATGTCTCTTCTAGGCAGATCACCTAGCCTGGGGGTGACTCTGGCAGTGAGGGAAGGGGCTAGTGTATCTGTCAGTTTCGGGAGGTTACTAAAGCTATTGGGTTTTACTTCTGAGCTTAAGAAACTTCCCTTCAGGATAAAATTATTCACCTCCCCTTAGAGTGGTACTTCTCAATCTTCCTGATGTGGGGGTCCTTTAATACACTTCCTGTGGTAATGCCCAACCATAAAATTATTTTCGTGAATCACAATGTAATTATCTGTGTTTTCCAGTGGTTTTAGGTGACCCCTAAACCACCTCATCATTTGACACTCCCCCTCCCAGCAAGGGATCTTGACTCACAGATTAAGAGCCACCGCCTTAGGCAACCAGTTGTTTCACTAATTGTTTAACATCCTGTGCCTTAATGAGCTTTTCTCCAAGACAGGAAGTTTTAGCTTGGCGCTCCTATGTGTAGCATCTCATTTGTGCCTTCTAGGAAAAAACGATGAGGTGTGTCTGCTGAAAACATGGCTGTCATGATTAAAAAAAAAAAAAAATCTAGTATTATTATTCAAACACTTGCCAGTCCATGAACTCAATGCTAAGGGATGGCAAAACCTTCCGGTGGTGGCACACGCCTGTAATCCCAGCACTCTGGGAGGCATAGGCAGGCAGATTTCTGAGTTCAAGGCCAGCCTGGTCTACAGAGTGAGTTCCAGGACAGCCAGGGCTACACAGAGAAACCCTGTGTCAAAGAAACCAAAACCAAAAAAAAAAAAAAAAAAAAGAGTCCAAGTACAATTGAGTGACCAGTGTGGGTAAAACCTAACACCCGCTGTTCTATTTCAGGTGTTGACTCCAGAGTCACTCAAGAATAAGTTGTAATGAGAGGAGGCTTTTTGTTTAAGCACTGGCACCTGAACTGATTGGTGCCAGGATTACACTTAGGGGCATTCCCAAGCCTAGAGTCCTATCAGCCCAGAGATTATAAAGGCAAAAACCCATGAGATTTTGTGTATTCTGCCTACATGTAGGCAAAGGCTTATTTTAACACGTATGTCTTACAGCGGTCCAAGGCACCTTTTGAGCAGGGTAAGCAAGCGTGATTACAAAAGCAGAAATAGCAGTTAACCTTCTGACCTGTCTTGCAAGAACAGCATATTATACAAGATGGATTATAAGACTAGCCTTCAATGCCTGGGGAAAGGGGGGAAGTGGGCTACTAGGGTACTGCTTGAACGAGCTACGTGCTGACGTGTTAGAGGCATTTTTTTTTTTTGCTTTTGTATTTTTCTCTCTCGAGCATAGTAATTAAAACCTTTAATGGGAACCATAACATTACAGCCTGAGACCGAGACCCACAGAGGTCACCTACCAGTCTTTGCTAAGCTCTTCCCTTGTGCTGTACCTCACAAACATGCTGAAGTTCCAAGTTGCTAGAAGTAGTATTTGCTGCCCAATGATAGTAAACATTCACCTGATCCCTGATATCCTAGATGAGCTTCTTCAGTCTTTCTATCCTTCCTTCATCCCCTCATTACCTCTAGTCAGGGTTTTAATATCCAATCTAGGTAGGTCACAGTAGGTACAGATGTTGTCTACTGAGTTACGTTTCCGTGTGTGTGTGTGTGTGTGTGTGTGTGTGTGTGTGATGTATGCCTACATGCTCATTCATGTGCATATGGAGATCAGAGGTCAGTGTTTGGTGTCCATTCTGCACCTTATTTTTTGAGACTGAGTCTCTTTGCTTGGTACTCCCCTGATCTGACTAGATGTCTGCCCGATGAGCCTAACACTTCTGTCTCCAACACTCCAGCGCTGGGATTACGGGGCTGCCCAGATGTGGTTTTGTTTTGCTTCTGCAGCCTAAGAAGCTTCTCTGTCCCATATTAAGAACAGCTTAGGACTATAAGAATAAATTTTAAAATTTAGATGGCAATATGACCACATGACCATTTAGCAAACAGTAGTGTATTATACACTAGGAGCTATAACCTCTCCAGGAATGAGCTTTTGACCAGATTTTTTTGTTCTGTTCTGTTTTGTTTTGTTTTTTTGAGACAGAGTTTCTCTGTGTAGCCCTGGCTATCCTGGAACTAACTCACTCTGTAGACCAGGCTGGTCTTGAGCTCAGAAATCCTCCTATCTCTGCCTCCCAAGTGCTGGGATTACAGGTGTGCACCACTGCTGCCCAGCTCTGTGACCTTTAAATATACAATACATTACGGCTATCTGATGTCGTAACATTGCATTTGTTTTGAAGGTGTGGACTGTATGTAGTACAAAGCCAACGTTGAACTCAATACCCTCTGACGTCTCTTCCCATGCACTGGTGTGGCCCTATCGACTTCGCTCAGCTGCCTGACTAGTTGTTTTAAGCGAGCCAATCAATGGCTCTCAGCACACTGTCAATACTGGCCAGCCATCACCTCGTTCCAGTTCCACGACAATCTTCATCACACTACACTTCTTCCCGCATTCCCCCCCTCTAGCCTCATCTCCCAGAAGTGATCATTTCCAATCTCTCTGAATTTGGCTATTCTGGCCTTTCAGGTGACATTAAGACTCTTTCTAACACAGGGAAGTCATACGTGTGTTTTTGAGGAGTGTGTATGGTGTTGCCTCATATGGTTTGCATCACATTTAATCAAGCTTATGCTGAAAATATTAAGTGAAAAAATTGTATAAGTAAAACATTTCACACCATCCCAGACTATTACATCTCAGAAAGTAAACCAACGTTGTGGGTGTGTATACACTGCCTGCTTGTTCATGAAGATGCAACAGCCACCTTGTTTGGCAGACCAACTGTCAGACATTCTAGTCAGATACCTCTATTTTAATGGCCTCAAAATGCAAGACTATATGTAGGAAACACATGATGGGTACATGATTTGGCACTTTCTATAGTTTTAGGTACAAATCTTGAAATATATCTACTATAAACAAAAAAGACTATGCAGATCATATAGATTATATAGTAAGAAAAAGTAACACCCTGCCCCACTTTCTGGAGGGCACATTTCCTTTCTAGAAAGGGAACATATCCAACTGTGACTTAAGTTGAATTTAGGGTAAAGGTTAAAGCTATGGCCTATCAGAGGAACACAGCCTATTAGAGAACAAGAGATTGTGCATAAATGATGGAAGAGGTCTGCTGTGAAAGCCAGGTATTTTATAGATTAATCTCGAATCCATGTTAGATTGCATCCAAAAGATTGAAGAAAGGCCATTGCTCAGGTCTATTATGATATGCACAATATGCACGATATCAGAAAAGAGGCTTTTCCCATCCTGTGCGGAGTTATTAGAGCAAAGCAAACGTTGGCTCAACTCTTGACTGAGCACCAAGAAAGCTCATGACTCACCATCCTACCTTGTTGTCTCTGCCTCATATTTATTCTCCACACTCATTTTTTTATATAACTTCCCCACTCCTGAGTTCATGTTCATGTCTGTGGCTCTAATGGTGATGTCCATGGTTATGAACATCTGGTCAATCCCTCTGTTGAAGGCCATGTTATTTCTAGGCCAGTGGAAGGGGTGGTAGTGGCCTTTGGCCAGCTCTGATCCTGTGTTGGAGGCGTTTCTTCCGACTGTGACAATCCTCTCCTAGAAGCCCCACCAAGATTATTATAATCATGGCACCAAGGCATATCCGGACCAGATTCCCCTTGGCATAGTGCTGATAAGCAAAATCTAAGGGAAAGAAAGTTGATAACAGATGTTAAAAGGCTCATTTCCATGCCCCACTCCATATTCATGATTTGAGATTCTATTCTCCTCCATCAGTTAAGATGATCATCCCCACCATCACCAACAAGGGTCAGAACAGAATAAGTCCAACTCTCTATACAGTGATGCTCTCAGAGATCCCTTCCTGAATCCCAATACAATCTCTCCTCTAATACAATCAACAGCTTGTTATATTACTGACTTATAAAAGAAGATAACTTGCAACACCTGGGGATCCATCCCATATGCAGCCACCAAACCAAGACACTATTGTTGATGTCAAGAAGTGCTTGCTGACAGGAGCCTGATAGAGATGTTTCCTGAGAGACTTGGCCAGAGTCCTACAATACAGGTGGGGACGTTTGCAGCAACCATTGAATTGAGCAGGGGGACCCAAAAGGAGGGGTTATGGGAAGGGCAGAAGGAGCTGAAGGGGTTTGCAACCCCATAAGAAGAACAACAATATCAACAAAGCAGGTCTGCCAGAGCTCCCAGGGACTAAACCACCATCTGAAAAATACACATGAAGAGACCCATGGCTCCAGCTGCATACAGAGCAAAGGATGGCCCTTTCTGGCATCAAAGGGAGGGGAAGGCCTTGGTTCTGCGAAGGCTTGAGGCCCCAGCATAAGGGAATGCTAGGGCAGTGGGGTGGAAGTGGGGGAGCACCTTGTGGAGACAGGAGGAGAGGGTTGATGGGGGAGGGGGGTGAAGGGGGAATTTCCAGAGAGGAAACCAAGAAGGGATATAACATTTGAAATGTAAATAAACAAAATGACCAATACAAACTTTTTTTAAAAACTAAGGAAAATTTAAAAAATAAAATAAGCCAGGCGGTGGTGGCACACACCATTAATCCCAGCACTTGGGAGGCAGAGGCAGGTGGATTTCTGAGTTCGAGGCCAGTCTGGTCTACAGAGTGAGTTCCAGGACAGCCAGGGCTATACAGAAAAACCCTGTCTCGAAAAAACAAAAAATAAATAAATAAATAAATAAATATAAAAGAAAAGAAAAGAAGATAACTGTAAGATGAGGAATGTCCTTATTTGAGTATTTGAAATTTTTCAACCTTCTAACTAAATTTTCTCTACCAATTCTGAACTTCACATGTTAATATTCTACTCCCCTTAATGTTTTATGTACCAGACTCCCAAAATTATAGATCTATTGATTCCATGTAAAGGGAAAATAGTCTGCATGAAGGGATGGGATACAAAGGAAGTAAATATGGAGAGATCACTTACCAAATGGAGGGCTTGACCCGTCTGGAGAGGCCGTGATAGTCATAGGCTTTTCTAAGAATAAAAAAGGGGCCAAGCATAAACAAATGGAAACATCCCCTCTGTTGGAGACAAACACACATGCTTGTGAAGCACCAGTCTGTGAAATTTAAGAATACAACCCAAAGAGTCAGGCTGCCCAGATTTGACTGCCCCTGTAACACATATAAGGAAACTTCTGGCTGTGCTTGGAGCCGATCCTCTGCCACAGGGCTCCATACCCAGGTGGCTCAGGGAAATAGCTAGGCCACCCAGGAGTGCAAACAGGCCTGTGCGTGCAGGTAAGTTCCTGCACAGAGGAACCCACTCAGAACCCTTAGGTCACAGGAACTGAGGAGCTGCCTGGGACAGGAGCCTTCAGATGTCTTTCTACGCCCAGAGCTAATCCTAGGCCACAGATCTACATACATAAATACTTCCGGGAGAGAGCTAGACTCCAAGGAGTGCCTACAAACCTGCAAGCACAGGTAAGAAAACCACTTCTCTTCAAAATCCTGGCCCAAGAGGGACCCACTCAGAGCCATCAGGACAAAGGAGCCAAGGAACAGCTGAGAACAGGATCCTTCTAGTTTCTGTCTGTACCCCAGAGCTAACTCTGTACCATAGCTATCCATATCTAAAGTTCTCTCTGAGAGAACTAGTCTCCCAGGAGTACTGACACAAAAGCTTGCAGGACAAGCCACAGTGAGAGAAAGCAAAACTAGCTTACACCAGAGATAACCAGATGGTGAAAGGCAAGCACAAGAACATTAACAACAGAAACCAAGGCAACATGGCACCATCAGAACCCAGTTCTCCCACCACAGCAAGCCCAGGTTACCCCCAACACACCAGAATAACAAGATACTTATTTAACATCACATCTCATACAGGTTAAGGAACCGAACAAAACCATTTGGGATCTGAAAATAGAAATAGAAACAATAAAGAAATCACAAAGGGAGACCACACTTGAGATAGAAAACCTAGGAAAGAAATCAGGAGACATAGATGTAAGCATCACCAACAGAATACAAGAGAGGGAAGAGAGAATCTCAGATGCAGAACATACCATAGAAAGCACTGACAAAACAGTCAAATAAAATGTAAAAGGCAAAAGGTCCTAAAGCAAAACATCCAAGAAATCCAGGACACAATGAGAAGACAAACCTAAGGATTATAGGTATAGAAGAGAGTGAAGATTTACAACTTAAAGGGCCAGTAAATATCTTCAACAAAATTATAGAAGAAAACTTCCCTAACCTAAAGAAAGAGATGCCCATGAATATACAAGAAGCCTACAGAACTCCAAGCAGACTGGACCAGAACAGAAATTCCTCCTGTCACATAATAATCAAATCACCAAATGCACTAAACAAAAAAAGCAGTAAGGGGAAAAGGTCAAGTAACATATAAAGGCACACCTGTCAGAATTATACCAGATTTCTCACCAGAGACCATGAAATCTAGAAGATCCTGAGCAGATCTCATACAGACCCTAAGAGAACAAAAATACCAGCCCAGACTACTATACCCAGGAAAACTCTCAATTATCATAGATGGAGAAACCAAGATATTCCATGATAAAATGAAATTTACACAATATCTTTCCACAAATCCAGCCATGCAAAGGATAATATATGGAAGACACCAACGCAAGGAGGGAAACCACACCCTTGAAAAAGTGAGAAAGTGATATTCTTTCAACAAACCCAAAAAAAGATACCCACACAGACATAAAAATAACATAAAAGATAACAGGAAACGACACTCTCTATGCCTTAATATCTCTTACCAACAATGGACTCAATTCCCCCAATACAAAGACATAGACTAACAGACAGGATACTTAAACAGGACTCAGCATTTTGCTGCATGCAGGAAACACACTGCAATGTCAAAGACAAACACTGCCTTTTCCAAGCAAATGGTCCCAAGAAACAAGCTGGAGTAGCCATTCTTTTTTTTTTTTTTTTTTTTTTGGATTTGGTTTTTTCAAGACAGGGTTTCTCTGTGTAGCCCTGGCTGTCCTGGAAATCACTCTGTAGACCAGGCTGGCCTCGAACTTAGAAATCTGCCTGCCTCTACCCAGAGTGCTGGGATTACAGGTGTGTACCACCACGGCCCTGGAGTAGCCATTCTAATATCAGATAAAATTTACTTTCAACCAAAAGTTATCAAAAAAAATATAAGGAAGGACACCTCATACATATCAAAGCAAAAAACCTACCAAGAAGAACTCTCAATTCTGAACATCTATGCTCAAAATGCAAGGACAACCAAATTCATAAAACAAACTTTACTAAAACTAAGAGTATACATTGCATATACAGCAATAATTGTGGGACACTTCAACACTGCACTCTCATCAATGGAAATATCAGAGAAACAGATACTAAACAGAGGCACAGTGAAACTAACAGAACTTATGGACCAAATGGATTTAACAGATATCTATGGAACATTTCATCCTAAATCAAAAGAATATAACATCTCAGCACCTCATGGTACGTTCTCCAAAATCCACCATATAAACAGACCTCAACAAATATAACACAATGAAGTAATCCCATGAAGTAATCCCATGCCGCCTATCATATCACTACAGATTAAGGCTGGCCTTCAACAGCAACAAAAACAACAGAAAGCCTACATGCACATGGAAGCTGAACAATATTCTACTCAATGATAACTTGGTCAAGCAAGAAGCAAAGAAAGAACTTAAAGGCATTTTAGAATTTAATGAAAATGAAGGCACAACATACCCAAACTTATGGGACACAATTAAAGCAGTGCTAAGATGAAAACTCATAGCTCTGAGTGCCTCCGAAAAGAAACTGGAGAGAGAACATACACTAGCAGTTTAACAGCACACCTAAAAGTTCTAGAATAAAAAGAAGCAAATACACCCAAGAAGAGTAGGCTGCAGGAAATAATCAAACTCAGGGCTGAAATCAAACAAGTAGAAACAAAAAGAACTACATAAAGAATCAACAAAACCAGGAGCTGATCAACAAGATAGATAAACCCTTAGCCAGACTAACCAGGGAGCACAGAGACAGTATCCCAATTAACAAAATTGGAAACAAAAAGGGAGACATAACGACAGAAACTGAGGAAATTCAAAAAATCATCAGATCCTATTTCAAAAACCTATACTCAACACAACTGGAAAATTTGGATGAAATGGACAATTTTCTAGGTAGATACCAAATACCAAAGTTAAACCAGGATCCGATAAACCATCTAAACAGTCCCATAACTCCAAAAGAAATAGATGCAGTCATTAAAAGTTTCCCAATGAATATAAGCTCGGGACCAGATGGTTTTAGTGCAGAATTCCATCAGACCTTCAAAGAAGACCTAATACCAATATTCTTCAAGTTATTCCACAAAATAGAAACAGAAGGGACACTACTGAACTCGTTCTATGAAGCCACACTTATGCTGATTCCAAAACCACACAAAGATCCAACAAAGAAAGAGAACTTCAGACCAATTTCTCTTATGAATATTAATGCAAAAATACTCAATAAAATTCTTGCCAAGAACACATCAAAATGATCAAGTAGGCTTCATGCCAGGGGTGCCAGGATTGTTCAATATACAGAAATCCGTCAATGTAATCCACTACATAAACAAACTCAAAGAAAAAAAACACACAGTCATTTGATTAGATGCTGAAAATGCATTTGAAAAAATTCAGCATACCTTCATGTTAAAAGTCTTGGAAAGATCAGGAATTCAAGGCCCACACCTAAACATAGTAAAAGCAATATACAGCAAACCAGTAGCCAACATCAAGCTAAATGGAGAGAAACTTGAAACAACCCCACTAAAATCAGGTACTAGACAAGGCTGCCCTCTCTCTCCATATCTATTCAATATAGTACTTGATATTCTAGCCAGAGCAATTGGACAACAAAAGGAGGTCAAAGGGATACAAATTGGAAAGAAGTCAAACTATCACTATTTGCAGATGATATAATAGTATACTTAAGTGACCCAAAAATCTCCACCAGAGAACTCATACAGTTAATAAATAACTTCCACAAAGTGGCTGGATATAAAATTAACACAAACAAATCAGTAGCCTTCCTATACTCAAAGGATAAACAGGCTGAGAAAGTTATTAGGGTAACAACACCCTTCACAATAGTCACAAACAATATAAAGTATCTTTTTGTGACTCTAATCAAACAAGTGAAAGATCAGTATGACAAGAATTTCAAGTGTCTGAAGAAAGAAATCAAAGACGACCTCAGAAGATGGAAAGATCTCCCACACTCATGGATTGGCAGTATTACTATTCTAAAAATGGCCGTCTTGCTGAAAACAATCTACAGATTCAAGGCAATCCCCATCAATATTCCAAATCAATTCTTCACAGAGTTAGAAAGATCAATTTGCAAATTCATTTGCAATAATAAAGAAACCAGGATAGCAAAACCTATTCTCAACAACAAAAGAACTTCTGGGGGAATCAGCATCCCATACCTCAGGCTGTACTACAGAGCAATAATGATTAAAACTGCATGGTATTGGTACAGTGACAGGCAGGTAGATCAATGGAATAGAATTGAAGACCCAGAAATGAACCCACACACCTATGGTCAGTTGATCTTTGTCAAAGGAGCTAAAACTATCCAGTAAGAAAAAGACAGTATTTTCAACAAATGGTGCTCGTTCAACTGGCAGTCAACATGTAGAAGGATGCAAATTGATCCATTCTTATCTCCTTGTACAAAATGGATCTAGGACCTCCACATTAAACCAGATACACTGAAACTAATAGAAAAGAAACGGGGGAAGAGCCTTGAGCACATGGGCTCAGGTGAAAATTTCCTGAACAGAACACCAACAGCTTATGCTCTAAGATCAGGAATTGACAAATGGGATCTCATAAAATTACCAAGTTTCTGTAAGGCAAAGGACACTGTCAATAGGACAAAATGCCAATCAAGAAATTGGGAAAAGATCTTTACCCAATTACATCTGATAGAGGACTAATATCCAATATATACAAAGAACTCAGTAAATTAGACTCCAGAGAAGCAAATAACCCTATTAAAAATGGGGTACAGAGTTAAACAAAGAATTCTCAATGGAGGAATACCAAATGGCTGAGAAGCACCTAAAAACATGTTCAACATCCTTAGTCATCAGGGAAATGCAAATCAAAAGAACCCTGAGATTTCACCTCACACCAGTCAGAATGGCTAAGATCAAAAAGTCAGGTGACAGCAGACGCTGGCAAGGATGTGGAGAAATAGGAACACTCCTCCACTGCTGGTGGAATTTCAAGCTGGTACAACCACTCTGGAAATCAGTTTGGAGGTTCCTCAGAATACTGGCCATAGTACTACCTGAGGACCCAGTTATATCCTGGGCATATACCCAGAAGATTCCCCAACAGGTAATCAGGATGCATGCTCCACTATGTTCATAGCAGCCCTATTTATAATAGCCAGAAGCTAGAAAGAACCCAGATGTCCCTCAACAGAGGAATGGATACAGAAAATGTGTTATATTTACACAATGGAATACTACTCAGCTATTAAAAACAATGAGTTCATGAAATTCTTAGGCAAATGGATGGAACTAGAAAATATTATGCTGAGTGAAGTAACCCAATCACAAAAGTACACATGGTATGTACTCACTGAAAAATAGACATTAGCCCAGAAGCTCAGAATACCCAAGATACAATTCAAAGACCAAATGAAGCTCAAAAAGAAGGAAGACCAAAGTATGGATACTTTGGTCTTTCTTAGAAGGGTGAACCAAATACCAATGGGAGGAGATACAGAGACAAATTGTGGAGCAGAGACTGAAGGAAAGGCCATTTAGAGACTGCCTCTGCTGAGGACCCATCCCATAGACAGTCACCAAACCCAGACACTATTGTGGATGCCAAGAAGCACTTCCTGATAGGAGCCTGATATAGCTGTCTCCTGAGAGGCTCTGCCAGTACTTGACAAATACAGAGGTGGGTGCTCTCAGCCAACCTTTGGACTGAGCACAAGGTCCCTAATGGAGCAGTTAAAGAAAGGACCAAAGGAGCTGAAGGAACTTGTAGTCCTATAGGAGGAACAACAATATGAACCAACCAATTCCCCAAGAGCTCCCAGTGACTAAACCACCAACCAAAAAGTACACATGGAGGGACCCATACCTCCAGATGCATATATAGAGGAGGATGGCCTTGTTGAACACCAAAAGAAGGAGAGGCCCTTGGTCCTGAGAAGGCTCTATGCTCCAGTGTAGGGGAATGCCAGGACAAGGACATGGGACTGGGTGGGACAGTGAGCAGGGGAGGAGGGATGGGATAGGGGGTTTTCAGTGGGGAAAGCAGGAAAGGGGATAACATTTGACCTTTTTTTTTTTATTTCTTGGTTTTTTCAAGACAGAGTTTCTCTGTATAGCCCTGGCTGTCCTGGAACTCACTCTGTAGACCAGGCTGGCCTCGAACTAAGAAATCTGCCTGCCTCTGCCTCCCAGAGTGCTGGAATTACAGGTGTGCGCCACCATTGCCTGGCTACATTTGACATTTAAATAAAGAAAATATCTAATTTAAAAATAAGGACTCCTTTGGAAAGTATTTCAACATCTGTGAGTCCATTTTCCCATCTGCCCAGTGGAATTGGTACGACCATACAATGTGTTGACCCATAAATAATAGTGCATATTTATCATTGATAATCTAGAAGCCCAAAATATGAAATAGTACAAAAATGGCTATTTCTAAGCACTAACAGGATGCCACAGGTAAAAAAAAAAAAAATCCCACTTGACCTTCATAGCACAGGTTTCCATCAAACCTTGGATGATCTGGGAGGAATTGCAAAGAGGAAAGAGTATAATCAAAACATATTGCCTGTAAATTTTTTAAATAAATAAGAATTATATAAAATCACCTTAGGCTCTGTATAAATAATATAAGTGGAGGCAGGAGTGCTAATGTCCATTTTTATTCCCAGCAATTTGAAAGCAGTGCCCAGTGAATATTTCTGATTCTGGGGCAGAGTTACACAGTGGGAATCTGCCATTAAAAAAAACCTAATATAATAAATAGGGACCAGAACGATAACTGAGTTTGTAAATTGCTTGACTATCATGCATCAAGCCCTGAGTTTGATCCCCAGCACAACATAAGCTGCGTATGGTGGCAAATGCCTGTAGTTCCAGTACATAAGATGTACAAACAGAGGAACAGTTCAAGGTCATCCTCTGCTATAAAATGGATTTGAGGCCAACCAAGGCTACATGAAGTTATGACGCAGTGAACAACGACTATAGGTAGTCTGTGCTGATAGGAAAGAGAAACCCAACCTTGTGCCCCATTTATATTGAGCTTTAAATGTCTACTCACCAGTTGTAGATACCTTTTTTGTGGTTAAGATGGAAGGTCTCCTGGAGGCCTCTAAGAGTTTCAAACAGGAACGTTACAAGGAAATAGAACAATGACAGTTGATCGCAAGTGCCCCCACTCTCCAGACCCCTTCTGAGACTCCTGCATTCTCCAAAGCTCATTCATCTGGCCCATAGTGTCCACCTACTGCGGTTAAGAAATCCAAAGCCCCCTGCAACTTAGTGCCCAGTGGCCTCAAAGAATGGAACCATTTTCCAACTGATGGACTTTTGTTCCCACTCTGGGGCTGGTATGAATGAAGCTGTTATAAACATCCACATACAAGAACCTATATGAACAAAAAGTGTAGGGGTTTGAGTGACAATGCCCCCCATAGGCTCAAATATTTGAATGTATGTTCCCCAGTTGGTAACAGTGTTTGGGAAGGCTTGAGGGTGTGTCTTGTTGAAGAAGGTCTCCCTCCATCCCCCCTCTCTGTCATTCTTGTCCTTATTCTCAAGCTGTCTGCCACAGGCTTGTGGGTCATAATGCAAGCTCTGTCACAGCTACAGTGTAATTAGTGCCTGCCTGTCTGCACTACACCAGGATGGTCACTCTCTGAAACTGTAAAGCCCAGTAAACGTTTTCTTCTATAAGTTACATTGGTCTTCTGTAAGTTACATAAGTTACATTTATCACAGCAATAAGATGTAGCTAAGATAGCAAGTTTTCAATTTTCTTTTTCTTTTAGTTTTTAATTTTTATTTAGTACTAGCACGAGAGTTTCAAAATCATTGGGTCATTGGATAAAACCCTGTTTAACTTCTGAGAGAATACAAGGCGAGTGGTTCAAATCATATGTAGTAGATGTAATCCAGAAAACTCTTGGGATGGTTTTCATAGGTATGGCCCCCATAGACTCATGTGTGTGAATGACTGGCCCATAAAGAGTGGCACTATTAGGAGCTGTGGCCCTGTTGAAGTGCCTGTGGCCTTCGTGGAGAAAGGGTATCATTATGGGACTTGGCTTTGGGGTCTCCAATGCTCAGGCTACACCTAGTATGGCACACAATCTCCTTCTGCTGCCTATGGATCAAGATGTAGAACTCTCAGCTACTTCTCCTGCACCATGTCTGTCTGCATGCTACCATGCTTCCCACCATGACAATAATGACTTAAACCTCTGGACCTGTAAGCCAGCCTCAATTAAGTGTTTTCCTTTATAAGAGGTGCCATGCTCATCACAGGTGTCTCATCACAGCAATAAAACCCAAACTAAGTTAATCTCTAAATCTTTCCAATGCTTGTCCTGATTGATTACTTGGTTGAGAGGTTGCTAGTTTTTTAGTTTGTTGATTGGTTGCTTGGTTGGTTGCTTGGTTGCTTGGTTGGCTTGTGTTTGTGTAGTTGTAACCATCTTAGTGGACACATGGTATGTGAATTTTATTTTAGTTTTAAACAGGTGTCCTGAAAAAAACAATTATTAGTTTGTACTTTTTGAGTCTCCTTCCCTCCTAAGTACAATGTCTTCACATGAAACTGTCTATTGTTTTTACCAAAATGTTTCTTGAACCCCTTAAGCCTGTGAGCATACCGCCTGAGGATAGGGATTATATTTTCAGGCACATTTGTAGTAGAGCTTCATTCCCCAGCCACCAGAATCTACTGCACTCACCTGTCATGGGAGATGGTACTTCTGTGGGTACCTGGCTGGGAGTGGCAGAG
Source organism: Apodemus sylvaticus (assembly GCF_947179515.1). NCBI lineage: Eukaryota > Metazoa > Chordata > Mammalia > Rodentia > Muridae > Apodemus > Apodemus sylvaticus. The sequence continues at coordinate 191,824,841 of NC_067472.1, read as the reverse complement.
GGTCCTGAGAAATCAGAAAAGGAGAGAAGTCAGTGCTCTATGGGTTAATTATGGGTTCTAAGAAAATAATGAGACATTTCTATGACTTGATTTTCTCACAAAGCAACTGAATCTGAAGGAGCATCCACTGCTGACTGGCTGGTCATGTGGCCTTGTGCACTCTACAACTGCCTTCCTACCGTTGTGTTCCCTGGCCTCTTGTCTCCAATACCCTGATTTGTCATTTGTCACTTTCCTGGTGTTTGTCCCGAGGAATTAGATGTGGAGATGAGAACCGTGGAAAAAAATTTGGAAATGCATCAGGAATCACAGGTGTGAGGAAGTATGCAATGGGAAGTGAGATAAAGACTTAAAACAGTATACAGTACTCTGGTTGTTGGAGTGGAAGAGTATATGAGAGCCCTTTATTATTATTATTTGTTATTATTATTATATAATAACATATAATCATATCTATTATATTGTATATTATATATTTTACATATTATTTATTAAATAAATAAAATTTATTGATTTGGTATTTTTGGTACTTGGAATTCAACCTGGGTGCCTTGTGCTGAGTATGTGCCCTAACCATGGAAATATATTTCATTGGTTATCCTGAATCATTCTTATAATCCATAACATTTCAGACTTTCGGTTTTTTAAACAATGTTTTCTAGTTTCTATTCTCTAGGAAAATCAAAATTGACAAGTCAGAAAGTAGGTTGAAGATGGAACTAATCTGGGATAGTGCTTGCTTAGTATACACAGAGCCCTGGGCTCCGTCCCTGCTACATAAACCACATACACACTCAAGCCTGCAGTCCCAGTAACCGGAAGGTCAAGGTTATCCTCCTTGGTTTGAACATAATAAATTCAAACCAGTCTGAGATATATAACACCCTGATTTTAAAAACTAAATTTTAAGGATATTAAAAAATAAAATACTGTGAAGTCAAAAGCAAAACGAACCAATCCAGCAATCCATGAGCCCCAATAATTGTTGCTGTGTCACATATTCATTTATTTTTCATTTAATCTTCTGAGAATTTCATATATAGGTTCTGTACTTTTATCATTCCTAATCTGTATCCCCTCTCTCCGATTCACCCCATGTTTCCCCTACTCCACTCAAATTCATGGCTTCTTCATTATTGTTATGCATATAAAATATAAGCTGCTTCCATTTCATTTTTTCTCAGATGTACATGTGTTTAGGGATTTCCACCTGAGATTGAGTAATCTATCAGAAGCTTGTTCCTGGGGAAGACTAATTCTCCCTCTCTGAGCAGGCAGCCACTGATTGCCTATAGGTCTTCGTCTAGACGTGGGACCTTGTGACACTTTAATGAGCTGGCAATGTCGAGTAGAGTTGTCATCATTCGGGTCTTGTTTAGGCAACCATAGCATTGAGATTTCATGGACATTGGTTCCCTGTCATATCAAGAAGATAGCATCTCACAGACGGCATCCTGGTCACCTGCCTAATAATCTGTAATATGTTTCTATTCCTTTGTCTTAGGGAACTAATCACTTTTGTTCAGACTGTTACTTCTATAGAGTCATAGATAGCAAAACCGCTAAAGCACAAAATATAAGAATTAATTGAGGTTTGGAGGATCAAAGAAGGAAAACCTTCAGATCTTACTTTCCAGCCTATACTATATATTTTTATAGTAAGTGTGACAGTTCTTAGCCATCAACATGTTTGGATTGATAAATGTCTAAGAAAGTAGGAATGCAAACCTCTCTAGCTGTGTCTGTGAAGGCATTTCCAGAAACATCAAAAAGGACACGGTCAACGGATTGACCCACTGATTGGATTCAAATTTTGACTATACTGTTGGGTGGTAGAGGAAGGTGTAGAGGGTGCAGCATGGTTGGGGGAAGTTAGTTACAACCGTGCCTTTGAAGAGTGTCTTGACTTAGTTCCTTCCTATGATCATTCTCCTTCCTGGCTGCCATTGGTTCAGTGACCTCACCCTATGACATCTTTCTGCCTTGGAGTTCTTCTGCCTTACCTCTAGCCCAGGAACATAGAAGCGGACTACCATGGACGGAAGTCTCTGAAAGTGTAAACCAAATAAACCCTTCTTCCTATGAGTTGTTTCTTAGGCAACTTTATACAATGACAAACTGTACAGAGTTGGATGGATCCAAAGCTTTCTCAGAGCCCCTGATGAAAGGACAAGAGGGGTCTAGTTCTTTATCTTTGCTCAAGACAGGAGCTGGGGCCATGGAGGAGCCAAGGTTTGAGTTCCCTGGAACTTAAATTTTTGCCCTGAAGAAACTAGAGACCCCAGTCACAAGGCTGCTTTGTAATGCTCTTGATGATAACTGTTCCCCTTGCACAACAGTGCTCTATTAGCTTCCTACGGACTTCATCCCATTGTATAATCGTTTCTGCTGACTTCTATTTCTTCCCTGGAAATAGTATATAAGATATTGTATGTACTTCTTAATAAATTTGATTGACAAAAATCCTAGCATGTACAGGACCTCCCACTCCAAAGTTTCTTTTTTTAATATATATTTTTATTTTTTATATTCTTTGTTTACATTCCAAAAGCTTTCCCCTTTCCCAGTCCCCCCTCCCCATGTGTCCCATAAGTCCTCTTCTCTTCATCCATTCTCCGATCTTTCCCCCTCCCCTTTCTCTGTCCTGGTACTCCCCTACAATGCTGGATCAAGCCTTTCCAGGATTAGGGCCCTCTTCTTCCTTCTTTATGGAATCATTTGATATTCTAATTGTATCTTCAGTATTCAGAGCTTCAGGGCTAATTAATATCCACTTATCAATGACTGCATTCCATGTGTATTCTTTTGTGATTGCGTTACCTCGCTTAGGATGATATTTTCCAGTTCCGACCATTTGCCTAAAAAATTCATGAATTCAGTGTTTTTAATTGCTGAGTAGTATTCCATTGTGTAAATATACCACATTTTCTGTATCCATTCCTTCATTGAGGGATATCTGGGTTCTTTCTAGCTTCTGGCTATTATAAATGAGGCTGCTATGAACATAGTGGAGCATGTGTCCTTATTGCATGCTGGGGAATCCTCTGGGTATATGCCCAGGAGTGGTATAGCAGGGTCCTCCGGAAGTGTCATGTCTAGTTTTCTTAGGAAACACCAGACTGATTTCCATAGTGGTTGTACCATCTTACAATCCCACCAGCAGTGGAGGAGTGTTCCTCTTTCTCCACATCATCACCAACACCTGCTATCTCCTGAGTTTTTAACCTTAGCCATTCTGATTGGTGTGAGGTGAAATCTCAGGGTTGCTTTGACTTGCATTTTCCTAATGACTAATGATGTTGAGCATTTCTTAAGATGCTTCTCAGCCATCTGAATTTCTTGAGGTGAAAATTCTTTGTTTAGATCTGTACCCCATTTTTAATAGGGTTATTTGGTTCCCTGGGGTCTAACTTCTTGAGTTCTTTGTATATATTGGATATTATCCCTCTGTCAGATGTAGGGTTGGTGAAGACCTTTTCCCAGTTTGTTGGTTGCCGTTTTGTCCTTTTGACAGTGTCCTTTGCCTTTCAGAAACTTTGTAATTTTATGAGGTCCCATTTGTCAATTCTTGATCTTAGAACATAAGCTATTGGTGTTCTGTTCAGGAACTTTCCCCCTGTGGTCATGTCCTCAAGAGTTTTCCCAGTTTCTTTTCTATTAGTTTAAGTGTGTCTGGTTTTATGTGGAGGTCCTTGATCCACTTGGAGTGGAGCTTAGTACAAGGAGATAAGAATGGATCAATTCGGCCGGGCAGTGATGGTACACGCCTGTAATCCCAGCACTCTGGGAGGCAGAGGCAGGTGGATTTCTGAGTTGGAGGCTAGCCTGGTCTATAGAGTAAGTTCCAGAACATCCAGAGCTATAGAGAGAAACCCTGTCTTGAAAAAACCAAGTCCAAAAAACCAAAAAAAAAAAAAGAAAGAAAGAAAGAAAGAAAGAAAGAGAGAGAGAGAAAGAAAGAAAGAAAGAAAGAAAGAAAGAAAGAAAGAAAGAAAGAAAGAAAGAAAGAAAGAAAGAAAGAAAGAAAGAAAGAAAGGAAAAAAAGAATGGATCAATTCACAATCTTCTGCATGCTGACCTCCAGTTGAACCAGCATCATTTGTTGAAAAGGCTATCTTTTTTTCCACCGAATGTTTTCTGCTCCTTTGTCGAAGATCAAGTGACCATAGGTGTATGGATTTATTTCTGGGTCTTCAATTCTATTCCATTGGTACACTTGCCTGTCCCTGTGCCAATACCATGCAGTTTTTAACACTGTAATATTGCTTGAGGTGTGGCATACTGATTCCCCCAGAAGTTCTTTTACTGTTGAGAATAGTTTTAGCTATCCTGGGTTTTTTGTTATTCCAGATAAATTTGAGAATTGCTTTTTCTAACTCTGTGAAGAACTGAGTTGGGATTTTGATGGGGATTGCATTGAATCTGTATATTGCTTTTGGCAAGATGGCCATTTTAACTATATTAATCCTGCCAATCCATGAGCATGGAAGATTTTTCCATTTTCTGAGGTCTTCTTTGATTTCCTTCTTCAGAGACTTGAAGTTCTTGTCATATAGATCTTTCATTTGTTTGCTTACTTAGAGTCACACCAAGAAACTTTATATTGTTTGTGGCTATGGTGAAGGGTGTCATTTCCCTAACTTCTTTCTCAAAGCCTGCTTATCCTTTGCATATAGGAAGGCTACTGATTTGCTTGAGTTGATTTTATAACCTGCCACTTTGCTGAAGTTTTTTATCAGCTGTAGGAGTTCTCTGGTGGAGTTTTTTGGGTCACTTAAGTATACTATCATGTCATCTGCAAAGAGTGATAATTTGACTTCTCCCTTTTCAATTTGTATCCCTTTGACCTCCTTTTGCCAGAGGCCTCCGGACTGGATGCTCCACTCTGCCGGGTCAGACGGACTCACCAGTGCAAGCTGCCTCCCTGCAGCTGGCCTCCGGATGTACCGCTGGCCTGCTGCACTCCACTCCAAAGTTTCTTATCTTCCCTATCTTCGATTCTTTTTGTCCTTTGACCCCCTGGTCCAGGACTTTGTTACTGAAGAATAACCTGCTGGTCTGGGTAAACTAAATGCTGATAGACCAAAAGTTTTCTAAAGAAATATAGAAACAAAAGGCATTCTGCTAGTAAAATCTCAACTATGCATTTTATTTTATTTTATTTGTATACCACAGATCTTTGTAACATTTTTGTTGTTCTTCCTTAATTGCTTCTTTATTATACTGAATTATGTTAGGCCATTTTGTGTTTGTGTATAAACATATATGTATATGTGTATGCATGCACATATATGTATATGACGTACTTTGAACAGATTCTCCCTGCTCTGCCTCCCTCCCATTAGAGCATTGTATCCCTTAGAGCAGTAGTTCTCAACCTTCCTTATGCTGTAATCCTTTAATACAGTTCCTCATGTTGTAGTGACGTTCAACCATAAGTGATGTGGACTGTTTCATATTCCCAGAGGCCATGGATAGTAGCTCATTTTTGTTCGCATTCTCACTAGCTTTTGTAATTTGTTTTCTCGATGACCACCATTCTGTCTGGGATAAGCTAGATTCTCGAAAATCTTTTAAATCTATATTTCTATGTTGCTAGAAATGCACCATATGGTATTTTTGTTGCTACTTCATAATTGTAATTTTGTTACTGTTAAGATTTATAATGTAAATATCTGTTTTTCAATGGTGACCTCTAATGAAAGGGTCATTGATCCACGGGTTAAGAACTACTGCTCTAGACAGTTTTCTTTCTGCTTTCTTGCCATGTGTGAACATATAATAGCATGTATCTATATAAACTCTATGAGACACAAATGAAAGAAAACGTGATATTCGTCTTTCTGAGACTAACTTAATTTATTTAATGTATTTACCTCCAGTTAGATCCATTTCCAAATATCCACAATTGTATTCATCTTTATGGCCAAAAAAGTTCCCTGTGGTTTAGAACTACATTTACTTTTCTTTATCCATCCCTCTGTTGATGGACAAATAGGTTGGTTCCATAACTTAGCTGTCATGAGCAGTGTTACAATAAACAGTGGTGTATGTCTCAGTGATATATACATTCCCAGAGAATAATGGCTCATTTTTGTCCACATTCTCACTAGCGTTTATGACTTGTTTTCTCGATGACCACCATTCTGTCTGGGATAAGCTAGAGTTTCAAAAATCCTTTCAATCTGTATTTCTAAGGTGCTAGTGATATGGAACACTTTTTCATATTTATTAGTAATTAATCATTTGAGAGGCTAAAAACGTTTTTCTTTACACATTCCTTTGGTTAGTTTTATGCCTTAGCTTTGTTATCGGAACTGCAGTAATTGACAGCTTTATTTTATAAAAAAGTGATACCTTTTACAGACTTGAGAATTTCACAATGTTAAGGTAATAAATTTGTGCTATTGTGAGCCAACACGAGTCTGTGGTGATTTGTTATAGTAGCCATGGGACACTCATACACCTCCAAAGCTGATTGGAGCCAGAGGCTCTCCTTGCCTACACCTCTGACTTCCCTGAGATTTCCACATATACCAAAGGAAAACATCTCTAATCTGGACGCACTTACCAGTAACCACAAGAATTAGAGGGTCGCTCGGAGCTGACCACAGGTATGGAGATGAGCTTGAAAGGCTGTAACACCGGTAAGTCCCACTATGAGCAGCAGTCACTGACATGATGGGGAAGTTGGCCCGATACCACTTCTCAGGTCTCATAAGAGGCCCAGTATCCCCCTCTTTGTATAGAACAAATTCATCAAAACTGTATTGGCTGTGGCACTTCAGGGTCACGTCCTTGCCTGAAGGGACTGCTGAGCCGGGATGAGCTGAGAGCGAGGGCTTAGCGTAAACACCTGGAAAGAAAGAAAACGCTATTGAAGACAAGAACAAGTTGGGGAGATGAAGCATTCTGGCTTGCTTAAGACTCTTAGGATGTACAAAGTTGGGGTGCAGAGCTAAACAGAGAATTCTCAACTGGGGAAACAGGAATGGTTGAGAAGCACCTAAAGAAATGTTCAACATCCTTAGTTATCAGGGAAAAGCAAATCAAAACAACCCTGAGATTTCACCTCATACCAGTCAGAATGGCTAAGATCAAAAACTCAGGGGACAGCAGGTGCTAGCAAGGATGTGGAGAAAGAGGAACACTCCTTCATTGATGGTGGGATTGCAAGCTGGTACTACCACTCCGGAAATCAGTTTGGCTATTCCTCAGAAAATTAAACATACTATTACCTGAGGACCCAGCTATAACCACTCCTGGGCATATACCCAGAAGACTCTCCAACATGTAATAAGGACACATGTTCCACTATGTTCATAGCAGTCTTATAATAGCCAGAAGCTGGAAAGAACCCAGATGTCCTTGAACAGAGGAATGGATACAGAAAATGTGGTATATTTATACAATGGAGTACTACTCAGCTATTAAAAACAATTAATTCATGAAATTATTAGGCAAATGGATGGAATATTGAAATAATACAGGAATATGATATAATCGAACACAAAACAAACCTCAAAAGATACAAGAACATTGAATTAATCTAATGTATTCTATGGGACCTCCACTAACTAAGGCTGGTCTTCAATAACAACAAAAACAACATAAAGTCCACATACAGGTGGAAACTGAATAGCTATTTACTCAATAACAACTTGGTCAGGAAAGAATAAAGAGAAAAATTAAAGACTTTTTAGAATTTAATGAAATTAAGGCACAACGTACTCAAACGTATGCGACACAATGAAAGCAGTGCTAAGAGAAAAACTTATAGCCTGAATGCCACCAAAAAGAAATTGGAGAGTTCATATGCTAGCAGCTTAACAACACATCTAAAAGCTCTAGGACAAAAGGAAGCAAATACACCCAAGAGGAGTAGACTGCAGGAAATAATCAAACTCATTGTTGAAATCAACCAAGTAGAAACATAGAGAACTATACAGAGAATCAACAAAGCTAGGACATGGTTCTTTGAGAAAAATCAACAAGATAGATAAACCTTCAGCTTAAGTAACCAGAGGGCACAGAGACAGTATCCAAATTAACAAAATCTGGAATGAAAAGGGAGATATAACAACAGAAATGAAGGAGATTCAAAAAATAATCAGATCCTACTACAAAAGTCTATACTCAATGAAACTAGAAAACCTGGATGAAATGGATTATTTTCTAGACAAATGCCAGGAACCAAAGTTAAATCAGGATCAGATAAACCATATAAAAAGCCTTATAACCCCTAAAGAAATAGAAGCAGTCATTAAAAGTCTCCAAACCTAAAAACAGGCAGGGACAGATGGTTTTAGTGGAGAATTCTATCAGACCTCCAAAGAAGACCTAATACCAATGCTCCTCAAACTATTTCACAAAAGAGAAAAAGAAGTAACACTACCAAATCCTTTCTATGAAGCCACAGTTATGCTAATACCTAAACCACAAAAAGACCCAATAAAGAATGAGAATTCCGACCAATTTCCCTCAGGAATATTAATGCAAAAATACTCAATAAAATTCTTGCAAACCTGGAGGTCAGCATGCAGAAGAATGCGAATTGATCCATTCTTATCTCCTTGTACTAAGCTCAACTGCAAGTGGATCAAGGACCTTCACATAAAACCAGACACACTGAAACTAATAGAAAAGAAACTGGGGAAGACCCTTGAGGACATGGGCACAGGGGAAAAGTTCCTGAACAGAACACCAATAGCTTATGTTCTAGGATCAAGAATTGACAAATGGGACTTCATAAAATTACAAAGTTTCTATAAGGCAAAGGACACCATCAAAAGGACAAAATGGCAACCAACAAATTGGGAAAAGATCTTCACCAACTCTACATCCAACAGAGAGCTAATATCCAATATATACAAACAACTCAAGAAGTTAGATTCCAGAAACCAAATAATCCTATTAAAAAATGGGTTACAGAGCTAAACAAAGAATTTTCACCTGAAGAACTTCGAATGGCTGAGAATCACATTAAAAATGTTCAACATCATTAGTCATTAGAAAAATGCAAATCAAAACATCCCTGAGATTTCACCTCATACCAGTCAGAATGGCTAAGATTAAAATCTCAGGAGACAGCAGATGCTGACAAGGATGTGGAGAAAGAGGAACACTCCTTCATTGATGGTGGGATTGCAAGCTGGTACTACCACTCTGGAAATCAGTCTGGCATTTCCTCAGAAAACTGGACATGACGCTTTCGGAGGACCCTGCTATACCACTCCTGGGCATATACCCAGAGGATTCCCCAGTATGCAATAACGACACATACTCTACTATGTTCATAGCAGCCTTATTTATAATAGCCAGAAGCTGGAAAGACCCCAGATGTCCCTCAATGGAGGAATGGATACAGAAAATGTGGTATATTTACACAATGGAATATTACTCAGCAATTAAAAACAATGAATTCATGAAATTCTTAGGCAAATGGTTGGAACTGGAAAATATCATCCTAAGTGAGGTAACTCATTCACAAAAGAACACACATGGAACACAGTCACCAATAAGTGGATATTAGCCCAGAAGCTCTGAATACCCAAGACACAACTCACATATCAATCATTTCCAAGAAGAAGGAAGGGGAAGGCCCTGGTCCTGGAAAGGCTTGATGCCGCATTGTAGGGGAATACCAGGACAGAGAAGTGGGAGGGGGTTGATTGGGGAATGGGTGAGGGAAGAGGGCTTATGGGACTTATGGGGAGAGGGGAACCGGGAAAGGGAAAATCATTTGGAATGAAAACAAAGAATATAGAAAAAAAAATTTCAAGCAAACCAAATCCAAGACCACATCAAAACAATTGTTCACCATGATCAAGTAGGCTTCATGCCAAGAATGCAGGGATGGTTCAATATATGAAAAATCCATCAATGTAATCCACTATATGAGCAAACTCAAAGAAAAAAAAACACATGATAATTTCATTAGATGTTGAAAAAGCATGGCAAAACTCAGTATTCCTTCATGTTAAAAGTCTTGGACCAGGGGCTAAAACACCAACCAAAGAGTACACATGGAGGGACCCATGGCTCCAGTTACATATGTAGCAGAAGATGACTATTTCTGACATCAATAAGAGGAGAGACCATGGATGCTGTGAAGGCTCGATTGCCCAGAATAGGGGAATGCAAGTCAGGAAGTTGAGATGGGGGGTTTAGCAGGGGGAGGTGGAGGGGATAGAGGATTTTCAGAGGGGTAATGTGGAAAGGAGATACCATTTGAAATGTAAATAATGCAAATATCTAATAAAAAAAGTCTTGGAAAGATCAGGAATTCAAGGTCCTTACATAAGCATAGTAAAAGCAATATACAGCAAACCAGTAGCCAACACCAAACTAAATGGAGAGAAACTTGAAGCAATCCCACTAAAATCAGGGACTAGACAAGGCTGTCCACTCTCTCCCTACCTATGTAATATAGTACTCAAGTACTCAGTACTTAGCCAGAACAATTAGACAACAAAAAGAGGTCAAAGGGATACAAATTGTAAAGGAAGAAGTAAAAATATCACTATTTTCAGATGATATAATAGTATACTTAAGTGACCCCAAAAATTCCACCAGAGAACTACTGGTGATAACCAACTTCAGCAAAGTGGCTGGATATAAAATTAACTCAAACAAATCAGAAGCCTTCCTCTATTCAAAGGGTAAACAGGCTGGGAAAGAAATTAGGGAAACAATACCCTTCACAATAGTCACAAATAATATTACATACTTTGGTGTGACTCTAATCAAGCAAGTGAAAGATCTATATGACAAGAACTTCAAGTCCCTGAAGAAAAAAATCAAAGAAGACCTCAGAAGATGGAACAATCTCCCATGCTCACAGACTGGGAGAATTACTATAGCAAAAATGGCCATCTTACCAAAAACAGTCTACAGATTGAATTCAGTCCCCATCAAAAGTCCAATTCTATTCTTCATAGAGTTAGAAAGAGTACTTCTCAAATTCATTTGGAATAACAACAACAAAAACAAAAACAGGATAGCAAAAATCATTCTCAACAATAAAAGTAAGTCTGGGGGACTCAGCATCCCTGACTTCAAGCTATACTACAGAGCAATAGTGATAAAAACTGCATGGTATTAATACATAGATAGGCAGGAAGATCAGTAGAATAGAATTGAAGACCCAGAAATGAACCCACCCACCTATGGTCACTTGACCTTTGACAAAGGAGCTATAACCATCCAGTGGAAAAAAGATAGCCTTTTCAACAAATGGTGCTGGTTCAACTGGTTGTTTACATGTAGAAGAATGTAAATCGATCCATTCTTATCTCCTTGTACTAAGCTCAAGTCCAATTGCATCAATGATCTCCGCATAAAACCAGACACATTGAATCTAATAGAAGAGAAAGTGGAGAAGAGCCTCAAAAACATGGCCATAAGGGACATTTTCCTGAACAAACACCAATGGTTTATGCCCTAAAATCAATAATCAACAAATGGGACCTCATAAAATTGTAAAGCTTCTGTATGTCAAAGGACAAAATGGCAACCCACAGATTGGGAAAAGATCTTTACCAACCCTATATCTGATAGATGACTAATATCCAAAGTATATAAAGAACTCAATGAATAGATTTCTAGACTTCAGAGAACCAAATAACCCTATTTAAAAATGGGGTACAGGGCTTAACAGAGAATTCTCAACTGAGGAATGTCAAATGGCTAGGAAGCATCTCAAGAAATGTTCAGCATCCTTAGTCATCAGAAAAATACAAATCAAAAGGACCCACCTCACATATCTCTACCCTGGAGTGGCTCTAGTTAGTCTGTGTGCATTGTAGGTTATATCAATTTGAGATCTTCCCATTGGGGATTGCCTGGTATCAGTGAGTGACTGCTGCTGTGTTTTCTGCTTGCCTTCCTGTCACGTCTTACAAAGTAGAAACAAACAAAACCAACAGTTAGCCTGACCAACAGGTTACACAGAAAGCACCTTCAAGGATAGAAAAGAAGAAATGTTCTGAAAGAAAGAAAGAAAGAAACAAAGAAAGAAACAAAGAAAGAACGAGAGAAAGTAAAAAGGAAGGAAGGAAGGAAGGAAGGAAGGAAGGAAGGAAGGAAGGAAGGAAGGAAGGAAGGAAGGAAGGAAGGAAGGTTTGGCCAAGTTCAAAGGTTTAAAATACAAGGTGAAGCTAGGTGGTATGGATGGTGTGCCTGAGGTGAGAGGAGACAAGATGAGCTGGGATTCTATGATGAAACTCAAGGGACTAGCAGCAGCTGGTCGCTCTCTCAGGCACAACACAAGAAAAGAAGCTGGGTCAACATTTCCCTTTCTGGCATAAAAATTACTGATGAGAAAACTGGGGTAATTGAGCGTGAACATCCAGGAAATAAGGTTTCCTCTATTGCTTGTGATGTGACAGACAACAGAACATTTGCTTATGTCTGTGGAGAAGGCCAGCATCAGTTTTTTGCTATAAAAACAGGGCAACAGGCTGAACTGTTAGTTGTCCATCTTAAAGACCTTTTTCAAGTTATCTATAATGTAAAGAAAAAGGAAGAAGATAAGAAAAAGGTTGAAACACACAAAGATCCAACAAAGAAAGAGAACTTCAGGCCAATTTCCTTTATGAATATGGATGCAAAAATACTAAATAAAAATCTTGCCAACTGAATCCAAGAACACATCAAAACGATCATCCACCATCATCAAGTAGGCTTCATCCCAGGATGCAGGGATGGTTCAATATAAGGAAATTTATCAATGCAATCCACTACATAAACAAACTCAAAGAAAAAAGCCATATGATCATTTCATTAGATGCTAAAAAAGCATTTGACAAAATTCATCATCCATTCATGCTGAAAGTCTTGGAAAGAACAGGAATTCAAGGCTCACACCTAAACATAGTTAAAGCAATATACAGCAAACCGGTAGCCAGCATCAAACTAAATGGAGAGAAACTTGAAGCAATCCCACTAAAATCCTGGAGTTGGCATTCCTCAGGAGCCTGTAGACCATGATGATTTCGATGCCAATCAACTGTTGAACAAGATTAATGAACCACCAAAGCCAGCCCCCAGACAAGGTGTCCTCTCTGGTACCAAGTCTGTTGACAACTCACTTGAGAATCCTTTCTCCAAAGGGTTCAGGTCATCATACCTCTCCGTGGCTTCTCAGCCTGCGTCTTCTAATGCCCTCGGGAGTCCTTTGGGAAATCCTTTGGCCTAGCTTCTGAAGTTGTGATGGTGACTACCCAGATGGGCAAAAGACTGGCTTGGGCAAGGACGAAGCAGAGAACCAGAAACCTGCTGACCTCTGCCCTTTCTCCAGCTTTGACCTATTACCTGTTACCCTTCTTGTCTTGTGCTTGTAAAATGCCTTTCCCTTTCTGTCTAGGCTAAAGCTAAACTGAAAACTATGGCTTTATCTAAGTTAAGCTCCTAAACACTCTAGCTCCAATATAAGTGAAGTAGCTTCCCTACCAAATCCTTGCCTGTGTACCCCTCGAACCTTCCAGAATATTCTCCATTCTGCCCTGCACTTGGGAGGTGCAGCCATCTTTAGTACCTTAAATACCATACTGTCTTGAGGAAATGTCTAGATCCTCATAGCTCTCAGTCATTCGGGGTTCCTGGCGTGCAGCATAAACCTAAACATCCTCTTAAGAGGAAAGTAAGACCTTGCTTCCCATTCCCACCCAGAAAGATTTTTGTTTTTGTTTTTGTTTTTGGAGACAGGGTTTCTCTGAGTAGCCCTGACTGTCCTGGAACTCACTCTGTAGACCAGGCTGGCCTTGAACCCAGAAATCCACCTGCCTCTGCCTCCCAAGTGCTGGAATTAAAGGCGTGCACCACCACTGCCCAAGAATTTTTTTTAATAAAATGAAAGCAAGACTAAGTTCTCAAATCCACCAGAGGACCATTTCGAGATGGCCGTTTCTCAGCTAATCGCATCATTTACCAGTGTTACCCCAAATGGCACTTAAATTTGACTTGAAGAAGAGAAAGGTCTAACTCAAAACATAAGGCATTATTCAAGCTAATAAAACAGTTTCTCCCCCAGGGCCCCACATTGTTCTCATTCCAGACATTTTGCAGCTGTTTGACCCTGATGACATTATGCCCTATATTTTCCTTGAAGATCCTGATTGTATTTCATGTGATTTTTTCCTCAATAAAGATGATTATTGTGTGTATTACAAAAAAAAAAGGTATAATTTCTCATCCTGTGATTTCTCCCAGGACGTAGGCTATTCCATCTTTAATCTCTTGCTGGCTGTTTTAAATGAGAGGAAAGCATTGTTTAACTCTCCCTGTCTTTCTCTTTCAGTTCATTTTGTTCCTGGGTTTATATAAATAATACCTCCTATTTTCCCGGAACAGATTTTTCAGGGGTCAAAAAGCATTAAGCGACTCACAGATCTGAAGTGCACACACCCACTCCAGTCACTGTTAGTCCAGGGGCTAGGCTTCTGGAAGGCACACCCTCTTCCTCCTCCCTATGGCTTGGGGGGACCATTGTCTTAGACTGAAGTTCATAGAGCAGTTTAACACAGTAGAGGAACTGGACTCTTCTCAGCAATAAAGGACTACATTCTGAAAGGTAAATCTGACTGTGCCAAACTCACCAGGTCCTTATTGGATGACTAGGTCTTTATCAAGTACCTGGAAAACTTTCTTGAAGCCACAATCATGGACAAATATTTGCGGTTATTATTTAAAAAAAATCTACCTGCAACATTTTCCTCATAACCTCAGAAACCTATGCATTACATTTTCATTTTCAGGTATTTTGGTATACAGGATTGAAGGGCTTGTTCCTGGCAAGTTGTGTTTTCTTTAGTTTATGTTGAGTAATTTTTTTAATGTTATATCTTGACCCAAAATACTCAGGTCCTTGTGGGTGTTAGTGCAAACTTACCTTTCGCTGGAAGAGAATGACTGCTTAGTCTTTAAACAAAGAGCCAGCCTTGTGAGCCCCTGTTGATTAGCCCCAAGTGATCCACACTGAAGTCCTGTGAGTTTCTGATTAACGCTAATCGTTAATTATCTATGATATATGTTTCTTTTTTCCTGTCTGACTTCCTGCTCAGTCATTATAAGCACAGACTTGAAATCATACTTTAAAAATCCCAAATACCCGAAGGTGTGATAATCTGGAGGGGACTCTTTCTTGGTAGTGGAATTTTTTGAAAGTGATGATCATCCACACAACTGTTTTGCATGTTCTTGTCTTCTTGTGCACTTCTATGTATGTGAATAAAGCTATACATTCACTCATTTAATAAACTGTAATAAAAAAAAGATTCCCTCTCACCTCACACCAGTCAGAAAGGCTAAGATCAACATCTCAGGAGACAGCAGATGCTGGAGAGGATGAAAGAGGAACACCCGCCATTGCTGGTGGGACTGCAAGTGGGTAAAACCACTTTGGAAATCAGTCTGGCAGCTCCTGAGAAAACTAGAAATAGTTCTACCTGAAGACCCTGCTATACCACTCCTGGGCATATACCCAGAAGATGCTCCAACATGTAACAAGGACACATGTTCCACTATGTTCATAGCAGCCTTATTTATAATAGCCAGAAGCTGGAAAGAACCAGATGTCCCTCAACAGAGGAATGGATACAAAAAATTTGGTACATTTACACAATGGAGTACTACTCAGCTATTAAAAACAAGAACTTCATCAAATTCTCAGGCAAGCAGATGGAACTAGAAAATAACATCCTGGTTGAGGTAACCCAGACACAAAAGAACAGTATGTACTCACTGATAAGTGGATATTAGCCCAAAAGCTCACAATGCCGAGGATACAACCCACAGACTATATGGAGCTTAGGAGGAAGACCTGTGTGGATGCTTCAGTCCTGCATTGAGGGGGAAACAGGATAATCATGGGACGTGGAGGGAGGGGCACCTGGGAGGTAGAGAGGCCGGGGAGGAAATAAGGGGCCAGAATCAGGAACTGGAGGGGGCATGAGAGAGGTACAGAGGGTCAGGAAATCAAATAAAAGTATGTAGCAGGGGGGATGAGGGACAGGGGATAGCTACTGGAGGGTCCCAGATGCCAGGGAAATGAAAGGCTCCCAGGACCTAATGGGATGATTTTAGCAGAGGAGGGGAGAAAGAACCGGTAGAGAGCACCTCCAGTACACAGGATGGGGTCACATACCCATCTCAAAGTTTTTACTCCAGAAATGTTCCTGTCCAAAGGAAGAACAGGGGCAAAAAATGGAGCAGAGACTGAAGGAAGGCCATCTGTGGACTGCCCCACCTGGGGATCCATCTTGTTTGCAGACACTAAACCCCAACACTGCCGCAGTTTCCAAGAGGCACTCGCTGACAGGAACCTGGGATGGCTGCACCTTTGGAGGCTCAGGCAGCAACTGACCAGTGCAGATGTGGATGCTTGGAGCCAACTGTAAGACTGAGCTCAGGGACCCTGGTGGGGGAGCTGTTGGAAGGCCTGGAGGAGAGGAGGGGGATTGCAACCTCATAGGAAGAACAACATCAGCTGGCCAGACCACCCAGCGCTCTCGGGGGTTAGACCACCAACCAAGAATTGTATAGGGAGGGATCCAAGGCTCCAGATACATAGGTAGCAGAGGATAGCATTGTCTGACACCAGTGGGAGGGGAGGCCCTTGGCCCTGTGGAGGTTTGATGCCACAGCTCAGGGGGTGCTGGAGGGGTAAGGCAGGAGAGGGTGAGTGGTTGGGGGAGCACCCTCACAGAGGCCAAGGGGAGGAAGGAGAGGGAGGTTGTGTAATGGGGGGCTTGTGGAGGGGCAACCGGGAAGTTGGATATCATTTGAGATATAAATGAATGGAATGATGAATTTAAAAAAAGAATATACAAAGTCAAGCTCATGACTAAATAGGGTATTTGAGCAAATGCCTTCTAAGGCTCCAGAAACATTGAGGAAGAGAAAGCAGAAAACACTAAAAAGCATGGAGAAGATATACAAAATGACACCTTCAGTGCACGACCCAGGCATTTCAAATATGATCTCACAGAAGCTGTGGCTCCCTATACAAGATCAAGCCAGCTTAATATTGGAGAGAAGAGAGAAATTTCTCCCGAGAAATTTCTGGCAGCTAATAGCTGCTAAAGAAAGGAAACTCTGTTTTTGTCACACACACACATACACACACACACACACACACACACACGCACACGCACACGCACACGCACACGCACACTCGCGCGCACGCGCACGTGCACACACACACACACACCCTGCACATACACACACCGTGCACACACACACACCGTGCACACACACACACACACACACACGCACACTATGGCGCACGCGCACACACACACACCCTGCACATACACACACCGCGCACACACACACCGCACACACACACACACACACGCACACGCACACGCACATGCACATGCACACGCACACTCGCGCGCACGCGCACGTGCACACACACACACACACCCTGCACATACACACACCGTGCACACACACACACACCGTGCACACACACACACACACACAGCACACACACATAACTGTACACAGACTGACAGCACTAACTAGACACAGTGAGATTTTTTTTTAAGGTCATGAAGTTGAGAAGGGGTTGTGTTACAAGAGATGTCAGGGGAGTTTGAGATAGGATGGCAAAGGTAGGATTATACTTCATAGTTTGCAGGCATGAAATTCTCCAAGAACAAACTTTTTAGTGTTTTGTATTGCAGTGAAATGTTATTTGTCTTGATTAATGACTGTTTTTAAGACACCAGCCCCTACATCCAGTAAGAAGACCAACAATTCATCTATCCCATTCTAACTCCAGCACCCGGG
Source organism: Apodemus sylvaticus (assembly GCF_947179515.1). Classification (NCBI taxonomy): domain Eukaryota; kingdom Metazoa; phylum Chordata; class Mammalia; order Rodentia; family Muridae; genus Apodemus; species Apodemus sylvaticus. The sequence goes on along the minus strand of NC_067472.1, from coordinate 191,807,045 downwards.
GACTTAGGAGTTGCTATCACCCACCGTGCACCTACTTTTGTACTCCCCAAGTCCAGAACGGAGGCTCAGAACTGAAGCCACAAAACCCACAGTACTCAGATCCGCCCCTGTCCCATTACCTGTAGCAATTAGCTCAAGCTGGTCACTCGGAAGAGACCAGCGACTCCCATTCTGGTAGGAGCAGCGGTAGCGTCCAGCATTCTTTCTTTCCATGGTAGGAATGACAAGAAAGTCTTGATCTTCATACTTCTCTGGTTTCAGTTTCTCCAGGCGATATAAATCCACATCTCGAGGGCCCTGGCACCTCAGAGTGACTGGCTGACCCAGAGGCACCAGGGAACTGGGCTCAGCCCGGAGGGAAGGCTTGGGAAGTGGGCCTTGAAAGGGAATCATGGACTCTAGGTTAGCTTCGGTAAAAACAGGTCCCCTTGGAGTCCTGGCACACCTTCCAACCTCTCACTAGCTGGATACTGAGGAGGTTTGGGGTGCTAGGGAGACCATACTCACCACTCTGTGCTTGAATTGCTTGCAGTACACACAGCCCTGAGGAAAAGAACCAGAGGCTAGAGACTCCCTTGAACCTGTACACATGCATTAGTTTATATCAGAATTATCATCCATTTTAGTTGATCGATGCAACCCAGGCTGGCCTCAAACTTGCTCTGTGACAAGAGATGGACTTCTAATCGCACTGCCTCCACCTCACATGTGCTGGGACTGCAGCCACACGCCACCACACGCGGTTTTATGTGGTGCGGGGAATGGAACGCAGGACTTCATTAATGCTATCTGAACTAACCTATGTTCCCAGACCATAGTTTCTTACTATTTCAAAAGACACTGTTGCACAAGATTCAACTGGAAAAGGCCAAGCCTCAAAGCCAAATCCCATCCAAGAGAGGAACTGTGAGCATGAAGCGGTACCAGTGAGTTCTCTTGGCATTTGCAAGCTACTGGAAGAGAGACTCCTTTTTTATTCCCCCTGTTAATTTATTTGTTTACTCATTTTGCATCCCAAGCACACCCTTTCCCTTCTCTCCTCTCAGCCCCACCCTTACAGATACGGCCCACCTATTACTCCCTCCCCGTCTCCTCAGAGAAAGAGAAAACCCGGCTTGGGTACCACCTTGCCCTGGCACATCACGTTGCATCTGGACTAAGCACATCTCCTACTGAGGCCCAACCATCAATTCAGCTAGGGGAAGGGGAGACAGTGGGCGACAACCAAAATGGAGACAGCTCCTTCTCCAGTTGTTAGGGGACCGACTTGAAGACCAAGCTACACAACTGCTGCAGGGGGGCCTAGGTCCAGCCCCCGCATGCTTTTTGGTTGGTGGTTCCATCTCTGTGAGCCCCCATGGGCCCAGGTTAGTTAACTCTGTAGGTCTTCTTGTGGTGACCTGATCTCTTTCAGTTCACACAATTCTATCCCCCAACTCGTCCACACAACTCCCTGAGTTCTGCCTGATGTTTGACTGTGGGTCTCCTCATCTGTTTTCATCCACTGTTGGATGAAGAAAGAGTCCATTTTCTTTAAAAGTGGGCCCCCTCGAAGTTGACCATGAGCTAGGTCATGTACCCAAGAGTATATGGGCTGCACAAACTGTACTTGATAGCTTTTAAAGAAGTTTTTTAAAGAACACAAAGTTGGGTGACTAGGGGAAAGAATTTGGGGCAAAGGTATATATAATCTAAACACATCTCACAAAATTCTCAAAGATTTTTTTCTTCTCTTTCTTCTTTTTTTCTTTTTTCTTTTTTAAATTAAAGGACTGTTGTGCCGTGTCACTTGCATGAAATGTCCAGAAAAGGCAAAGCCACAGAAGCAGGAAGCAGCCCAGTGCTTACATGGGGTGATAAGGGTGGGGCAGTGCGGAGGTAGGACCGTTTAGTAAGTGTACAGTTCCTTTGGGGGGTGGAAACAATGTCATGAAAGCAGCCTGGAGTGCTGGCTGTACCACATTATCAATGTACTAAATGTAGCTAATAATTTTTAATTAATTTTTTAGGCTAGCATACACAATAATGGGTTTCAGCTTGGCGTCTTCATTCATGAGTCCTACACTGTGTCCTCCTCATTCATTACCCTCCATCAGTCCCCGACCCTGGTTCTTCTTTAGCTGATCTCTTCCTTCAGTTCTGCTCCCTCTCAGTTTCTTTGTTTATTTTTATTTTTCCTTTTTCTTATTAGATATTTTCTTTATTTACACTTCAAATGTTATCCTGTTTCTGGTTTCCCCTAGAAAAACACCCTATCCCATACCCCTCCCCCTACTCACCAACCCATTCACTCCCTCTACCCTGCCCTGGCATTCCCCCACTCTGGGGCATCCGCCTTCTCAGGACCAAGGACCTTGCCTCCCTTTGATGAACAGCAAGACCATCCTCTGCTTGAGCTTCCTTTGATCTGTGAATTGTATCTCGGGTGTTCCAAGCTTCTGGGCTAATATTCGATTATCAGTGAGTGCATGCCATGTGTGTGTTCTTTTGTGACTGGGTTACCTCACTCAGGATGTTATTTTCTAGTTCCATCTATTTACCTAAGAATTTCATGAATTCATTGTTTTTAATAGCCGAGTAATACTCCATAAATGTACCATATTTTCTGTATCCATTCCTCTGTTGAAGGACATCTGGGTTCTTTCCATCTTCTGACTATTATAAATAAGGCTGCTATGAACATAGTGGAGCATGTGTCCTTATTACATGCTGGAGAATTCTCTGGGTAATGCCCAGGAGTGGTATAGCTGGGTCCTCCAGTAACTAGTACAATGTCCAATTTTCTGAGGAACCACCGAACTGATTTCCCTAAAGAAATGTTCCATCTTACACCAGTCAGAATGGCTAAGATAAAAATCACAGGTGACAGCAGGTGCTGGTGAGGATGTGGAAAAGAGGAACATTCCTCCACTGCTGGTGGGATTGCAAGCTGGTACAACCCTCTCAATTTCTTTTATTTTATTTGATATATTCTTTATTTACATTTCAAATGATTTCCCCTTTCCTTGATCCCCCCTCCCTGAAAGTACCATAAGCCCTCTTCCCTCCCCCTGTTTTCCTATCCACCCCTTCCCACTTCCCTGTTCTGGTATTCTCCTACACTGCTGCACTGAGCCTTTCCAGAACCAGGGGCTACTCCTTCCTTCTTCTTGGACATCATTTGACATGTGGATTGTGTCTTGAGTATTCCAAGCTTCTAGGCTAATATCTGCTTATCAGTGAGTGCATACCATGAATGTTCTTTTGAGACTGGGTTACCTCACTTAGGATGATGTTCTCCAGCTCCATCCATTTGTTTAAGAATTTCATGAATTCATTGTTTCTAATGGCTGAATAGTATTCCATTGTGTATATATACCACATTTTCTGTATCCATTCCTCCCTTGAGGGACATCTGGGTTCTTTCCAGCTTCTGGCTACTACAAATAGGGCTGCTATGAACATAATTGAGCATGTATTCTTATTACATGCTAGGGAATCCTCTAGGTAAATGCCCAGGAGTGGTATAGCAGGGTCCTCTGGAAGTGTCATGCCCAGTTTTCTGAGGAACCACCAGACTGATTTCCAGAGTGGTTGTACCAGATTGCATTCCCACTAGCAGTGGAGGAGTGTTCCTCTTTCTCCACATCCTCGTCAATACCTGCTGTCTCCTGAGTTTTTAATCTTAACCATTCTGACTGGTGTGAGGTGAAATCTCAGGGTTGTTTTGATTTGCATTTCCCTAATGACTAATGATGTTGAACATTTCTTAAGGTGCTTCTCAGCCATCCAAAGTTCTTCAGGTGAAAATTCTTTCTTTAGCTCTGTACCCCATTTTTTAAATATGGTTATTTGGTTCTCTGGAGTCTAACTTCTTGAGTTCTTTGTATATATTGGGTATTAGCCCTCTGTCAGATGTAGGGTTGGTGAAGATCTTTTCCCAATTTGTTGGTTGACAATTTGTCCTTTTGACGGTGTCCTTTGCCTTACAGAATCTTTGTAATTTTATGAGGTCCCATTTGTCACAATTTCTTAATGTGTAAATTCCATTGACCTTTCTATTTTCCATATCCCTTAAGATCTCTTTCTACTCTCTCATGATCCTCTTTCTGGTTTGAAGACCTACATACACACTTACATGTAGTGGGTTGGCCTAATGCTGCTTGTATTTTAATGCTAGGACCCCCATGGCTGTTATTCCCCAAGAGAGCTTCTGTACCTAAAGATACTGAGTCACCCTGCGCCCAGTTGATTGTGATTGGTGAATAAAGATGCCAACAGCCAATAACTAGGGAGAAGAGAAGTAGGTGGGATTGTGTGTTGGCAGACTTAGAGGAAGGAGAAAGGGGAGGAAGAAGGAAGCCAGCATGGAAGAAGAAGAACATGCAGGAGAGAGAGAGAGAGAGAGAGAGAGAGAGAGAGAGAGAGAGAGAGAGAGAGAGAGAGAGAGCCATCATGAGATAGGAATAAAGAGAATGAGGCCACATGGGATGGCCAGTTGGAGCCAGTTGGAGCCAGTTGGAGCCAGTTGGAGCCAGTTGGAGCCAGTTGGAGCCAGTTGGAGCCAGTTGAAGCCAAAAGTCGCACAGATGAAGCATAGCAAATACTAAGTAATAATTTGGTGTTATAGATAGGGAAATGGATTCTAAGAGCATGGAGGGTAGATGCTTGCCCAGCGATTGTGGTGTTTAGGGCATGTTAAAATATAAAAGCTATGTGTGTGTGACTTTCATCCGGGAACATAAATGATTTAAGGTAGGTTGAAAACCCATGCTGGGATTTGTTAATAATTTGCTACTACACATACACCACAACTTTAAATCTAAGTTCCCTACATGGAAAAAAAAACCCACCATATTTGTACTTCTTAGTCTAAGTTATTTTGCTTAACATAAATATGTGTTTTATTGCAACAAAAAATATTGATAGGATCAGAAGTGAGGAGGACACAATATCTGTCCCAACACTGCGAGTAACTGGGAACAGCGGGACCCAGGCATGCAGAAACACTGCCAGATCAGTAACACAGGTTCCTTCTGCACTGTCTGGGCCAGTGCCCTGAGCAGATGTTGGGGGTATACTCCGCAACCAGTCCCACAACACCCAGAGAAAACTCCATTCCCAGGTGCTCTTACACACCCAGGATCCCAGGATTCCAGGATCCTGGGATCCCAGGAGCTTGGTCACACCAGGATCTCAGGGTCCCAGAGGGAGTTTGATTGCCAGGAGCTTAGACACACCCAGGATCTCAGCATCTCAGGATCACAGTATCACAGAATCACAGGGCCACAGAGACAGCTGAACTCTGAGGAGTTCTGACACAACCAGGATCATAGGAAAGCCAGGCTCCAGTCAGATATAGTGAGGGCAGGTAACACTAGAGATAATCAGATGGTGGGAAGCAAGCATAAGAACCTAAGCAACAGAAACCAAGGTTGTATGACATCATCAGAACCCAATTATCACACCATAGCAAGTCCTGGATACACCATTAGACCAGAAAAGCAAGATTCAAATCTAAAATAACTTTTCATGAGGATGACAGAGGACTTTAAGAAGGACATAAATAACTCCCTTAAAGAAATACAGGAGAACACAGGTAAACAGGTAGAAGCTCTTAAAAAGAAACACAAAAATCCTTTAAAGAATTACAAGAAATACAATCAAACAGGCAAAGGAAATGAACAAAACTATCCAAGATCTGAAAATGGAAATAGAAACAATAAAGAAATCATAAGAGGAGACAACCCTGAAGTTAGAAAACCTAGGAAAGAGATCAGGAGTCATAGATGCAAGCATCAGCAACAGAATACAAGAGACAGAAGAGAGAATCTCAGGTGTAGAAGATGCCATAGAAAACATTGACACAACAGTCAAAGAAAATGCAAAATGCAAAAAGCCCCTGACCCAAAACATACAGGAAACCCAGTACACAATAAGAAGACCAAACTTAAGGATAATAGGTATAGAAGAGAGTGAAGATTCCCAACTTAAAGGGCCAGTAAATATCTTCAACAAAATTATAGAGGAAAACTTCCCTAACCTAAAGAACGACATTCCCATGAACATACAAGAAGCTTACATAACTCCAAATAGACTGGATCAGAAAAGAAATTCCTCACATCACAATTAGACAACAAAAGGAGGTCAAAGGGATACAAATTGGAATGGAAGAAATCAAAATATTACCGTTTGCAGATGATATGATAGTATACTTAAGTGACCCCAAAAACTCTACAAGAGAATGCCTAAATCTGATAAACAACTTCATCAAATACAAAATTTTCTCAAACAAATCAGTGTCCTTCCTCTACTCAAAAGATAATCAGGCTGAGAAAGAAATTAGGGAAACAACACCCTTCACAATAGTAACAAATAATATTACATACCTTGGTGTGACTCTAGCCAAGCAAGTGGAAGATATATATGACAAGAACTTCAAGTCTCTGAAGAAAGAAATTAAAGAAGATCTCAGAAGATGGAAAGATCTCCCATGCTCATGGATTGGCAAGATTAATATAGTAAAATGGCCATCTTGCCAAAAGAAATCTACAGATTCAATGCAATCCCCATCAAAATTCCAACTCAATTCTTCATAGAATTAGAAAGAACAATTGCAAAATCATTTAGAAAAACAAAAACCCAGGATAACAAAACTATTCTTAACAATTAAACAACTTCTGGGGAAATCACCATTCCTGATCTCAAGCTGTATTACAAAGCAATAGTTATTTTTAAAAACTGTATGGTATTGATATAGAGACAGACAGGAAGATCAATGTAATAGAATTGAAGACCCAGAAATGAACCCACACACTGTGGTCACTTGATATTTGGCAAAGGAGCTAAAACCATCCATTGAAAAAAAGACCACATTTTTAACAAATGGTGCTGTTTCAACTTTCGGTGTGCACGTAGAAAAATACAAATTGACCCATTCTTATCTCCTTGTACAAACCTCAAGTCCAAGTGGATCAAGGACCTTCACATAAAACCAGACACACTGAAACTTATAGAGGAGAAAGTAGAGAAGAGTCTCGAACACATGGGCTCTAAGAACAAGAATTGATGAATGGGACCTCATAAAAGCTGGTTTTTCCCTGTGTCAGTGAGTATCCATTGCAAATACGTTCTTGGTTGGGGGTGGGGCTTCCTCTGGCTTGAACTCGGCAGGTCTTGTGGGTGCTACAATAGTCTGTGTGTGTGGTTGGTTGGTTGGTTTGTTGTTTGTTTGTGTTTAATAAAAATCTATCTTTTATGGTTTAGGGAGGGGTTTTATTGTAAATATGAGAAAGAGTACAGCCAGAGGCTTCTGGGCGGAGCCAGAGCATGGAGAGGGAGTAGGAGGCTAACCAAGGCCAGACTAAACCGAGTCATGAGAGGAGAGGGAGGGGACAGTAAAAGAGGTCGACCAAGAGGAAGGGCGGGAGACAGAGGGGACCAAGGGAGCCCATGGCTGAAGGGCTGTCGAGGAGTGAGACGCTGAGGGAAGGGAAGCCATGAAACTGGAGAGGTTTAGGGTAGGGAGAGGTTGAGAAGCTCTAGGATGAACTTTGCAACAGGCATTTGCAGTGCTGAGAGATGACAGCACGTAATGTTGTATTCTTAATTGTTTTAATGTTCTCATTATTTTAAAAATTATCATAAGGCAGTGCATATGTTAATTAGTTTGAGCTTGCTATTCCCATGTGCAGACATTTATCGAGACATCATCCCTCATTATAGATATATTTGCCTTTTATGACAATGAAAAAAAAGTAGACAGGTCCCTCCTCCCATCTACAAAAGAAAGAAGATAACTGTTTTTAAGATGTAGAGATATAGTTTTGGTTGTGAGCCCAGCCTTTAACTGCTGAGTCATCTCTCCCGCCCTGAAATACCACTCTTGGGAATATACTCAAAAGATGCCCCACCATGCCACAGGGGCACGTATGTTCAGAGTGGCCTTGTGTGTGAGAGCCAGAAGCTGGAAACATCCCAGATGCCCCACGACAGAAGAATGGATACAGAAAATGTGGTTCATTTACACAATGGAATACTACTCAGATACGAAGAATGAGGACATCCTGAGTTTTGCAGGCAAATGGATGAAACTAGAAAATATCATCCTGAGTGAGGAAACTCAGACCCAAAAGGACATGCATGGTATGTACTCACTATTAAGTGGATATTAGCCAAAAACAACCACAACGACAACAACGAAACAGTGCAGAATACTGAAGATTCAACCCACAGAACTCAGAAAGTTCAACAAGCTGAGGGCCCAAGTGAGGACACCTCAGTCCCACTTGGGAGGGAGAAGAAAGCAACCACAAGGGGGAGGGAGGGACCTGGGAGGGAAAGTGAATGGGGGCGGGGAGGGGGGGAACAGCATGATCTGGTATTGAGTGGGGAAAAAGGACTGAAGCCCTGAGGGCCAACAAAAAGAATGGAAACAGGGAACTTTGGGAGGTAGGATGTGGGGTGGGGTCAGGGGAAAGACTCTCAGGACTTAAAGGAGGGACCTTAGATGAAATACCCCACAGTGGGGAGAGGGAACTTAAAGAGCCCACTTCCAGCAGAAAGACATGGCATCAAGTGAGGCATGGGGTTACCATCCCACAGTCAAAACTCTGACCCATAATTGTTCCTGTCTGAAAGAACTACAGGGATGGAAATGGAGAGGAGCCTGAGGAAAAGAAGGTAGAGTGACAGGCTCAAAGTGGGATCCAGCTCAAGGGGAGGTCCCAAGGCCTGACACTATTACTGAGGCTATGGAGCACTCACAAAAAGGGACCTAGCATGACTGTCCTCTGAAAGACCCAACTGGCAGCTGAGAAAGCCAGATGCAGGTATTTGCACCCAACCAAATGGACAGAATCTGCTGACCCCTGCTGTTGAATTAGGGAAACGCTGGAAGAAGCTGAGGAGGAGAGTGATCCTGTAGGAGGACCAGCAGTCTCAATTAACCTGGACCCCTGAGATCTCTCAGACACTGGATCACCAAACAGGCAGCATACATCAGCTGATATGAGACCCCTTACACATATACAGCAGAGGACTGCCGGGTCTGGGTTCAGTCAGAGAAGACGCACCTAACCCTCAAGAGACTGGAGGCCCCAGGGAGTTTAGAGGTCAGGTGACATGGGGTTTGGGGAGGGTGGGTGGAGACATCCTCGTGAAGACAGGAGGCATGGAGGACGTATGGGATGTGGAACAGTCAAAGGGTGGAAGGGTGGACCAGCAGGGGAATAAACTCTGGAGTGTAAAAAAATTAATAAATAAATGATTAAGAAAAGAAAAAGAAAAGTGGAGATATAGACGCAATGAATTTTATAAAAAAAGTGTGGCAAGAGTGGAAGAAAAGACCCTCTGTGGGCTAGAGTATGAAACAGAGCCACGTGCATGAGATTTGAATCTTTTAAGATACATATAAATTATTTTTGTAATCAAAATAAACAACCTAGTTGATCTTTCACATTGGAAAAGCGAATGCAGAACTGGTGGCACACTTCCTTGGATTGTATTTGAACCCTTGCTATGTGACAAAGTGCTTAACCTCCCCAGGTTTTAGTTTATTTACCCACAAAACGAGGGCAATGACCGGCCCTGCCTCACTGAACTGTGGGGAATCAAATGAGTCCTTTTTTTAAACAAAGAGGGGAGGAGTCCTAGAATAATGTCTAACGCATAAGTGTGCATTGCATCAGCGTGCTAAAGAGTAACAGGTGGCGTGTACCCCGAGGACACCTCTTACCCCCAATAGCTCAACAGTCTCTGCTCTACCTCTTGGAGCCATAAATCTCTTCTCATAAAATAAGGAAATAACAATACAGGTACCGCACAGGCACCAGCCTGGTGACGAGTGGTCAAGAGAAGCACTTGCCCCAGGCTGCATCATTTAGCTCTGTGGTGAAAACAGGCAAAGACAGACTGGATTTGTAAACTAGTCCAAAACGTTACCAAACCCAAACAAATAAAGGTGAAATGAAGAGGAAGAAGTGAGAGAGAGAGAAAAAAGAAAAAGAGAGGGAGAGAAGAAACAAGTGAAGAAAGAAGGAAGGGGATTTAAAGTTTAAAAAGAAAGATACAAAGAAGAAAAGGAACGGAAAGGAAAGAGAAGAGGGGAGGGGGAGGAGAGGGGAAGGGGTGGGAGGCAAAAAGGGCCAGTAAGATGGCTCCAGAAGTAAGTTTGCTGATCTGACGCTCCTAAAGTACGGATGGTTCATTGGTTTCTGCTAACTTCTGCCACTCACAAAATTGGATTCCAAAATCTGGAGTCCAATTCTTCAGCTGCTGTTTTCCCTCTACCTGCTTTCCAACACTGCTGTTCTCCTCTCTAGGTTCTGACCTGCTGTGCCCTCCACGGGGCAGCTCTCTCTGGCCCCTGCAGCCTGCTCTATCTCCCCTCTCTGGGTAAGTGAGTGTCACCCCCAACTGCCTACTTTGTTTACTGTTGTTACAAAGGCCAGGCCAGGGTGACAGGAAGCTCCTCTAGCCTCCCCTGGCCCCCAATCACAAGTACAAAGGAAGGACGCCTTTCTCTGTGATTTGGACCATTTTTCTCTCCGAGAAGCCATTCATTCTGCTTGGAGCTCCTGGAATGGAAATTCTTGTCCACATGACACACTCCGTCCACCTCAGCTACTTGCACACTCAGCTCTGGTCTGTTAGGCCCATCTATCTGGGTCTCTCTACAGATCACCTTCCCCCTCTCCCCAACCCCACTTCCAACCCCACCCCCCAACCCCCTCTCTCCTCTGGCTTTCCCTGGCCTTCTCTCTGCAGCCCCACTGTACCACCTCTCTAGCCCCAGCCTGAAGCCCTGCAGCTTCTGCTCTCTGCCCCCTTATTAGGAGCGTATAGGAACACCTCTTCCCGAGCAAGGTGTTCAGTTTGTGCCCCCCCCCTCTCTCCCTCCACTGACTCAGATTTTATTACCACAGCTTGGTCTCAGGACATATCAAAACCTGGTGCCCTTGCTTTCCAAATGCCCACAGATTGTAACAACTGCCACAAACAAATGATCCTAAAGTCACTTATCTCTTAGGTTATATAACGCCCCTCTCTTAAAAGTCTTTTATCTCTATGGTTTCTCTGCCCTCTGCCCTCAAAAATCTTTTAAGACTCTTGTGTAAATAGTCTTAATCTCACCATCTATAAATTCATTCAGTGTGGTTTAAGAATCTGTAAAATCTGTTGCAAAATTTGGCTTGAAGTGTATTACTGAAAGCTTATCACACACACACACATATGATTCAACTCTTATATATGTAACTTAGAATCAACTCATGTTTTAAAAATAGATATTATAAATACCAACCACATATCTGGCAGCCATCTTTACTAAGGTTAAAAAGTACATGTCATGTGACTTTACCATCTTAAGGTGACCACCTCATACAAAGCAACAATTACAAAACTTCTCAGTTTACAAAACTTCTCAGTTCAACCAAGCCCTTAGGTTATCACTGAATCTCCTTTAGACTAAGGAAGCAACAAAGGTCTCTAAACTATTTTATATTGGTGTGAAATTTTGTAAGATGATATAATTTAAGGTTATGAAGGTCTACTCAGATAAACAAAAGCTGATTTAACATGTCTTGCTATTTATGTCTTTGCTAACTGCTCAATACCAGCGTCCATATTTATATAAGTAACAGCATATGTTTGATAAATAAGATAGATTGCATAATCAAGATTTATAAATTCCTAAGGTCTACTCAGGTTTACAGTAATTGTCTAGCTCCTTTGTCTTTGTTCACTTTGTTAAACTTTAGCTATTTGGATAAACTAAGTCATACAAAATGGTGATAGTTCTATTTTGAAGGTAAAGGTAATTCAATTAAATCTTCAACTCAATTTTTTTTTTTATTTTTGTAACACACAGGGTTTCTCTGTGTGGCCCTGGCTGTCCTAGAACTCACTCTGTAGACCAGGCTGGCCTCGAACTCAGAAATCTGCCTGCCTCTGCCTCCCAAGTGCTGGGATTAAAAGTGTGTGCCACCAGTGCCTGGCCAACTGAAATTTTTATGGCTCAAACCTAACAGGGATAAAGTTCTAAAATATGTAAGCTACTAACTTATAACCCGTTCATTTAGTAACAAACTTTATTAGCCTCCTGTACATGTTTTCAAAATTAAGCCTAGAGCCTAAAATTAGGTATAATTAATAGACGAATAGTCCTCAAACTCTTCAGAGAGCTTCTGGCCATGGAATTTAAACAGTTTAAGCTTCCCATAGTAGACATAACACCTGCCTCTTAAGGTGTCAAAGAGGGTATATGGCTGGGCAGTGGTGGCGCACGCCTTTAACCCCAGCACTCACGAGGCAGAGGCAGGAGGATCTCTGTGAGTTATAGGCAAGCCTGATCTACAGAACTAGCAGGACAAAGAACACTGTTTTAGGAAAAAAAAGGAAGATGAAGAGGAGGAAGAAGGAGGTAGAGGAACAGGAGAGGGGATAGGGAGGAGAAGGAGAAGAGGAGGAGGAGGAGGAAGAGGAGGAGGAAGAAGAAGAGGAGGAGGAGGAAGAAGAGGAGGAGGAAGAAGAGGAGGAGGAGGAGGAAGAGGAGGAGGAGGAGGAGGAGGAGGAGGAGAAGAAGAAGAAGAAGAAGAAGAAGAAGAAGAAGAAGAAGAAGAAGAAGAAGAAGAAGAAGAAGAAGAAGAAGAAGAAGAAGAAGAAAAGAAGAAATATGGAGCAAGTTGACTCCACCTGGATTGTGGTAACATTAACCACTAGCAAAACTGCTACCAGGGCTCTGCACAAAGTGTGGACATTTTGGAGTTGATTGCCATACTTTGCCTGGTCAAAGTCTGTTTTCCCATATTCCTCTACAGGAAAATTCTCAAAGACCTATCCTGCTTCATATGACAGCAGAAGATTAAATGACGCCCTATATAGCCTCCAAAGACTGACCACTGCCCCCAATGGCTCCATGGAGACCACCATCTTAAGTAATGGGGATGTCTCTGTCATTTGAATTGATACATAGACCATTTATACTTCTAACTAGACCACACATCATACTTCTAGCTAATTTTTTTTTTTGGATTTCTGATAATATTAACTAATTGCACCTAGCTCTTCACCCAAGGCTTAAGGGACATTCTCAGTTCTTCTGCCTTCTCAGTTCTCTTCATAATGTAAGTCAAGTCTCATCCTCACTTACCTAGAGCTTCTAGACCTCCAGCTGAGAAAGACAAAGGTTTGCCTGGCTACCAGAATCTAAAACAAATAAATAAACAAGCAAGCAAAGTCACAAAACAGGTTTTAAAGTAACTTTTTTCTATACTTTTGTTTTAAAAAACTTGCTTCTCAAGGACTGCTCTTAGCAATTAACTGCCCATGTCTCATGGTAAGTAATTGGATGTTGAAAAAGTCATCTTCACGTAGTTGGGGGATATGGAGCCTGAAGTGGCAACTTCCGGTAGCCAGGCAGGACTCCCAGTAGAGGGATAAGGGCACCAAACCACCCACAAAACCTTCCACCTAAAATTTGTCCTGTCTACAAGAAGTGAAGAGACAAAGATGGAGCAGAAACAGAAGAAATGGCCAACCAATGACTGGCCCAACTTGAGATCCACCCCATGGGCAAGAACCAATCCCTGACACTATTAGTGGTCCTCTGTTATGCCGGCTGAGAGGAGCCTAGCATAACTGTCCACGGAGAGGCTTCACCCGGCAGCTACTAAAACAGATGCAGAGCCACACAACCAAACACTGGAGGGAGCTCAGGAAGTCTAGTGAAAGAGTTGAGGGAAGGATTGAGGCCTCTGGAGGGTACAGGGACTCCACAAGAAGACGAACAGAACAACTGACCTGGACCCTTGGGGGCTCCCAGAGACTGAACCACCAACCACAGAACAAGTGTGGGCTGGGCCTAGGCTCCCTACACATATGTAGCAGATGTGCAGCTTGGTCTTCCTGCAGGTCCCTCAACATCTGGAGCAGGGGCTAAGCCTGACTCTGTAGCCTGCCTATGGGTTGCTTCCCCAGCTGGGCTGCCTTGTCTGACTTCTGTGGGAGAAGATGTATCTAGGCCTGTAGGGCCAGGGTGGGATAATTACCCAGGAGGGACCTCCCCTTCTCAGGAGTGAAGGGGAGGGGAGGAGGGGGAGGGGAGGAGCCTGGATGTAAAGTGAATAAATACATAAATAAATACATAAATACATAAATAAATACATAAATACATAAATAAATGGAAAAATAAAAAGGTTTCAGGTTCCTTTTTCTCGCTATGCTATTGTTATACTAAGGCTTTAAAGGTTCAGAATTTTGACAATCAATGGAGATCTGAACACTTTGGTTACCAGTTCTCTCTTCATACCTTTGGGCCTCCTGACTGCTGCCCCTGGTTCCCCTCTTCCCTCTCCCTTCCCCTCCCCCCTTTCCCCACATGGATCAAGGTCGCATCCTCTCTGGACTCTCTCAGACGTCCCTCCCTCTGGCTATGCTCTCCTACATATCTATAACAAACCTTTTTCTCTGCCATACCTAGGAATAGTCATGTTTCTCTCCTTTTTATTTCACACACAACAAATAAATAAATAATAAGTGTTTTTCAAATAAAGAGGAAAAAAAAAAGCCGGGCGGTGGTAGCGCATTCCTGTAATCCCAGCACTCTGGGAGGCAGAGGCAGGCAGATTTCTGAGTTCAAGGCCAGCCTGGTCTACAGAGTGAGTTCCAGGACAGCCAGAGCTACACAGAGAAACCCTGTCTGGAAAAAAAAAACCAGACAAACAAATTTTTTTTCCAAAAACAAATTTTTTTGTTTTGAAACAAAAACAAAAAAAATAATAATAAAAATAAAGAAAAAAAAAGAGGAGGAAGAGGAAGAGAAGAAAGAAGAAAAAAGAAAGAAACAAAGAAACAAAGAAACAAAGAAAGAAACAAAGAAACAAAGTAAGAAACAAAGAAAGCAAGCCAGCCTTGGTGTTCCTGATACAGAGGGAGGGAAGTATAAATAGCCTTGGAACACTTGTTTGCCAAGGCAAATTAAAACAACTAAACCAAACATATCACATCTCTATTTTCCCTTCCAACATATGGAACCTCATAGACTCCATTCTTGCACTGAAATTTACCACGGACAAGATGTTTTTAATTTCTTTGCACATGGGAATTGTTCTAAGCACTTCCCAGGTCACCCTTAGGACTAGGACTCACCAATATAGAAGAAAGTGGGTGAGGCTGGAGACATGGTTGTGCGGCCCCCGTCCTGAGCTGTGCGGCCAAGCAGGGGAGTTGTAGGTGCCTGGGACACAGGAACAGGATGCACTGAGGGTGAAGAACTCCCTCCTCCCTGCTTCTACCAGCCTCAGCTTTCCGAATCGAGAGTCATCAAGACAGGGACCTCTCCCCAGTAGGATGACTTGCACGCAGCTTTTAAAGCCATAACTTATCTCTTTTTGCCAGCTGTATGTCAGCCATCTGTCTGCCTAGAGGGGGCATAAACTCTGTCCTAGACTCCCATAAAGTCCCTAACAGTTACTAGGGAAAGGCTAGTCCAAGCCTCATAGATTGCCGGTTCCAAAAGTCATTCCAATTCCCCCAACTCCAAAGGGTAGTTAATATGTGCAGAAATAAGTACCTGGGCCCAGATCAAGCTTGACAATAGAATAATTTCTGGTAGTTAGATAAACGTCAGCATTCCCCCAAGAATTTGTGAGACAGTTACAGATGTCTAGGAGAAGTCATCTCCCTTGCCTCTGGCAGTAGGACCTGTGACTCTCCTTTGGCACATACCTGAGGTTTCATCGCAGCCCATACTGGCTGCCGGGTTCCCACAGCTCCTAGTCATAAGTATCTGTCACATTTCAGAACCCCACACCAGCACCCTGGCCATTCTCAACTCCCCGGGATTCCCTTGTCCTAGACAGCCAATTATTCTTTCTATTTCCACATTCTCTGCTATTTCCCCTTCCCTGGCCAAGTCCTGTCTGTTTCTTTTTATACCTAGTCTGGACTCTTCCAGATGCCTCTGGATGCTCTCTCTGTCTCGCTCACAATAAAAAACTCCCCTCCCCCGATGGAGAAACCATATAGGTGTTTTCTTTATTGTGCCTTCTCCAATACATATACCTACCAGACTCATTATAACTCCAAAAAGTAAAAAATACCTCATTCCTGACATGTGGAGTGATTTTTGTCTTTTAGCAGTCCAAAGCACTCAGTGATCTTCCAAAGGACCTCAGGTTGAAGAGGTCAGCTTAGGAACTTTGGAAAAATCATGGAGCACTTGCCCCTTCATAAGGGAGAGGCTTTTTAACGTTCCTCAGACCACAGGGGCAGGGGACTGACCTGTGGCTGTGGACACATTCTGCAGGATGGACCATTGCCCACCTACAGACACGGGAAGTCCTGGCCACCGCATTCCCTAAAGACCAATCGGTTTAGAAAGAAAAAGTCGCACTGTTCTGCCAATTCTATTATGCCTAATGGTGGTAGCCCTGAGAACTGTGTAAAGGTTCGATGGATGGGCTCTGCCCAGGGTCATTCTCTCTCTCCACGTGCAGGGTGACCCCAACATGACGTGTTGGAACAATAAATTCCTCTTGCTTTAGCATCCATTCCCATCACCGCGATGTTCACTCGTGTCTCTGGCAAGTTAAGGCTTGCTGGACTCTTACATTTGGTGCATTGGCCGGGAATCCGACCTGTGGGGACACGCTGGAGCAGTAAGGTCTCGAGCAGGTAACAACGCAGTTTTTTGTCTGGCTCACTGTTTGTCAAAGTCTGAGTCTGTAAGCCTGTCTGAACATTAGAGACACTTCAACCCCCACCCCCCACACCCCATCCCTCCTCCCCTCCCCCCCCCCCCCCCCCCCGAGAGCCAGGAAGGCTCTGTTCCTTCTGGAAATGGTAAGACAGTAACAGCAGCAGCCAAGTCTTGCTATTACCTTGTTTATCTGGCTCCTGCCATATGGGTGTCTGTAACTGGGCCCTTGGAAGGGGAAGACTGTGTATTGTCTTCCTCTGTGTTCTTAAACCTGGATGCCCACCCGTGGCAGGGTGGATCTGTCTGTGCTGATTGCTTTTCTCTGTGTTTGTTGGCATTTCGTTCTGTGTTCTTGGACTTAGACTGACTTAGACTGATGACATTTTGACTTGCAGGAGGTCAAAGCAGTAGAGGAGAGAGTCATTAGGCCAAAATCCCTCAGGCACCTGAACCAAGTGACCTATATAGTTACCCGGAAGAACCTAGTGGAGGAATCCCCTCCCCCCTCATAGATAAAAGCCTTTCTTTTCCCAAGACCCACCTCACAGATTCTGGCCTTCAGGAAGAAGGAACTGCAGAGGTGGGATCCAGATCTGAGAAGAAGTCAATCCTCCAAGACCCTTCAACAGTGGGCCTGTTGCTCCAAGACCCTCCTTATCTATACCTCCATACCCTTGCTGGGATCCTCAGCCCATACAGGACTAGGGAGAAATGGGAGGAGACCCGAGAGTCACCTCCGCTGATACCACAGTGGCCCTCTCACTGAGGACATATGGGCCTCTAAAGAAAGACAATCAGGCTATGCAATACTGGCCCTTCTCTTTGGCCGACTTGTACAACTGGAAGGCCCAATTCCTCCCCCCCCCCCGCCCTTTTTTCCAAGATGCCAGTTAATTTCTTTGAGACTGTTTTATTTATAATGCAGAAAGCCAGAAAGAATGTCCCCTCAGACATAGGGGCACCATCAATTGACCAGGCTGTCATGGACAGTGGGCTTTCCCTAATTAGACAGACCTGACTAGGACTTGAATATGACAAAAGCTAAGGCGCACCTGAAGGTCCACCACCAGACTCCATTGGCAGGTCTCAAGGGGGGCTTGCATGATGACCCACAAATTTGACCAAGGTACGTGAGGTTAAGCAGGGACTAGATGAGTAGCCACAGTCTTTCTAGAGTGCCTCGTGGAGGCATTCCAATATACACCCTATGATCCCAACATAAAGCTGCTGTGACAATGGCTTTTATAGACCAGGCTAGTAGAGATATCAGAGGCTAGAAAGACAGGACAATCCATGGAGGGATTTAGTGCAGGTGACTGAGAAAGTCTACCATTACGGGGAGACAGAGGAGGAAAAGGAGCAGAGAAAGAGAAAGAAAGAAAAGTAACAGAGGAAGATTCTACCGAGAGTCTTGGCTACAGTAGTTAGGAAAAGCAGAGAAGAGAGACAGAAAAGGAGCAGTTGTGCATATACTGCAAGGAGAGAGGACACTGGGCCTGAGAGTAGCCTAATAAATTGAAACTGGAAGACCAAGGCCTTGGGAAAGGGATCCTCGCGTGGCAAACGTGTTAGCCCTGGATAAAGACAGTGACCAGGGTAGATGGGGTTCAGACACCCTCCCCGAACCCAGAATAACTCTGAAAGTGGAGGGGAAACCCACTCAATTCTTGGTGGACATAGGGGCTCAACACTCAGCCCTCCAAGCCGATGGCCCTGTTTCCAAGAAAAGATCTTGGATCCAAGAAGCCAACTGGCACCAAAATGTATTCGTGGACTACCGGAAGAACAGTGGACCTAGGGATGGGCCAGGTATCCCATTCATTTAGGGTCACCCCAGACTGTTCCTACCACCTGTTGGGGCAAGACATACTCTCCAAAATAAGAGCCCAGATACACTTCCTGACTGATGGGCTGCAGCTAAATGTCTAAAAAGGAGAGACCTCTCTGACTCACATCTGCCAAAAGCCAAGGCTACCTGGTTTACAGACAGGAGTAATTTTCTCCATGAAGGTCAGAGACACGCAGATGCTGCTATGGTGGACAGAACACATGCCATCTGGGCAGAAACTCTACCCCCTGGCACCTCAGCACAGAAAGTGGAACTAATTACCCTCACCAAGGCCTTGGAACTTGGAGCCAGCAAGAAAATTAACACCCACATGGATAGTAGGTATGCCTTTGCCACAGCCCATGTCCACAGAGATATATGCCGAGAGGACTGTTCACATCAGAGGAAACAAACAGGAAGTCTTGGACCTCTTAGATGCCCTAATCAAGTCGGCAACTGTGAGTATTATTCATTGCTCAGGACGTCAAAAAGGAAGAGACTCAGTGGGCAATAACCAGGCAGATTAAGTAGCACCAGAAGTGGCTATGCTGGAGTGTCTCACAGTTATGGGCCTGCAAGAGACACCCACTGGGAAATGGGACTGAACTAAGTAATGGCCTCACTTAAAATATGCTGAAAAAATAAAGGACTCAGATTGCTAGCCACCCTACCAAGTATTACTAAGAAAAGAAAGGACAATGGTGCACACAAGAAGGGAGAACTATACTCCCCAGGAAGTAAACAAAAGGTTTACGAGGCTAAATGCACAGATAGACCCATTTAGGGGATAAAAAGCTTGCCCAAGCAGTTAAGGGACCTAAAATATATATAAGAGACCTCAGGTCCTAGACCAGAGAGATAGTAGAACAGTGTAAGATATGCCAGCAAGTGAATGCTAATACAGCCAAGGGTAAACAGGGCAAAAGACCTAGGGGAGAAGGGCCTGGAATGTATTGAGAGATCAATTTTACAGAAGTTAAGCCAGGAAAATATGGTTATAAATACCTTCTAGTGTTTGTAGATGTTTTCTCTGGATGGGTTGAGACATTCCTTACCAAGCAGGAAACAGCTACCATGATATCTAAGAAGATATTAGAGGAAATTTTCCAGAAGTTCAGAGTGTCCAAGGTAATTGGATGGGACAATGGTCCTGCTTTTGTCTCTAAAGTAAGTCAGGGATTGACAGAGATACTGGGGACTAATTGGAAGCTCCATTGTGCTTACTGTCCCCAGAGCTCAGGACAGGCAGAGAGAATAAACAGAACCCTATGAGAGACATTAACTAAATTGAACTTGGAGCCTGGCTAAGACTGGGTGGTGCCCCTCTCCTTGGCCCTGTTCTAAGCCCAGAACAGCCCCTACCATTTTAACCTAATCCCTTTGAGATCCTGTTTGGTACCCCAGCTCCCTTGGTGTCCACTGGACCCTCCTAGGAGGTATCTCACAACATGAGATTTGGCCCAAACTGTCTTAAATGCTCCAGGGCTGCCAGAGACACCTCACTGCTTCCAGACTGGTGACTGGATCTATGTAAGGAGACATCAGGGACAGTCGCTGGAACCCTGATGGAAGGGGCTCTTCCTGGCTCTGCTAGCCACTCCCATAGCTCCCAAGGTGCATGGTACTGCAGCCTGGGTGCACGCTTCCCATGTGAAACCTGCAGACACCCCACTCCCCAGAGACCCCCCCCCACTAGGTGGTACGGAAGATAAATAATCTGCTCAAGCTCCAGCTCACGCAACCTCGATCGTGACTGCCTGGTGGTACCTTTGGTTTCTGGTTCCTTTCCCCATCCTATGTGCCCATCTGCCAAACCTGTAAAAGCACTCACTGTCTCCCTTATGTTGGGGTTGGGGATAACCAGGGCGGCCACCAAGGCCTCTGCTCTGGTCTTACAAGGGGAAAATTGTGACAGTCTGAGGGCAGCCATTGATTTAGATGTAGAGAGAATAGAAACTTCCATCAGTCGTCTTCAAGAATAACCGACTTCATTATCAGAAGTAGTACTGCAGGACAGGAGGGCTATGTGCTGCCCTAGCTGAGGAGTGTTGCTCTCATATAGACCATTCGGGGTTGCTAACCCTGTCAGGACCCCTAATTGCTCTCCAGCTATAGTTGACTTTTGGCCTCTACATTTTGGACCACTTGGTCGCTGTTGTTAAGGGACACATAGGTACAGCACAGCTAATGATCTTAAAGCCGAGATACAAAGAACTAGATACAGAAGACCAGGGGGATGGTCTATCAGAATACCAGCAATTGCTTCAGGATTGAAGCATGCACAAAGAAAAGGGGGGAATGAAGGGGTCAGCTCAGGAACTTTGGAAAGATCATGGAACACTCGCCCCTCCAGAAGGGAGAGGCTAATTAACATTCCTCAGACCACAGTGGGGGTGGGTGAGTGGGTGGGGAAATGACCTGTGGCTGATGACACATTCTGCAGGATGGACCCTTGGCCATCTACAGACAAGGGAAGTCCTGGCCACCGCATTCCCTAAAGACTAATTGGTTTTTTTTAAAAAGTCACACTGTTCTGTCAATCACATTGTGCCTAATGGCTGCTGCTTTGAGAACCGGATAAAGACTCACTAGATGGGCTGCACTGGGTCATTCTCTCTCTCCACATGCAGGACGACCCCAACATGTTGGAACAATAAATTCCTCTTGCTTTTGCATCAATTCCCATCTCCACATTGTTCACTCAGATGTCTCCACTAAGTTAAGGCTTGTCAGAGTCTCACATTTGGTGTGTTGGCCGGGAATCCACAGTCCCCAATATGCACATCAGCCTGGAATCCAATGCCCTCTTTGGAGTCTGTAGCTACCTACACTAATGTAATGTATACACTTACCTACATACATATAATTAAAGTAAAATTTTTAATTATCCCACCCCTAATTGAGGAGCATTTGTTAGGCTGCTAATGGAGGGAAAGTCATCATTCTTTGTGGTTTGACCCACAGTAGGTTGCCCATGTTTCATTGGATGGCCCTTCACCTAGGACAGCACTAACTGGATTTAGGAGGCAGCAAAAATAAGATCAGGGGAAGAGGGAAAAGTGAAGGAAGAGGAGAAAAGACGGTGACAAGAGACACGGCTCTCTGGTAAAGAGTGCTTGCTGATCTTCCAGAGCACCCCAGTTGACTTCCCAACAACTACATCTTCTGGATGACGCCCATGTGTAACTGTGGCTCCACGGAATCTGGCGCCATCTTCTGGCTTCTGCCGGCACCTTCATTCATGCGGCACACATGTATGAAAATAAATCTTAAAGAAGAGAAGGAGGAAAGAGGAGTCATGAGGCTGGAGGAGGGGGAGGGTGTGGTAGGATTTCCAGGAAGGTTTCCACGGGGGGAAAAAAGGATAGATATGATCTAATATGTTTTATTTGTATATAAAATTACTACAGAATGTGCAATAAGAAATGAAAAATAGCAAATACTGGTGAGGACAGTGAGAAGATGGAGCCTGTGTGCCTGCTGGAGGAAATGTGATGTGATACAACCACTGTGAGGAAAAGTCTGCCTTGGTGTCTGTTGAATCCTGCCAACCCATGACAGGGCCTGGATCCAAAGGATAACACTCTACCGTCAGCACACCTTTGGTAGTGACATTGCCATTTCAACATCAAGAATGTGCCTAATATATTGTAATATTAATATATGTATATATATATATATACATATACATATAATTACAGATAGAGATTGAATCAAGGCCTTTCATATATTTTTCAAGCGCACTCACCACTAAACCATAGCCTCATCAGGGACAAAAAAAGGTTGCCTACCCCCCCCCCCTTTATTTAATATAGTTCTTGAAATTCTACTAGAGCAATAAGACAACAAAAGGACACCAAGGGAATACAAATTGGAAAGCAGGACATCAAGGTATCAGTGTTCATGGAAGATATGATTACTATAAATAAGCGATCCCAAAAAATTCTACCAAAGAACTCCTGCAGCTGATAAGGTAAGCAGTGTGGCTGTATATACAGTCGCCATCCTTAATACAAATGATAAAGCCGGGCGGTGGTGGCGCACGCCTATAATCCCAGCACTTGGGAGGCAGAGGCAAGCAGATTTCTGAGTTCGAGGCCAGCCTGGTCTGCAGAGTGAGTTCCAGGACAGCCAGGGCTACACAGAGAAACCCTGTCTCGAAAAAACCAAATCAAAAAAAAAAAATACAAATGATAAACAGGCAGAGAAGGAAATTAGAGGAAAACACCTGTCGCAATAGGCAAAAATAACATAAAATATCTTGGCGTAACTCTAACCAAGCAAGTGAAAGACCTGCACGACAAGAACTTCAAGGCAGTGAAAAAATAAATTGAAGAAAACCTCAGAAGATGGAAAGAACGTCCAAGCTCGTAGATAGGTAGAATTAACATAGTGAAAATGGTCATCCTACCAAAAGCAATCTACACATTCAATGCAATCCCCATCAAAGTTCCAACTCAATTTTTTACAGGTTTTAAAAGAACAACTCTCAACTTCATATGGGAAAAAAACAAAAAGTCCAGGATAGGAAGACAATCCTGAACAATAAAAGACTCTCTGTGGGAATCACCATCCCTAACCTCAAGCTGTACTACAGAGCAATAGACATTAAAACTGCATGGCATTGGTACAGTGACAGGCAGGTTGATGAAGACCCAGAAATAAACCTACACGCCTATGGGCACTAGATTTTCGAAAAAGAAATCAAAACCATACAATGAAAAAGACAATCTTCAACAAATGTTGCTGGTCCAATTAGATGTCTGCATGTGTAAGTATGCAAATAGATTCACATGTATAACCCTGCACAAAACTCAAGTAAAAAATGGATCAAGGATCTCAGCATAAAACCGGATACACTAAATCTAAAAGAAGAGAAAGTGGGAGAGAACCTTGAAAGCATTAGTACAGGAGACCATTTCCAGAACAAAGCATCAGTGTCTGCGGATATGTTTATTCCTACCGCCCTCCCAAAATGCCTCCCAGTTGGAGATGTCTCCCCCAGTATTCTATCCATGAGGCTTTGAGAAGGTACATTCTTTTGGGTTTGGGTAAAATATTCTATATATATCTGTTAGGTCCATTCGGTTTACAATGTCAGTTAGCTCCATTATTTATTTAGTTTTTGTCTGGATGAACTGTCCATTGGTGAGAGTGAGGTATTGAAGTCTCCCATTATCAATGTGTGTGGTTCAATGTGTAATTTAAGCCTTAGTAATGTTTCTTTTATCAATGTAGGTGTCCTTGTGTTTACAGCATAGATGTTAAAAATGGAAATGTCATTTTGGTGGATTTTTCCTTTGATGAGTATGAAGTGTCCTTGCTCATGTTTTTTGAATAATCTTGATTGGAGGTCTATTTTATTAGACATTAGAATCACTACAGCAACTTGCTTCTTGGGTCTGTTTGCTTGGAAAATCTTTTTCCATGCCTTTATTCTGGGTGAATGTTTATCTTTGATGCTGAGGTGTGTTTCTTATATGTAGCAGAAGGATGAGTCCTATTTCCACATCCATTCTGTTAGTCTGTGTCTTTTGACTGGAGAACTGAGTTCATTGATAATGACAGCTATCAGTAACTAATGATTGTTAATTTCTGTTAATTTGGTGGTGGTGGTTTCGTGTGTGTGTGTGTGTGTGTGTGTGTGTGTGTGTGTGTGTGTTCATTCTTTTGGTTTTGCTGATGTGAGATTTTTATTTCCTGTGTTTTCATGGATGTAGTCAACCTCCTTAAGTTAAGGTTTTCTTTCTAATATCTTCTATAGGGTTGGATTTATGGATAGATATTGTTTAAAATTGACTTTGCCATGTAAAATCTTATTTTCTCCACCTATGGTTGTCTTAGTTAGGGCTTTACTGTTGTGAACAGGCACCATGACCAAGTCAAGTCTTATAAAGGACAGCATTTAGTTAGACTGGCTTACAGGTTCATAGGTTCAGTTCATCATCATCAGGGTGAGCGCAGGGCAGCATCCAGGCAGGCATGGTGCAGGCAGAGCTGAGGTCTACATCTTCATCTGAAGACTGCCAGCAGAATGCTGCCTTCCAGGCAGCTAGGATGAGGGTCGTAATCCCACCCCAATAGTGACACACCCACTCCAACAAGGCCACACTTCGTAATAGTGCCACTCCCTGGGTCAAGCATATACAAACCATCAAAACAGCGATTGAATATTTTGCTGGGTATCATAGTCTAGGCTGACATCTGACATCTCTTAGAGCCTGTAGGACGTTAGTCCAGGCCCTTCTAGCTTTTAGAGTCTCTGTTGAGAAGCAGGTGTAATTCTGATAGGCCTGCCTTTGTGTTTCTTGGCTTTTTTCCCCTTGCAGCTTTTAATATTCTTTTTGTTCGGAAGAGTTAGTGTTTTGTTTACTATGTGGTAGGAGGATTTTCTTTTTTAGTCCAATCTATTTTGTATTCTGTAAGCTTCTTGTACCCTTATAGGCATCTCCTTCTTTAGGTTAGGAAATTTTTCTCCTATGATTTTATTGGAAATACTTTCTGGGTGCTGGAACTGATCATATTCTCTTCTTCCATTGCTATTATTCTTAGCTTTTGGCCTTTTCATGGTGTCCCAGATTTTCTGAATGTTTTGTTTCAGAAACTTTTTATATTTAACATTTTCTTTGACCAATAAATATATTTCTTCTATTGTATCTTCAGCGCCTGAGATCCTCCCTTCCATCTCTTGCATTGCTGATCATGCTTGCCTCTGGAGTCTCTGTTTGCTTACCTAGATTTTTCATTTCCAGATTTCCCTCAGTTCATGTTTTCTTTATCGGTTCTATTTCCATTTTTCAGGTCTTAAAATTTTTATTTCTTTGCTTCATCTGTTTTGGTTTTTTATTAGCTTTCATTGCTGCTTTTAAAAGACTTTACCCTCCTCCAATATTTTTTTGTCTTTTTCTCAAATTCTTTAAGGAATTTATTCAATTCTTTTTTAAGGGTGTCTATCAACTTAATAAAATTGGTTCTAATGTCTTTTTCAGCTATGTCAGATTATCCAGGGTTTACTACAGTAGTATACCAGGGCTGGTGACATATTGCCCTGGCTGATATCCTTTTTATTGGTTCTTTGTGAAGGTCATGTGTACCCTAATCCCACTTATCTACTCATCCCTTCATATCTACCCTCTGCTCTTGCATCTTCCCCCCAGAAAAACAAAAACAAAACAAAAGATCCTGCAGGCAGAAGCAGCGTATCCTTTTGTCCAAACAGCTTTACATGCAAATGTTTGTCACATGGCGTCATTGGTTTGCTTCAAAGCCTCTGGCTTCTGCCACACTTCCAATTCCGAGTCCTTCCTGGGACTCCTCTGGAATATCCTGTTGTTTCCCTGTGTCACGGAGATCCTGGGGCTTAGGTTCTACAGACCAGGCCCCTCACACATTCCTGAAGTTCATCCATCATGGAGGTGTTAGTGTGGGCTAACTCAAAGTCCTGAATCTGAGCCTAGCTGGCACACTGAGTCAGTCTGCCTAGCCGATCTCCTACACCAGTACTATCAGGGACAGTTCTCCCACTTTGCCCAGGCCAGTGGCAGGGCCAGATTTCATGTCTGCAGTATCAGTGAAGGTACAGGACTGGCTCTCCTGAACTTAAGCCCTCAGTGCCAGCTCACCTGCCACCAGGCCAGCTTTCCAGTGCTACTCAGGTACAAGGTGTGGGACCCACTGTCCTAAGTACAGCAGCCAGTGTTGGTTAGGGCCATCTCTCCTGCTTGAGTCAGGAAGAAAGAGGCAGGGAACAGGGAATCTCTCAGGCACCCAAGCAACATCATTGCTGATGAGGGAGGGGCATGGCCAATGCTTCTCTGTTCACATCCTTGGGATCGTCTTACCATCTTACCACCACGGGCAGCTCTACTGTGCTGTCCTGGTGAGATGTGGGGCTCATTCTCCCAAGTGCTATAGCTGGCAAAAGAAGGGGCCATCTCACCCATGCCAAGCCAAAGGGAGCTGACAGTTCTCCTGCTTGCCACGGGCAGCAAAGGGTAGGGCCATCTCTTCCATACCCATACAGCCAAATGGTGAGGAGGGCATGGTGCCAGTTCTCCTGTCTGCAACAGAAGGGTAGGGGCAGGAAAGGAGGTATCTCTTCAGAGGGTGTGCCATTACACAGCTGTCAGGGGGTGGGGCCAACTGTCTTGCTAAAACCTTCAGAGCAGGCTTACCTAGCACCAGGACCCAGGTGGAGCCTTTCCTCCGGGGTATTGCAACCAGGGAGGCCCAGGTTCAACTCTCCTGAGATACCCAGGTGGCAGGTGGGCCAGATCTGATCAGCCCTCAGATACCAACATGGCCCTCAGTGTCAGCATGACCAAGATTTCAGCATAGCCTCAGGCAACAGCACAGGCTACTCACACCAGACTGTTCCTCACCATCCTTGCCTATCCAGTTCCACCTCTCTTCATAGTGCACAAACCTTTCTGCTTCCCTTTCTCTCCCATGTATGTGGTGTTCTGTGTATGGAACACTGAGTGCATATGCTGTCCCGACCCACAGGATAGTCAACAGGGACCCCGGACCACGTAGGAGAAGGTGAGAGACAAGAGACACGAGAGATGGACAGCAAGACAGTATTCTGATCAAGCTGTCAAATTTTATTTTTTCACACAAGGCAATTTAAAGGGAAGCAAGCAGGTGTAGGGAGGGGTGAATGGGGAAAGTCATTGTATTCGGGGAACAATCTCAGGGGGCTAGCATCATATCCCAGGAACAGTTTCTCAGGATTGTGTCTCAGAATCTCAGGGGGAGATTGGCAATTGCTGTAGGAACTTGGCACTAAAAATTGATCATGAGGAGATGAAGTGGAGAGGAGTTGCTATGGTAACCTAACCACAGGTGACCTTCGTTTGTTCGAGCCCACTCAGGTGAGCTCTGCATGTAGTGATCTTTAAACTAGTACATTTCCTACTAAAAGTGGCCTAGAGAAAGCAGGCTAGAAATGGCTGAGAGGAGGGGGTTTTGAAATCTATGTGAGAATGGCTCCTGGCAATATGCTGTGTAGTGGAGTGTGTCTGTGTGCTGTGTATATTATATGTCAATTGTCGTGGGGTATATGTGTATGCTGTGAGTGCTTTATGTGTGCTTCGTGTCCAAAGTTTTTCTCATGAGATCACCAATCCTATCAGATTAGGCGTTCACTGGACACCAGTATCACTTCATTTTAACTGTATCAGTTACAAATTCAACACTCCTATTTCTTAATAAGGTCACATTCTAGGCCAACAAGGGATAAGATTTCAACATATAAATGTGAGGACACCATGCAACCCCACATAGTTGGTATGGAGTAACAATGATGCTGAAACTTTAAATTTTTGCTGTTCCTGCTCCTGCTGCTCCTGCTGTTGCTGCTGCTACTGCTGCTGCTGCTGCTGCTGTTGTTGTAGTAAGCCAGGGTCTCATGTACCACAGGCTGAACTCAAAGATGTTATGAAACCAAGAGGGACTTTAAACTCCTGATTCTCCTGCATCAACCTCTCTAGTATTAGAGATACTATATGCCTTCATACCCAGCTCTGCAATTTTACTTCTCTAATTCCCAATAGTGTTGAGCATGACCCTTATATGGTCATATGAGCTTGCACTTTTCTCCTGTAAACTGTCCTGCCTTAAGGGACAATTTACAAGATACATGTATGCTTGTGAGTCTAGCGGAAGCAGAATCTGACTATGCCTCCAGGTGCCACTCACCTCTCCATTCCCAGAAATGGGTACACTCTTCCACCTCCACCCCCAGTTCACTTCTACGCCACACTCTCAGTCCCTTCTAGTTCTTCTCCTCCCTACCCAAAGCTATTTCACAGCATCTCACCGCTCCTGCATACAACTTCCTTCTCAGTTTCCTTCTCTTTCTTTTTCTCTTCAGTAACTTTTAAAATATTGTATTTATTATTAATCCATGCTATAATAAAACTGGATCAAATCCACCTCCCTTTATCTTCCTTAGAACCTCTCCCCCATTTCTCCACCAGCTTTTCCTATCAACTTTCTTTTTACTTTTAGAGACAGGGTCTTACTTATCTAGTCAGTTCCCTTCTTCTACTTTGTAGATGCCAGGGATCAAATTCAGGTCTTCAGGCTTAACATCAGGCATCTCAGGAGACTTGTGAACGTCTCCTCCTGGCGCTATACATAGTAACATTAAGTAATTGGTGCCCTCCATCAGAGTTACTGTCAGTGAGAGAGCAAACCAGTTGGAGGAGATGGAAACATAAGAGGGTAATGGGAATATGAACAAAGTACAATGGCATGTGTGTGTGTGTGTGTGTGTGTGTGTGTGTGTGTGAATAATGAAGCACATTATTCTATATGCTAACTAAAACGTTAGTAATAAAAAACAAAATGGACAAAGCCCTGGATTCTATTCATCTTCAAGAAGATATAAAATTTGCAACAAGTACAAATAAAGGTGTTTAGTATCCACAGCTATCATGTAAATGCCAATCAAAGCCACCGTGAGATAGCACTCACATCTGCTAGTATGTTCATCACCAAAGGAAAGAGGTGACAAAGGATTAGAAAGAGTGTGGAAAACAGGGGACACTTGTACACTGTTGGAAGGAACATAGATTGCCACCACCTTTGTGAAAAATGGCATGGAGGTTATTAAATAAACTTGAAAAGATTTGTCTATTGTTTTACCCAAATCATTTCTTCTGTGTATATGCACAAGTGAAATAACATCATCTCATCAAGAAGATTCCTGTTTCAGTGTTCTTCACATACCAGATGATGGCAAGGACTCTCATTTTGCTTGGCAAAAAGCAACTTAAGGAGAGTTCAAAGTTACAGTCCATCGTGGTAGGGAAGTCAAAGCAGCAGGAATTTGATGTGGCTAACACATTGCGCCCACAATCAAAAAGAAGAAGGTAATGAACCCTTATGCTCAACTGACTGTCTCCACTTTACATAGCCTGGAATTCCAACCCAGGGAAGGCAATGGGCAGGTCTACCTTGATTAGCCTAATAAAAATAACCTCTCAAGCTTACGCTGAGGCCAGTCTCCCAGGAGACTATATCTCATCATGTTGAAAATTGAGAATCATCATCACCAAGTGTTTGTTTTGACTTAGTGTGAAGGTATAGTCTATCATGGAAGTGATGCTACAGTACATAAACATGCCTCTAAGTGTAGTGCTAGGCACATAACACAGATGTGTCATTCTAAACGATAATGGTCTACAGATAATGGTCATCCTAAATCCATACTTAGGAAACAGAGACAGAGACCAATGAGTAGTAATGTTACACTTAATTTCTACTTTTTATTTAATCTAATACCCTGCGCCATATAATAGTCCCACCGATATACATGGTATGTCTTTCCACTTCAGGTAAACATCTCTAGAGGAGCTCTGCAGCCACACCTACAGGCATACCTCCTACATTACTCTAAAACCCAACCCTTGACGGTCAAGGTTAAGGATCACACTGGTGAGGCGTCCTGCATCACAAGTCAACAGGATTCCACATTGTGCAACTTGCCACTTTTGGTATGTGATGGAAACTACTGTCTTACTAAGTTAATGTGATCCTGAGGAAAGAGTCCTCTGCACACATCTGCACACATCTGCCAGGTACAGAAGAGAGCGAGTGAGCAAATAACAAGGAATCAGAGGTTTGCTGAGTGAGTCTATGAACTCCAGAGTCCCTCTGCAGTTAACAAGCGTGTCTACGCTTGAGTTCACTGGAGCTGCAAGATGATGGCTGGAGACGAAGAGCATGAGAAGCTTCGTTGGTGGCGCCTCCCTCTGGAGAAGAAAGGCCCACCTATCTCACTGCTCGCTCGGGCTCCCCTCTTGGGATAATCTGAGTGTGGCATACACACAGGTCTCGTGTGTAGGCCTGCCCTCAAGTGTTTTGAAGGGAGGTGAATCCATGTGCTCCAGGAGTATGTCTTGGCAGAGTTGGGCATAAGTCACTTCCGTTGAGTCTTCTACTGGAGACAACTGCCATGATGAGAAACAAATTATGAAGAGAACACGTAGGTAGGATTCAAGAAGAGGAGAAGAGGGAGGGAGGGAGGGCTCACCTGTGCGTCCACCTGGCTGCAGTTCTCAGGCTGGGTGCATTCTAACTCACCATCTGGAAGGAAAGGCAGGAGAACGGGCCTCTTTCACATGAGCCTTGAAACCATAGAGGCTTGTATTTTATCTTTCATAAGTGACTGACAGAATCCTAGGGAAAGACAGTGACCTCACACAGCAGGGCGGCACCTCCCACCTTCCCACCTCTGCTGTTCTTCCCGGAGGGCCTACAAAGTCCCACAAGCAACCCTTCCTCAGAGACACTCCACCTTACATTTAATTTTCTCCTCGGTGTCCATGGCTGAGCTAGAGTTGAGTTAAAAAAAAAAGTGGAAATGTTAAAATATGCCTAAGAGATTATATATAAGTAGAATTTTTAGGAGTTTAGAGTGCTTGTTGAGCAGTAGGGGCCCTGGCTTCAGTATCCAGTACTCAGACAAAGTCTTAGATGGAGATGAAGAGGTGTATTTATTAGGAGAGTCAAATTTCCCTACCTTTTATATTTCGCTTGGATCCTAGTTCCACTACTGCTGGTCTCTACAGAGAGACAAAGATCAATCTTAGAATCCAACAAGCCCCAAACACCCCATACACCTACACACCCATACACCTACACACCCATACACCTGTACACCCATACACACCCCATACACCCATATACCCCATACATCTCATACTCCACACACCCATACATGCCACACACCCCCACACGCCCCACACACCTCACATGCCCCACATGCCTCACACACCCCACACACCTCATACACCCATCCCAGATTAACATCATCCCCAGGACATACTGCATTTGGCCCAATGGTGCCAGAGGCAGATGAGGAGAAGGAAAATGAAGAAGCAGACAGCAGCAACTGTGACCCAAACCACAATGGAAGACACAGATGGGCCTACAATTAGAAAACGGTAGTGATCTGTTATTAAATGTCTGTTACATTAGTTCACTTATGCAATTAAACATTTATTGCATGCCAACCTTATACCAAACAGAGAACTGGGTATTTAGGAAACTATAGAGAACCTACCTAACAAAACAATTGACACTATCAATCCATATGTTATTGATCATATAGGTAGTGTCTATGATGAGTCTCATAAAATAGAGACTTACTATGTAGCCCAGGATGACTTCAACCTTGAGGCCTACCTGACATCAGTTGTCTTCAGCTGGGATCATAGGCATGCATCAGCATACCCAACTGATGAGAAAAATTAAATACAATACCAAAGAAAATTCATTTGGGGAAGTGGTTCATAAAGGATAACTCAGTCCACTGAGGTTCAAGAAGAACTCTTTCCAGATAGTCTAGGAAGAACATACACTAATCTTGACTGAGAGCCTGAATGACCCACATGTAGAAAAGAAAATCAGGAAACAACAGGGAAAGTGTTTTATAATAAAAATTGGAGGTCAAACATAAAATTCAGCAGTCATAAACTGCAAAATATTATAATCTACAAAGACATGTTTAAATGAAATAAGTCTACAAAGAGATTAGCATACAATGACTAATATATTGTATTCTGTTTGTTTTGTTTTCTTTGTTTTAATAAAAGGGAGAGAGCATTATACCTTATCCTGACAAACTCTAAGTAAACATAGCAGTGTCTTCAACATTTGTGTGCACTAGTCACAGCAGCTAGGGAATATACACATGGCAGCTTGATATCCATTCACTGATAAACGCATAAGACAATGTAATATGTAGGCAGAATAGAACTTTATACATCTAGAGAAGAAAATGAAATCATAATACCCATAAGAAAATAGATGGACAACAACATCTGCCCCAACACCAGGGAGTAACTGGGACCAGCAGCATCCAGGGATGCAGGATCCCTGCCAGACCTACAGGAACCCAGTGGCATGGGTTCCTTCCAGTCTGAGCCCGTACCCTGAGCAGACCTTGGGCACTAGCTCCACAGCCAGTCCCACAACACCCAAAAAAAGTTCAACTCCTGGGCACTCTAACAAGCCCAGTAACAAAGGATTACAGGATCTCAGGAGCTTGGTCACACCAGGATCTCAGAATCCCAGAGGCAGCTTGACTCGTAGGAGCTCAGACACACCCAGGATCTCAGGATCAGAGGATCTCAGAATCACAGAATCACAGAGACAGCTTGACTCTGAGGAGTTCTGACACAACCAAGATCACAAGAGAGACAGGCTCCAGTCAGATACAGTGAGGGCAGGTAGCACTAGAGATGACCAGATGGTGGGAGGCAGGCGTAAGAACATAAGCAACAGAAACCAAGGTTGCTTGGCATCATCAGAATCTAGTTCTCCCACCATAGCAAGTCCTGGATACACCATCACACCAGAAAAGCAAGATTCAGATCTAAAATCACTTCTCATGGTGAAGATAGAGGATTTTAAGGACATAAATAAATCCCTGAAAGAAATACAGGGGATCCCTTCTGCTCCTTCCACCCCTTCCGTCACCCGGTCCTTTCTCCTGGAGCAAACTCTTGGGGAATCTGCTCCAGTGAACACACCATACCCTGATTCACCCTGGAGAATCCGATGCACTCAGTGCAGTTGAGGACCCACTGCACTCAGAGAAATTGAGGACCTACTGCACTCAGAGAAGTTAAGGATCAGCTGCACTCAGAGCAGCTGGATAACATCCTGACTGCTCCACTGTAGACCCAACAGTCTAAGGCCTCCCAGGAGATCGACTACAGCCAGGGCAACAGATCAGTAGCTTCTCTGCCCTTGTGAAGAGACCCCCCCCATAGGAATGCCCCACAGGTGGTCTGCTACAGCTAGGGCTGCAGGCCTACCAGGAGACTTGAAGCAATTCAGTGTCAAAAGAGGCAGACTCCAGAAAATCACTCAGACAAGCAAACACCAGGGATATCCAGAAGGTGAAAGGCAAGCACAAGACCATAAGTAACAGAAGCCAATATACGTGGTCATCATCGGAACCCAGTTCTCCCACCACAGCAACCCTTGAATACAACAACACAGCTGAAAATCAGGAAGCTGACCTAAAATCCTATCTCATAAAGATAATAGAGTCCTTTAAGGAGAACATCAATAACTCAATGAAAGAAATACAGGAAAACACAGGTAAACAAGTGGAGAAATTAAATAAAGTGATACAAGACCTAAAAGTAGAAATAGAAACAATAAAGAAAACACAAATGAAGGCAAACCTGGAAATGTAAAACCTAGAAAAGAGGCCAGAAATTACAGATTCAAGTATCAACAACAAAATAAAAGAGATAGAGAACAGAATGGCAGGATTGATATAGAAAAATGGCCGTCTTGCCAAAAGCAATCAACAGATTCAAAGCAACCCTCATCAAAATTCCAACTCAATTCTTCATAGAGTTATAAAGAGCAATGTCCAAATTCATTTGGAATAACAAAAAAATCCCAGAATAGTGAAAACTATTCTCATCAATAAAGGAACGTCTAGAAGAATCACCATCCCTGACCTCAAGATGTATTACAGAGCAATAGTGATAATAACTGTATGGTATTGGTACAAGGACAGGCAAGAAGATCAATGGAATAGAATTGAAGAACCATAAATGAATCCACACACCTATGGTCACTTGATATTTGACAAAAGAGCTAAAATCATCCTGTGGGAAAAAGACAGCATTTTTAACAAATGGTCCTGGTGAAGGTCAACATGTAGAAGAGTGAATATCGACCCATATTTATTTCCTGTACAAGCTCAAGTCGAAAAACATCCACATAACACCAGATAAAGTGAAACTTCTAGGGGTGAAAGTGGGGGAAAGTCTTGAACACGTGGGCACAGGAGAAAAGTTCTTGAACAGAACACCAATGGCTTATGCTCTAAAATCAAGAATTGATAAATAAGACCTCTTAAAATTGCAAAGCTTCTGTAAGGCAAAGGACACTGTCAATAGGACAAAATGGCAACCTTCTGGTTGCAAAAAGATCTTTACCAATCCTACATCTGATAGAGGATTAATATCCAAGACATAAAAAGAACTAAAGAAGTTAGACTCCAGAGAATCAAATAACCCAATTAAAAAATAGGGTTCAGAGCTAAAGGAAGAATTTTTAACTTAGGAACATTGAATGGCTAAGAAGCACCTAAAGAAATGTTCAACATCCTTAGTCATCGGGGGAATGCAAATCAAAACAACCCTTAGATTCCACCTCACACCAGTCAGAATGGCTAAGGTCAAAAACTCAAGTGATAGCAGACGCTCTTGAGGATGTGGAGAAAGAATACTCCTCCATTGTTGGTGGGATTGCAAGCTGGTACAACCACTCTGAAAATCAGTCTCACAGTTCCTCAGAAAAATGGTCATAGTACTTACTACCTGAGGACTCAGCTATACCGTTCCTGGGCATATATCCAAAAGGTTCTCCAATATATAACAAGGACACATGCTTCACTATGTTCATAGCAGCCTTATTTATAATAGCCAGAAGCTGGAAAGAACCCAAATATCCTTCAACAGAGAAATGGATACAGAAAATGTAGTACATTTACACAATGGTGTCCTACTCAGCTATTAAAAAACAATGAATCCATTAAATTCATTGGTAAATGGATGGAACAAGAAAATATCATCCTGCATGAGGTCACTCAATCTCACACGTGGTATGCACTCACTGATTAGTGGATATTAGCCCAAAAGTTCCAAATACCCAAGATACAATTTACAGACCACATGAAGTTTAAGAAGATGGAAGACCAAAGTGTGGGTGCTTCAGTCCTTCTTAGAAAGGGTAATGAAATACTCACAGGAGCAAATGTGGAGACAAATTATAGAGCAGAGACTGAAGAAAATGCCATCCAGAAACTGTCCCACCTGGGGATTCACCCCATATACAGTCACCAAACCCAGACTCTATTGTGGATGCCAAGAAGTGCTTGCTGAAAGGGCCCTGATATGGCTGTCTCCTGAGAGGCTCTACCAGAGCCTTACAAATACAGAGGCGGATGCTCACAGCCAAAGATTGGACTGAGCGCGGGGTCCCCAATGGAGGAATTAGATAAAGCACTGAAGGAGCTGAAGGTGTTTGCAACCTCATAGGAAGAACAGTATTAACCAACCAGACCCCAGAGGTCCCACAGACTAAGCCACCAACCAAGAAGTACACATAGAGGATCCCATGGCTCTAGCTGAATATGTAGCAGAGGATGGCCTTGTCAGGCATCAATGGGAGAAGAGACCCTTGGTCCTGAGAAGATTAGATGGATGCCCCATCGCAGGGAAATTCAAGGGCAGGGATTTGGTAGTGGGTGGGTGGGTGAGGGAACACCCTCATAGAAGTGGGGGTGGGGGATGGTATAGTAGTTGTGGTGGGGAGCTTGGGAAAGGGTTTAACATTTGAAATGTAAATAAAGAAAAAAAACAATAAACGAAAATAGTTGAAACTGAAAATCATTATATTATACCAAGTAAGCCAGAATCAGAGAGTAATAAATACCACATGGTTTCACCCAGGTATGAAACTTATATTTAAAACTATGCAAGTGCACCTATTGAAACTAAATAAGGTGATCACAAAGAAAGAGAACTTAAGGAAGCTAGGAACAGGAAAGCATAAGGAAATTATGTAACAGGAAAGCAGCAGTGGGGACTATCTTGGGAGAGAAAAAGAAGTAGTGGCCCTGGCTCTTCCTCCCAGTCTCATGTTCTCAGGTGTGATGGCACATAGATATATCATTAATTCCAGCACCCAGATCTCTGTGAGTTTGAAGCCATATGTGTTATTACTGTGTAGAAAGTAATAAGACTTAGACTCAAAATATACTTACAAATACCTTGGTAAGAGTAGCTAGGTGCCACTCTGGCTAGACATAACTAAAGATTTCCAGTTTATTCTAGCCTACATTCTGCCATGTGGCCGGTTACCTGTGCTAAGTACGATGTGTCCATCTTACCACATCTTTCTAGCCTGCTTCTTCCTTCTCATCTCAGCATCTTTCTAATTTCTGCTATCTGCTGGTTTATGACCTTCTTCTTGGTCCATCTCGTCTCCAGTCTCTCCCTGGGACTCTCTTGAATCTCTCTCATATATTCTTACCATGTCCTAGAACATTCTCTCTTCCTGCCAGAGTCCCACCTCATATTTACTGCCTCTTCTCATTGGCCATTGGCCATTATATTGACAGGTGATACTTATAAAAGATTCCTTCTACACAGTAATAACGCATATGGCTTCAAACTCACAGAGATCTGGGTGCTGGAATTAATGATATATCTGTGTGCCATCACACCTGGCTTGAAATTTTAATGTAAACATGAATTGAGGCAGTCAGCAGTGCCATACACCTTTAATCTCAGCTCTTGAGAGATAGAGGCAGGCATATCACTGAGTTCGAGACACTTTACAGACCAAGTTTCAGGATCGTTAAAAAAAGAAAGCTGTATCAAAAAGCCAAAATGAAATAATTTGTTTAAAAAGAAAGAAGGCAGTCAAGGAACACACCTGAAGTGGGTGTTCAACTTTCTGAATTAAACTGGTGGCGTTAGATGTGTTGCAAGATCCTGTGGTTGGGAGTGAATTGAGAAAGCAGAGAACTGCCCAGTTGAGAACAAAGGGCCAGCCCCGGGTGCCTAAAAATGGGTGCTTGCTGCCTTTAATTTTGTTGATTGAAAAAAAATGTCTAATGAGTATTTTATCTGACTATTTCAATATCAATGAAATATAAGGAACCTGGCCACCAGAGAAGATGGTGTACAGTGATGCTTCACCCACATCCCAACTGCTTATTTAAAATTGATCAACATTCTCTCCAATAACTGTCTGGAGCAGAAGAGCTAAGAGCACACAGGACATATGGTCAGTTGAGCAGCAGGGACAGGATCCTTCCAGCCGACATTTGCACCAAGGAACCAGGCGACTCCACTGCCTTCTGTGCACCGCTCGCCAGGAAAGAGTGATCTCCCAGCAGCACTTTCACTTCTGGGCATGGAGGTGAGATCTCCACTTTATCTCCAATAATTGTCCAGAGAGGAACAGCTAAGAGCGCATAGGGCATACAGTGGAGCAGCTGGGAAAGGAGTCTTCTGGTTGCCATTTGCACCAGGGAGCCAGGCAGCTCCGCAGCCCGCTGTGCACAGCCCACCAGGAAAGAGTGATCTCCCAGCAGTGCATTCACTTCTGGGCAAGGAGGTTGGATCCCCACTTTCTCTCCAGTAACTGTCTGGAGCAGAAGGGCTAGGAGCGCATAGGACATACAAACAGTGGAGCAGATGGGACTGGATACTTCCAGTCGACATCTGCACGCAGAAGCCGAGTGGCTCCACAGCCATCTGCACAAAAATCCTGCCAGAAGAGAGTTGGTCTCCCAGGAGTGCTGACACAGGCTTACAGGCCCACAGGTGGGACAAGCTACAGCAGAGGCAACAAGACCAAATAACACGAGAGATAACCAGATGGTGAAAGGCAAGCACAAGAACCCTACCAACAGAAACCAAGGCTACTTGGCAACATCAGAACCCAGTTCTCTCACCACAGCAAGTCCTGGATACCCCAACACACTGGAAAATCAAAAGTTGGGTTGAAATAACACCATGCATCTTATCAGATCATCACAGATTGAGGCTGATCTTCAATAACATCAGAAACAACAGAAAGCCCACACACGTCTGGAAGCTGAACAACATTCTACTCAATGATAACTTGGTCAAGGAAGAAATAAAGAAAGAAATTAAAGACATTTTAGAATTTAATGAAAATGAAGCCACAACATACCGAAACCTATGGGACACAATGAAAGCAGTCCTAAGAAGAAAACTCATAGCTCTGAGTGCCTCCAAAAAGAAAACAGAGAGAGCTTACACTAGCAGCTTGACAGCACATCTGAAAGCTCTAGAACAAAAAGAAGCAAATACACCCAAGAGGAGGAGAGAGCAGGAAATAATCAAACTTGGGATGAAATCAACCAAACAGAAACAAAAAGAACTATACAAAGAATCAACCAAACCAGGAGCTGTTTCTTTGGGAAAATCAACAAGATAGATAAACCGTAGACAGATTAGCCAGAGGGCACAGAGACAGCATTCACATTAGTAAAATCAGAAATGAAAAGGGAGACATGAAAACAGAAACTGAGGAAATCCAAAAATCATCAGATCCTACTACAAAAGCCTTTATTCAACAAAACTGGAAAATCTGGATGAAATAGACAATTTCCTAGACAAATACCAGGTACCAAAGTTAAATCAGAATCAGATAAATGATCTAAACAGCCCCATAGCCCCTAATGAAATAGAAGCAGTCATCAAAAGTCTCCCAACCAAGAAAAGCCCAGGACCAGATGGGTTTAGTACAGCGTTCTATCAGACCTTCAAAGAAGACCTAATACCAATACTCTCCAAACTATTCCACAAAATTGAAACAGAAGGAACACTACCCAACTCATTCTATGAAGCACAATTACTCTGATACCTTAACCACACAAAGACCCTACGAAGAAAGAGAATTTGAGACCAATTTCCCTTATAAATATCGATGCTAAAAGACTTAATAAAATTCTTGCCAACCAAATCCAAGAACACATCAAAATGACCATCCATCATGTAAAAGCAATGTACATCAAACCAGTAGCCAACATCAAACTAAATGTAGAGAAACTCAAGGCCATCCCACTGAAAAGAGGGACTAGACGAGGCTGCCCACTCTCTCCCTACCTGTTCAATACAGTACTCAAAGTCCTAGTCAGAGCAATTAGACAACAAAAAGAGGTCAAAGGGATACAAATTGGAAAGGAAGAAGTCAAAATATCATTATTTGCAGATGATATGATAGTATACTTAAGTGGCCACCGAAATTCTACCAGAGAACTTCCAAACCTGATAAGCAACTTCAGCAAAGTGGCTGGATATAAAATTAACTCAAACAAATCAGTGGCTTTCCTCTACTCAAAGCATAAACAGGCTGAAAAAAATTAGAGAAACAACTCCCTTCACAATAGTCACAAATAATTTGTGTGAGGTGCAGATATGTGCTTTGAGCTTTAGTAAAGTTAATTTTATGAATGTGTGTGTCCTTGCATTTGGAGCATAGATGTTCGAATTGAGAGTTCATCTTGGTAGATTTTTCCTTTGATGAGTATGAAGTGTTCTTCCATGTCTTTTTATGTTTATGTGGCTATCTTCTTTTGGGCTTGTTGAAAGATTACTTTCTTGCTTTTTCTAGGGTGTAGTTTCCCTCCTTGTGTTGGCGGTTTCCATCTATTATCCTTTGTAGGGATGAATTTGTGAAAAGATATTGTGTAAATTTGGTTTTATCATGGAATATCTTGGTTTCTCCATCTATGATGATTGAGTTTTGCTAGGTATAGTAGCCTGGGCTGGCATTTGTATTCTCTTAGGGTCTGTATGAGGTCTGCCCACGATCTTCTGGCTTTTATCATCTCTGGTGAGAAGTCTGGTGTAATTCTGATAGCTCTGCCTTCATCAATTACTTGACCTTTTCCCCTTACTGCTTTTAATATTCTTTCTTTGTTTTATGCATTTGGTGTTTTGATTATTATGTGATGGGAGGAATTTCTGTTCTGATCCAGCCTGTTTGGTGTTCTGTATGTTCATGGATATCTCTTTCTTTAGGTTAGGGAAGTTTTCTTCTATAGTTTTGTTGAAGATAAAACAAGTTGTAAATCTTCACTGTCTTCCATACCTATAATCCTTAGATTTGGTCTTCTCATTGTGTCCCAGATTTCCTAGATGTTTTGGGTTATAAGCTTTTTGCATTTTGCATTTTCTTGAACTGTTGTGTCAATGCTTTCTATGGTATCTTCTACACCTGAGATTCTCTCTTCTATCTCTTGTATTCTGTTAGTGATGCTTGCATCTATGACTCCTGATTTCTTTCCAAGGTTTTCTATCTCCAGAGTTGACTACCTTTGTGATTTTTTTTATTGTTTCTACTTCCATTTTTAGATCCTGGATGGTTTTGTTCAGTTCCTTCACTTGATTGTTGGTGTTTTCCTGTAATTCTCTAAGGGATTTTCGTGTTTCCTCTTTAAGGGTTTCTGCCTGTTGACTCATGTTCTCCTGTATTTCTCTTTTTCTTTCTTTCTTTTTTTTAAATTGAAAACGGAAGTAAAAAACATTTTATAATAAAATTGAAGTTTACATAGAAAATATTTCTGGCAAAATTGATAAAAATGTCTCCTGTATTTCTTTAAGGGATTTTTGTGTTTCCTCTTTAAGGGCTTCTACTTTTGACTCATGTTCTGTTTTGGTTTTTTTTTTTTTTGGCCTTTTGGATTTTTTTTTTTTTGGAGACAGAGTTTCTCTATATAGCCCTGGCTGTCCTGGAACCCACTCTGTAGACCAGGCAGTCCTCAAACTCAGAAATTGCCTGCCTCTGCCTCCCAGAGTGCTAGGATTACAGGAGTGCGCCACCACCGCCCAGCTCCTGTATTTCTTTAAGGGAGTTATTTATGTCCTTCTTGAAGTCCTCTATCAGCATCATGAGATGCAATTTTAAATCCAACTCTTGCTTCTCTAGTGTATTGGGGTATCTGGGACTGGCTGTGGTAGAACTGGGTTCTGATGTTGCCATGTGGCCTTGGTTTCTGTTGGTAGGGTTCTTGTGCTTGCCTTTCAACATCTGGTTATCTCTGGTGTAAATTTGTCTTACTGTCTCTGGCTGGAGCTTGTTCCTCCTGTGGGTCTGTAAGCCTGTGTCCTAGGAGACCAACTCTCTTCTGGAAGCGTCTATGCACAGAAGGCTGTGGAGCCTGGCTCCCTGGTACAAATGGTGACTGGAAGGCTCTTGTCCCACCTGCTCCACTCAACTCTTTCATTTTCAATATCACTATTAGCTAGGGAGGTATGTATGTACATGTGTGTGTGCATGTGCATGCACGTGCATGTGCCAGCACTGAAGTAATTTACATAGCCATAACTGAGTAGAACACCCTATATCGTGATGAATAATATCTGTCCTCCAAGAGAATACACCCACATCTGCCCTATTTTCACATGATTAGCAGAAATTTTTCAGAGTCCAGATGCAAATAAACAATTCCAGTCTGAATCAAATAGCACACAGGCAGACATAAAGTGGACTTGATATATCCCACATCCATTGGGAATTCTCTAAGCACAGAGACAATGGCCAAGTACCACACATCCTTACCTGGGACCGAAAGCTCAAGGGGGTCACTAGGCAGTGACCACAAGTAGGAATTCATTTTGAAGGAGCCAAAGCATCTGTAGGTCCTCCTGTGCCCTGGGCTCAAAGGGAAGATGGGGAATGTGTTGTGGTCCTGTTGTAAGCAGTTCTGAGGAAAGGATGCATTCCCACCTCTGCAGAGGATAAAGATCTCAAAGAAATGATCTGTGTGACAGACAAGAGTCACATTTCTTTCTGAGAATCCCTTGGGTCCTGAATCAACAGCAAGGGATGGCTTCTCTTTGTAAACACCTGGAAGTGAGAAAACCCTGTTATTAGCTGCTCATGGTAGCACAGACCTTTAATCTCAGGACCCAGGAAGCAGAGGCAGGTAAATCTCTGTGAGTTTAACATCATCCTGTTCTATATAAAGATTTCAAGGCCAGAAACAGTTATACATGAGACCTAAACCCACAGCCCCCAAAAAATCACAAAAGATCCTGTTATTTAAAAACATTATTAAAATTGATCATAAGATTCAGTCTTATAAAACAGAAGGCAATATGAAACCAAAAGGAAATTCTTCGATCTATAAATACAACCAAAGAAGGCTCTATGTAGGAACAGAAAGCCGCTGTCATTCCCCGTGAATTCCACCACGAAGGGACATAGTCACCACTCTAAAGGGACCACAGTCAGCATAGACCTACAGAGGGTCAGGGTATGAATCTAAGTCGGTAGAGCTCTTGCCAAATATATGCACTGCCCTGGGTTCTATACCTATCACCACATGATTATGTGGCTGACCAGGTGTATAATGCTAGTACTAACAGCACAGAAGCAGAAGGATCAGGTGGCTCCAGACACACAGGCAGCAGAGGATGGCCTTGTTGGACATCAAAGGGAGGAGAGGACCTTGGTCCTGGAAAGGTTTGATGCCTCAGTGTAGGAGAATACCAGGACCAGGAAGCAGGAGGGGGATGATTGGGGAAAAGGAGGAGGGGAGAGGGCTTATGGGACTTTCGGGAGGGAGGAGACTAGGAAAGGGGACAACATTTGAAATGTAAATACAGAATATATCTAATAAAAAAAGTAAAAAAAAAAAAAAAAAAGAAGTTCAAGATTATGTGAGGATACACATCAGAGAAGAGGAAGCACCGGAAGGAGAGGACAGGACAGAAAAGGAAAAGAAAAAAAGAGAGATCAGCATATGGGGGCAGAGATACAGAGCAGGGCCTGTGATGGGTCGTGTGTAGTTCACTGAGGTAGGCAACAGAGATTTAGACTGGCGAACAGTGTTCCTGGAAGTTACTCACCTGTCACGATCAACTGCAGTGTGCCATTAATATGTG
Organism: Apodemus sylvaticus; assembly: GCF_947179515.1. Classification (NCBI taxonomy): domain Eukaryota; kingdom Metazoa; phylum Chordata; class Mammalia; order Rodentia; family Muridae; genus Apodemus; species Apodemus sylvaticus. The sequence goes on along the minus strand of NC_067472.1, from coordinate 191,764,066 downwards.
TCCATTTTCCTCCCTTGTGGTATGTACAATAGTAAATCCCAGCATTGATGTGCATCATGTTCAGCAGACTGAACTCAAAAACCTCTTGGGTTTTTCCATGTGCTGTGCTATCACGCCACATCCCACTGGGTACGTGATGTTGTAGACGCACCTTGGTCACTCCTGGAGGGGTCCTACAGAAGAGTGTCACGGCACTACCTGTGGAAACCACAGACCCCGGAACTGCCCAGATGGAAGGCTGGGGAGATGGTTCTAAAGGGACATGGAAAAAGAAGTCTAGTCATCTGATGTCAGGGAAGTGTGGTTCCCAGGGAGCTATGGAGTAACTCCCACATCAATCGTGAATCAAGAAAATGGCCACACAGGCATGCTCACAGGCTGATACGGTGGAAGCAATTGCTCTGTTAACATTCCATATTCCCAAATGACTCTAGCTTATGTCATGTTGAAAGAAAACTCACCAGCAGACTTCCTGGCATGTTTTAATAGGCCTAATCATCTTTACTGTTCTCAAACAGTGTAAGAATAACTCCCCTACCTTAGTGCTGTCTAGTGGCTTCTCTCCATGTCTCCCGACAGCCCAGGAACTAACCCTGAAGATTGTCACTCTTATCACCAAACCTTGACATGTCCACAGGCCAGCCAACATAGTGCTCCATTAAAGCACTGACATAATGTCTTACTTTGCCCCTTTCTTCCCCCGTAAAATCCAACCACTCCATTCTCACAAAAATCCTGAGAGCCTCAGCATCTAGATGAACTGCCTCTGTGCTGCCCCCTCATTAGACAGCAGTTACTTCAACTCTGTCCGAAGATGATGTGTCTTCCTAGGAGCAGGCTCAGTAAGAGAACCAGAAACAGCTCACATGAGAAGAGATGAGAAGAAAAAGAAAACAAACTCGAAATTAAATGGCTGAATCTTAAGCAACAAACAATTGTACAGGCGCCCCTCCTCCACACCATTTGTTGCAATATCCTTCTAAACTGGATAGCATGTGAGCCGTAGTAGGCCATGGTGGAGAATCTATACCCCACAGAAGGTCACAATAGTAAGGACTAAATATGAAGTAAGTATACAGCTGGTTGTCAATATCTGCTCCAAGATTCCTAAACTTCCAATGCTACTCTAAACCAAAAACCAGTTTCTGGGTGCTTAAACAAAAACAGACTCACCATGGTGTGCCCAGATCCTCTGTTCTATTAAACACACTGAAACAGGAAAAGAAAAGATCTGATGAGAGAAGTCTGCCCTGAACTCCACTGACGCCCTACCAAGAGCCAAGAGCAGGGCGAGATGGACAGGCTGAGGATTAAACCTGGGAGCCTGTGTTCATCACTCTCTAGCTAAGAATAAAGACCCTTGTACCACTCACCAAATGCAAGAAGAGCAGCCCCAAGGCCCATGATGGTGATTCGAGCCAGATCTCCACATCCACAGAGACCTAGTTATACTGTCTGCGCTGGGGGGACACACCCATGGAGTAGAGCAGACTGGTGTCCGGAAACTCTGTCAGGAATTATGACACCCAATAAAACAGGAAGAGGATAAGCTCTTGCACAACACATCTTCGACGCCTCAAGTCTGGGCCAGGCAATGAGTCCTCTATTCACTTTTTTTTTCCAGGCTTTAAATCCTGTTATGGGTGTGGGCACACTATCCTCTGACGTTCCCATATATGTGTGCACCTGTGGGCAATGAGAGAAAACCACAAGATGCAAGCAGAAAACATGGATCCCAAATGCCCCCCTCCAAAATCTACTGGAATGGTTCAACTAGTCTGAACAGGAAGTAGGCAGACATGAAATATAACAGCTTGGATTACAGGAGGGAAGAGCCAAGGAAGATACATACCAAGGCTTCTGCAGTATGTGCATGGTCTCCGTAAATAATTCTCCTAACCAACTAACTGCAGAAGTAGTTAGTAGGAACTAACTACATGTCCCTAGAGCTGATGATGCAAATAACAGAAATGAAAATAACTCAACTTAAAAGCAGACTACAGGACTTCCAGGTGTGTCGTTAAGCTGCTAGTGTATGCTCTCTCCATTTTCTTTTTGGAGGCACTCAGGGCTATGAGTTTTCCTCTTAGCACTGCTTTCATTGTGTCCCATAGATTTGGGTATGTGATGCCTTCATTTTCATTAAATTCTAAAAAGTCTCTGATTTCTTTCCTTATTTCTTCTTTGGCCAAGGTGTCATTGAGTAGAGTATTGTTCAGCCTCCATGTGTATGTGGGCTTTCTGTTGTTTTTGTTGCTATTGAAAACCACTCTTACTCCATAGTGATCTGATAAGAGGCATGGGATTAGTTCAATCTTCTTATATTTGTTGAGGTCTCTCTTGTGACCAGTTATATAGTCGATTTTGGAGAAGGAACCATGAGATGCTGAGAAAAAGGTATATTCTTTTGCTTTAGGGTGAAATGTTCTATAAATATCAGTCAAATCCAATTGGTCCAAAGCTTCAAGTAGTTTTACTGTGTCCTTGTTTAGTTTCTGTTTTCCCGATCGGTCCATTGAGGAGAGTGGAGTGTTGAAGTCCCCCACAATTATTGTGTTAGGTGCAATGTGTGCTTTGAGCTTTAGTAAAGTTTCTTTTACGAATGAGGGTGCCCTTGCATTTGACGCATAGATGTTCAGAATTGAAAGTTCTTCTTGGCGGATTCTTCCTTTGACCAGCAAGAAGTGTCCTTCTGTGTCTCTTTTGATGACTTTAGGTTGAACGTCAATTTTATCTGATATTAGAATGGCTACTCCTGCTCCGTTTCCTGTGACCATTGGCTTGTAAGTTTGTCTTCCAGCCTTTTACTCTAAGGTATTTTTTATCTTTGACACTGAGGCACACGTGAAAGCCCTGGAACAAAAAGAAGCTAATTCACCCAAGAGGAGTAGAAGACAGGAAATCATCAAACTCAGGGCTGAAATCAATCAATTGGAAACAAAGAGAACCATACAAAGAATCGACGAATCCAGGAGCGGTTCTTTGAGAAAATCAACAAGATAGATAAACCCTTAGCCAGACTGACCAAAGGGCACAGAGAAAGTATCCAAATTAACAACTTAGAAATGAAAAGGGAGATATAACAACAGAAACTGAGAAAATCCAAAAAATCATCAGATCCTACTACAAGAGCCTATACTCAACACAACTGGAGAATCTGGAGGAAATGGACAATTTCCTTGACAGATACCAAATACCAAAATTAAATCAGGACCAAATAGATCATGTAACAGTCCCATAACGCCTAAAGAAATAGAAGGAGTCATAGAAAGTCTTCCAACCAAAAAAAGCACAGGACCAGATGGTTTCAGTGCAGAATTCTATCAGACCTTCAAAGAAGACTTAACACCAATACTCTTCAAACTATTTCACAAAATAGAAACAGAAGGAACACTACCCAATTCCTTCTACGAAGCCACAATTACGCTGATACCAAAACCACACAAAGATCCAACAAAGAAAGAGAATTTCAGGCCAATTTCCCTTATGAACATTGATGCAAAAATACTCTATAAAATTCTTGCCAACCGAATCCAAGAACACATCAAAACGATCATCCACCATGATCAAGTAGGCTTTATCCCAGGAAAGCAGGTTTGGTTCAATATACGGAAATCCATTAATGCAATCCACTACATAAACAAACTCAAAGAAAAAAACCACATGGTCATTTCATTGGATGCTGAAAAATCATTTGACAAAATTCAGCATCCTTTCATGCTTAAAGTCTTGGAAAGAACAGGAATTCAAGGCCCATACCTAAACTTACTAAAAGCAATATACAGCAAACCGGTAGCCAGCATCAAACTAAATAGAGAGAAACTTGAAGCAATCCCACTAAAATCAGGGACTAGACAGGGCTGCCCCCTTTCTCCTTATCTTTTCAATATTGTACTTGAGGTACTAGCTCGGGCAATTCGACAACATAAGGAGGTCAAAAGGATACAAATTGGAAAGGAAGAAGTCAAACTATCATTATTTGCAGATGACATGATAGTCTACCTAAGTGACCCAAAAAGCTCCACTAGAGAACTCCTACAGCTGATAAACAACTTCAGCAAAGTGGCAGGTTATAAAATCAACTCAAGCAAATCAGTGGCCTTCCTATACTTAAAGGATAAGCAGGCTGAGAAAGAAATTAGGGAAATGACCCCCTTCACAATAGCCACAAACAGTATAAAGTATCTGGGGTGACTCTTACCAAACATGTGAAAGATCTGTATGACAAGAACTTCAAGACTCTGAAGAAGGAAATGGAAGGAGACCTCAAAAAATGGGAAAACCTCCCATGCTCATGGATCGGTAGAATCAATATAGTTAAAATGGCCATTTTGCCAAAAGCAATATACAGATTCAATGCAATACCCATCAAAATCCCAACTCAATTCTTCACAGAGTTAGAAAGAGCAATTCTCACATTCATCTGGAATAACAAAAAACCCAGGATAGCTAAAACTAATTTCAGCAACAAAAGAAATTCTGGGGGAATCAGTATCCCTGACCTCAAGCAATACTACAGAGCAATAGTGTTAAAAACTGCATGGTATTGGTACAGTGACAGGCAGGCAGATCAATGGAACAGGATTGAAGATCCAGAAATGAACCCACACACCTATGGCCACTTGATCCTCGACAAAGGGGCTGAAAACATCCAATGGAAAAAAGATAGCCTTTTCAACAAATGGTGCTGGTTCAACTGGAGGTCAGCATGCAGAAGAATGTGAATTTATCCATCCTTGTCTCCTTGTACTAAGTTCAAATCCAAATGGATCAAGGACCTCCACATAAAGCCAGACACTCTGAAGCTAATAGAAAAGAAACTGGGGAAGACCCTTGAGGACATCGGTACAGGGAGAAAGATTCTGAACAGAACACCAATAGCGTATGCTCTAAGATCAAGAATTGACAAATGGGACCTCATAAAATTACAAAGTTTCTGTAAGGCAAAGGACACCATCAAAAGGACAAATTGGCAACCAACAAATTGGGAAAAGATCTTCACCAATCCTACATCAGATAGAGGGCTAATATCCAATATATATAAAGAACTCAAGAAGTTAGACTCCAGAAAACCAAACAACCCTATTAAAAATGGGGTACAGAGTTAAACAAAGAATTCTCACCTGAAGAACTTTGGATGGCGGAGAAGCATCTTAAAAAATGCTCAACTTCATTGGTCATTAGGGAAATGCAAATCAAAACAACCCTGAGATTTCACCTTACACCAGTCAGAATGGCTAAGATTAAAAATTGAGGAGACAGCAGGTGTTGGCGAGGATGTGGAGAAAGGGGAACACTCCTCCACTGCTGGTGGGGTTGCAAATTGGTACAACCACTCTGGAAATCAGTCTGGCGGTTCCTCCGAAAACTGGGCACCTCACTTCCAGAAGATCCTGCTATACCACTCCTGGGCATATACCCAGAGGATTCCCCACCATGTAATAAGGATACATGCTCTACTATGTTCATAGCAGCCCTATTTATAATTGCCAGATGCTGGAAAGAACCCAGGTATCCCTCAACAGAAGAGTGGATGCAAAAAATGTGGTATATCTACACAATGGAGTACTATTCAGCCATTAGAAACAATGAATTCACGAAATTTTTAGGCAAATGGATGGAGCTAGAGAACATCATACTAAGTGAGGTAACCCAGACTCAAAAGGTGAATCATGGTATGCACTCACTAATAAGTGGATATTAACCTAGAAAACTAGAATACCCAAAACATAATCCACACATCAAATGAGGTACAAGAAGAAAGGAGGAGTGGCCCCTTGTTCTGGAAAGACTCAGTGAAGCAGTATTCGGCAAAACCAGAACGGGGAAGTGGGAAGGGGTGGATGGGAGGACAGGGGTAGAGAAGGGGGCTTACGGGACTTTCAGGGACTGGGGGGCTAGAAAAGGGGAAATCATTTGAAATGTAAATAAAAATATATTGAATAAAAAAAGTTAAAAACAATAAAAAAATAAAATAAAAGCAGACTACAGAGCTAAATACAGAGTTCTCAGAGGAAAACAAATGGCTAAGAAATATTGTCCTTGCTCTCCACAGAAATCCAAATAAAACTATCTTAAATTTTTATCATATTCCAGCCAGAATGGCTTATTAAGAAAACAAAAGAAGAGTCATGCCACCTGACACACCTACAGGCCTATCTGCAACCACACCGTGTGGCAAAGACGAAGGATGACACCCAGGTGCCAGCCTACTGCTCCTCACAGCGGGAACCAGAGCAATGTGCAAGTATGTGGTGCAGAGAAAGAGAAGCCAACCTGTTTGAGCATTATACAGAGAGACAAAACTAGAGACACAAGAGTGGAGAGGAGTAGCCTGGTGTGGGTAGCCTGCCCTGCCACCTGAAGTGGAGAAGTCCTAGCCCATGCTGCCACTAAGGGCCATGTATGGGTCTATAGCCATGCAGCAGCAAGGGTCTGTGTAGATGTGCAAAGTTTATATTACCACTATTGACCATTTGAATGTCTCTACTCTAGGGTGTTAGCATGTTAGCATGTCCAAGGCTTGTGCAGAGCTGGCCCCACCATTCACCAGATGTTCAGTCCCCATCACTAACCAAAAATTAAAAAAAAAAAAAAGGTTGCTACTATGGTACTATGGTGGCTCGTACCTGTAATCCCAGGCAGAAAGATTGCCAAGTTTGAGGCAACCTAGGCTACATCCTGAGTCACAAGCTAGCATGTACTACAAAGTAAGTAAGACCATCTCAAGAAAGGAGGAGAAGGAGGAGGAGGAGGAAGAGGAGGAGAAGGAGGAGAAGGAGGAGGAGGAGAAGGAGGAGGAGGAGAAGGAGGAGGAGGAGGAGAAGGAGGAGGAGAAGGAGGAGGAGGAGGGGCATGGGTTCCTTCCAGTCTGTCTGAGCTGGTGCCCTGAGCAGACCTTGGGCACAAACTCTGCAGCCAGTCCCACAACACCCAGAGGAAGCTCCACTTCCAGACACTTTTTCAAGCCCAGGATCACAGGATCACAGGAGCTTGATCACACCAGGATCTCAGGGTCCCAGAGTCAGCTTGACTCCCAGGAACTCAGACACACCCAGGATCTCAGGAGCTCAGGATCACAGAATCACAGAATCACAGGATCACAGGATCACAGGATCACAGAGATAGCTTGACTCTGAAAAGTTCTGATACAACAAGGATCATAGAAAGGACAGACTCCAGTCAGATATAGAGAGGGCAGGTAGCACTATTGATAAACAGATGACAGGACCCATCCGTAGGAACATAAGCAACAGAAACCAAAGCTAGCATGTACTACAAAGTAAGACCATCACTTGGCATCATCAGAACCCAATTCTTCCACCATAGCAAGCCCTGGATACACCATCACACCAGAAAAGCAAGATTTGGATCCAAAAATCACTTCTCATGATGCTGATAGAGGACTTTAAGAATGACATAAATAACTCCCTTAAAGAAATTCAGGAGAACACAGGTAAACAGCTGGAAGCCCTTAAAGAGGAAATACAAAAATCCCTTAAAGAATTACAGGAAAACACAACCAAATGGGGAGGAATTGAACAAAACCATACAGGATCTAAAAATGGAAATAGAAACAATAAAGAAATCAAAACATGAGACAACCCTGGAGATAGAAAACCTAGGAAAGACTTCAGGAGTCATAGATGCAAGCATCAACAACAGAATACAAGAGATAGAAGAGAGAATCTCAGGTGTAGAAGGTACCATAGAAAGCATTGACACAACAGTCAAAGAAAACACAAAAAGCAAAAAGGTCCTGGCCCAAAACATGCAGGAAATCCAGGACACAATGAGAAGAACAAACTGAAGGATAATAAGTATAGAAGATAATGAAGATTCCTAACTTAAAGTGCCAGTAAATATCTTCAACAAAATTATAGAAGAAAACTTCCCTAGCCTAAAGAAAGAGATGAACATACAAGAAGCCTACAGAACTCGAAAAAGACTGGACCAGAGCAGAAATTTCTCCCGTCACATAATAATCAAAACACCAAATTCACTAAAGAAAGAAAGAATATTAAAAGCAGTAATGTAAAAAGGTCAAGTAACATATAAAGACAGGCCTATCAGAATTACACCAGACTTCTCACCAGAGATGATAAAAGCTAGAAGATCCTGGGCAGACCTCATATAGATCCTAAAAGAACACAAATGTCAGCATAGACTACTCTACCCAGCAAAACTCTCAATCATCATAGATGGAGAAACCAAGATATTCCATGATAAAACCAAATTTACACAAATATCTTTCCACAAATCCAGCCCTACAAAGGATAATAGATGGAAAACGCCAACACAAGGAGGGAAATTACACCCCAGAAAAACCAAGAAAGTAATCTTTCAACAAACCCACACAAACATAATTTCACTTCTAACAACAAAAATAACAGGAAGTAACTATCACTTTTCCTTAATATCTCTTAATATGAAAATTAATATTACCTACATACCCTAATCAATTGAAACTCAAAAATGTGAAGAATTAGAAATTTGTTGTCTGGCACCCAGGGTCTCTCTAATTTGGTAATTGGAAAAATATGTCCAATATTGTATAATCTATATACACTTTCTGCTTGTTTGTGCATGACAGTGTCTTGCTGTGTACCGCATAATGGTCTTGAAATCATGCTTCTCCAATCTCAGCCTCTCTATAAATAGGATTGTTTAGTTGATGTTTTCACACTATACTATGGTTTTCAGAACAGCTTACATATTTCAAATTTATTTATACAGTCAAAAGGAACATAGACAATCAATTTGGGAGGTGGCTTGGCTTGTAGGAGAACATCAAAGAGTGAGACTGAATGTTTTGCTTGATATTTATAATTATTGTATCAATTTTGAAGAAGATGACCTTTTTCTGAGATGAATGCTTTACAAAATCGTCACAGCCAATGAACCAGAATCTTATCTTCACCTAATGTCTTGCCACCCTCTAAGCAGTACCATTGTTCATTGAAACAGTTGATGAATGACTTCATGGATAGACCATGTTAGATAATTTCTTAAGTGAATGTAACCTGTTCCCTGTGGGCTGAGAATGATGACAATCACTCAAGTCAAATAGCTTTGACCATAGCAGAAAATCTGTATCCAAATAATTGTGCCTACAGTTCATGACTTGGCCCAGCAGAACTGTCAACTCTTAGCTTAGCTACTATGGAGGTAAAATCCTTTGGTGATGTGAGGGACATTGAAGTACAGCCTTATTACTATGAACTCCAACGTCTAAAAATTGTTCTTATTTTCGGTTTCTACCACAGTAAGAGCCAAGATTGTAAGTTCTAGTAAAAACAAAATGGAAGAAACAAACAAAAAGACTTTATCTTTTTATGTTCATTAAATAACATGTCCATTATTTTTATGCTTGGTATAAAAATATATATTGTGTTAAATATGATAAAAATTAAAATTAAAATTAAAAAACTGGAACTAGGTGCAAGGACAGAAAATAAATGATGGACTAGTCCATCTATACAAGACTTCAACATAAAACACAAAGCAGATGATTTATCTCTTGACAAAACTATGCTAACTTATGACATAAAATTATTGCTTTAAACTTTTAATGAATTTATGATGCTAGAAAAAGATAATGAATGTTAGTCAGATACTAGTCTTAATGGAAAGACAATTCTTTTGTAACTCCTTAAACCTTTATTGATCTATGACATGAACTATTGCCTTAAGCTTATTATGAACTTATAGAAGTAAAAATGCTTTAGAAACCATGTGATCAACTATCCTGAGATAAAAACTAAGAACAACAATAAAAAAAGAAAGATGTAAAAAATTTAAAGGAGAAGAGGAAGAGAAAGGAGAAGGAGGAGGAAGAGGAAGAAGAGGAAGAGGAGGAGAAGGAGAAGATGAAGATGAAGAAGAAGAAGAAAAAGAAGAAGAAGAAGAAGAAGAAGAAGAAGAAGAAGAAGAAGAAGAAGAAGAAGAAGAAGAAGAAGAAGAAGAAGAAGAAGAAGAAGAAGAAGAAGAAAGAAGAAAGAAGAAAGAAGAAGGCAGAGGAACAGGAGGAGGAAGAAGAGGAGGAGGAGGAAGAGGAGGAGGAGGAGGGAGAGGAGGAGGAGGAGGAAGAGGAGGAGGAGAAAAGAAGAAGCCTGAGAGAAAGAAATTACTAGAGACCCAGAAGAACCCCAAGTCCCTTGGAGGGCATCAACACTTCCAATCATCTACAAAACGCCTCCACTCCCGTCATTTTCACATTAGCACACCGAGGGCCAAGGTTTCCCCAGGCTAACATGCCCAAGGCATATGCAAACCACATATCTTAGTTAGGGCTTCTATTGCTGTGAAGAGACACCACGACTCCTCCAACTCTCATAAAAACATTTAACTGGAGCTGCCTTACAGTTGAGAGGTTTAGTCTACTATTGTCATGGTGGGAAGCCTGACAACACACAGGCAGACATGGAGCTGGAGGAGCTGAGAGTTCTAGATGGAGACTGACAGTAAGCAGGAAGAGAATGAGACACCTGGCTCGGTTTGAGCATCTGAGACCTCAAAGCCCATCCCCAGTGTGTAGCATAGTTCTTCCAGCAATGTCACACCCACGCCAACAAGGCCATGCCTCCAACAATTCCACTCCTTATGAGTCTGTGGGGACCGCTGTTTTCAAACCACCACACCACAGGAACAGCAAACTCCACCAAAGCCTCCAAGAGGTGGGAGGAGAATATTCTATGTAGCATGGAAGAGTCTGCTAAGAGTTCTAAGACGCTTTTGAAAGCCAAGGTGGGAGCCTGGCATTTGGAATTCATCTGCAATTCCAGAACAAAACCAGAGAGAGGAAGGGAGAGAGAGAGGGAAGGAGAGAGAGAGGAGAGAGGTGGGCAGAAAGAGATGGAAATTCCTGCCTCTGCTCATTGGCATTTGCACAAGCCTGGGTATTCTGGTTACATACACCTCAAAAACTCAGTCTGGTTCCATCAGAGTCTTACTGTGCAGTCTAGGAGGCCTTAAACTCATGCCAGTCCTGTCTCTTCCTCCCAAGGGTTATAGGCATGTGTCTTTGCCACCAACACCCCGGCCGGGTATGGGGGTCCCTGGGATGGGGGTTCTTGAAGTCCAGGTGGGTAAGGATTCAGTGGTGACAAACAGAAACAAGCACAGAGGCAGTTTGTACTCAATTTTTTTTTTTGAGACACGGTTTCTCTGTGTAGCCCTGGCTGTCCTGGAACTCAGTCTGTAGACCAGGCTGGCCTTGAGCTCAGAAATCCGCCTGCCTCTGCTTGTTCAACCACACTAGCAATCGAGTATTCTTTTGTCAATAAATCTGCCATAGCATTTCCTAAAGCCAATGGACCCGGCAGGCCAGGATGTCCTCTGATATGTCCTATAAAAATTTTTCTTTCTCTTGGTTGAATTTTATTTTGCAACTGAATCAAGAGTGATATAATTTTGGAATTCCAGATATAAGAGCTGTCTCTATATCTGGAAATAAACAAACTACATATTTTGAACTGCATAAAGATTGAACTCTTCCGGTGTGTGTTCGAGCACAGTAATGACTGCAATAATTTCCACCTGCTGTGCGGAAATTTCTTTTGCCTTTTTAATAATCACAGGTCTATCTTTTATATAGACAGCTGAAATCCCATTGGATGACCCATTTGTAAATACTAAGAGGGCATCAGAAATAGGTTCTGACACTATTTTAGAAGGAAAGATTATTTCTATTTCTTCTACACACTTTAATATAGGGTGCTGAGGTACATGATATTTAATTTGTCCGATATAATGAGTGAATGCAATTCCCCAATCATCTGCAGTTTGGAGTAAACACTCCCGTTGTTCCTTATTATAGGGAATAACAACTTCATGCATTTCTCTGCCAAACAGTTCCCTGGATCGTAACCTCCCTTTAATAATTAATTGACTGGCAGTGGTGGCACATACCTGTAATCCCAGCGGAGGCAGAGGCAGGCGGATTTCTGAGTTCGAGGACAGCCTGGTCTACAGAGTGAGTTCCAGGTCAGCCAGGGCTACACAGAGAAACCCTATCTCGAGAAAAAAAAACAAAAAATAAACAAAAACAAAAAAACACAAATAATTGAGATTTTGCTGTGCGGTGGTGGCGCATGCCTGTAATCCCAGCACTCTGGGAGGCAGAGGTAGGCGGATTTCTGAGCTCGAGGCCAGCCTGCTATACAGAGTGAGTTCCAGGACAGCCAAGGATATACAGAGAAACCAAATAAAAAAACCAAAATAATAATAATAATCACAATAGTAATAAATTGACTACACATAAAAGGATAAGATGATACCATTTTTCCTTGAGTATGAGGGAGATGAATTAATTCATTCCAATACACCTTCTTGCCATAAACATGCAGTTGGTGTGTAAGATGTTTTAAGTATAATAGGGAACCATGTTTTTACATAGTTTATCTGTTTTACTTTAGCATCTTTTGTTCTATCAATTCTAATTGCTTTAAGGCTTCTTTTGTAAGCTGTCTTTTAGATTTGGGATTAGGATCTCCTTTAAGAATTTCAAATAAATGATGCAATTGTCCTGTGGTAATTTTTAAATAAGGTCTAATCCAATTAATATTTCCCAATAATTTTTGAAAATCATTACATGTCTTTAATTATCAATCCTAAGTTGCAATTTTGAGATACAATATATTCATTATGAATTGTTTTTCCCAAATAATTTATTGGCTTGCTATGTTGAATTTTATCAGAAGCAATAATTAGTCCATGCTTGGTCAATGCCTCAATCATATTTTTCAAAATTAATTCAGGTAAATCCTTTGTTTTTTCTGCTATAAGAATATCATCCATAAAATGTGATATGAAAACCTTTTTATGCTTAGCCCTGATGGATCTAAAAGCTTGATCTACAAATTTCTGACCAAGAGTTGGACTATTTTTCATGCCTTGGGGGAGAACCTTCCATTGATATCTTTGAAATGGCTTTTGAAAAGTAACAGAAGGAATGTTGAAAGCAAATCTTTGTGTGTCTTTTGGTTGTAACTTTATATTGAAAGAACAATCCTTTAAATCTTTAACTATAATATGATAATTCTCTGAAACAGCTACTGGGGATGGAAGTCCTGGCTATAAGGCTCCCATGTCGTGCATTGTCTTATCAACAGCCCTAAGATCTTTTAAGAGTCTCCATTTGCCTAACTTTTTTCTTAATGACAAACACAGGAGTATTCCATAGACTGTTAGATTCTTCAATATGTCCTAACTGCAGTTGCTTTTCTACTAATTGTTCTAGAGCCTGTATCTTTCCCTGAGTTAGGGGCCACTGATTCTTCCACACAGCCTCATCGCTAATCCATGAAATTTTGTCTGCATATAACTCATCAGCGGCCCCTATAAAAATGCTGATGGTTCCAGTTTTCATCTGTGGTTAGTTTTATTTTCATTTCCCCTAAGATATCTCTTCCCCGTAAGGAGAATGGCAAAGAGGAAATAATGCAAGGTTGGAAAGCACCCACTTTCCTTCACATTCCCGTGTCAGGATTTTTGAACTTTAAGCTATGTTGGGAGCTAGGCCCAATCCCACCAGAGTAGAGGTGGTGTGAACTATATAAACCATGTCCCAGGCCAGGCCTTTCCTGCAGTGCAAGGCCTATCTGCTCCTGTGTCCAACAATCCTTGGGTATTTTTTCCCTCTACTTTTATAGTTTTAAGGGTCTTTGTCTAGCAATTTTCTGAGCCCAGGCTGTCACTTCTGTGGGGCCACACACTTCATCCCCTCTAGTCTGTTTTAATATTGGGTTGGGGAGCTACACATAAGGGAGTACTATTATCTGACCTACCCGTTGGTTTTTATGCAGTTGTATTGTTTCTTTTAATGGCCTAATCATAATTTTTACCTCTCCCTGGAAGTCTGAATCAATTACTCCAGGAAGTACTTCAAATTTTTTCTTATAATTTGAGCTTCTCCCTATTATAAGACCAAAGGTGCCAGGTGATAGTGGCCCTTTTCATCCTGTGTCTGCTAATTGCACGCCCTCATAATTAGAGGCTATGTAATCTTTGTCTACTGCAAGATCTAATCCTGCACTTCCTGGTGTTGCTCTGGGTAAGCTTAAGATGTTAAACTCAGGGGCCAGAGGAGTCAATTCACTTTTACCTTCCTCTGTCTCCCTATTTTGCCCTTTTTGTAAATTTCGGGGCAGAGGGCATGGCCCTCAACCTGATTTTTGTCTCCTCATCTTTCAGAGGGGCTCCATCCTTGGGAAATTTTGATTCACATTCATTTCCCTCCTTACACTGAGGACATAACCCCAGAGGTTGGTTTTCGTATTTTTATTTTTTGAAGTCTGCTCTTCTTTTGTACAGTCATGGCTCATGTGTCCTTGCTGGCTGCAAGAAAATCATAAGCCTTTCAAGTTCTGAACATCAGCGCTGAAATGTTGCCCTTGCATTGCTGCAGTACAGGCCATGCCCTGGACCACAGCTGGCGAGGCATCTCTGCATACTTCGATGGAATCGTACACGGTCCCGGTTTTTCTGGTTGGTCTAATTGGTTCCTGGCAGAGAGGATTGCTATTTTCTCTCTTTTGTTAATTTAACATATTCTTTATTTACATTTCAAATGATTTCCTCTTTCTGGTATCCCCACTCCCCAAAAGTCCCATAAGCCCTCTTCCCTCCCCCTGTTCCCCCATCCAACCCTTCCCACTTCCCTGTTCTGGTTTTCCCCTACACTGCTGCACTGAGCCTTTCCAGGACCAGGGGCCTCCTTTCCTTCCTTCTTCTTGGACATCATTTGATATGTGGATTACGACGTCTTGGGTAATCCAAGTTTCTAGGCTAATATCTGCTTATCAGTGAGTGCATACCATGAGTGAACTTTTGAGATTGTGTTACCTCACTTAGGATGATGTTCTCCAGCTCCATCCATTTGTCTAAGAATTTCATGAAGTCATTTTTCTAATGGCTGAATAGTACTCCATTGTGTATATATACCATTTTTTTGTATCCATTCCTCCGTTGAGGGACATCTGGGTTCTTTCCAGCTTCTGGCTACTATAAATAGGGCTGCTATGAACATAGTGGAGCATGTATCCTTATTACATGCTGGGGAATCCTCTGGGTATATGCCCAGGAGTGGTATAGCAGGATCCTCCAGAAGTGTTGTGCCCAGTTTTCTGAGGAAATGCCAGACTGATTTCCAGAGTGGTTGTACCAGCTTGCAACCCCACCAGCAGTGGAGGAGTGTTCCTCTTTCTCCACATCCTCACCAACACCTGCTGACTCCTGAGTTTTTAATCTTAGCCATTCTGATTGGTGTGAGGTGAAATCTCAGGGTTGTTTTGATTTGCATTTCCCTAATGACTAATGATGTTGAACGTTTTTTTAAGGTGCTTCTCAGCCATCTGAAGTTCTTCAGGTGAAAATTCTTTGTTTAGCTCTGTACCCCATTTTTAATAGAGTTATTTGGCTTTTCTGGGGTCTAACTTCTTGAGTTCTTTGTGTGTATTGGATATTAGCCCTCTGTCATATGTAGGGTTGGTGGCATTTTTACATACTTGTTGTTTCAATAACATGTCCAAGCCCTCAGAGGGAGGAAGCATCCTGCCTAGTCCTTCTTCCAACCTAGCAATAAAGTCTTCTAAAGACAGGCTTCCTTCCTCCGCGAACCACTGACTGACACTCAGTACAAAGTCATAAAGTGCTGCCAAACTCTTCTCTGAGGTTTTAACACCTCTACTTTCTAAAATATGTCTCAACACTGCCAGGCACAGGCCTCTGTTCTTGGACTGTGAGAGCCCCATGATTCTTACCTTCTCATCATCTTAACTCATCTGTCTCTATCGAAGAGTCTGCAGCACTCTGGACGAGGTCCTATCCTTTACCTGAAAAAGTGTTTTTTAGGAAAAAAGGAGAGAGAAAGCCTTCCTGCTTTGAGACCAGCGTTGAAGCGCCAGCTGTCACAGACCACCACAGCTGGGTATGGGGGTCCCTGGGATGGGGGTTCTTGAAGTCCAGGTGGGTAAGGATTCAGAGGTGACAAACAGAAACAAGTACAGAGGCAGTTTGTACTCACTTATTTTTTTTTTCAAGACATGGTTTCTCTGTGTAGCCCTGACTGTCCTGGAACTCACTCTGTAGACCAGGCTGGCCTCGAACTCAGAAATCCACCTGCCTCTGCCTCCCAAGTGCTGGGATTAAAGGCGTGCGCCACCACTGCCTGGCACAGAGGCAGTTTGAATCTGAGTGTATTCTGCAGCTCTCAAGCAGGGGATTTTATACATGAAAGCAAACATGATGCAACTCTTAGAAACCATATCCAGCAAAACAATCGTGAATACCAACAAGAATCATTTGGCACAGTAAAATACAAAAATCACCTAAGCATTACAACTGTGAAACTACATGTTCAGTGAATCACAAACAGAACAGGTAACGCCATTATCAAGATATAACAATTCTGAAAGAATATGTTCAATAGGGCTATCATCCAAGGCTAGTGGCATATTCCCAAGAACAGGTTAATAAATCTTTATGGTCAGCGCTCTTAACCACTGGGCTAACTTTCCAGCCCCTTTGATTAATTACTCCTTAACATCTAATACCTGATTTTTTATAAATCTTCAAAGCATAAATTTAAACTATTTTAATTCTTTCGAATTAAGGTTTTCTTTACCATATACCAAAATCCACCTCCAATGACACACGTGCAGCCATATGAAATTTTATTGTTGGGAAAGTTTTTATCTATCATAATAATTTTGTAAACGATTTGAAAAGTAAAGCATTGGTTTCCCTGGAGATAAGGTCATGTTAGTGACCCCATCTCTAGAGATGGTTTCATACCCATTATTCTTGCTTAAGATCGTGGTCTAGGCTACCAGGAACCTGTAGGTAAGAAAAGGAATGAAAGAGAACGAAATAGAAAAATTGCAATGGTCAGGCGGTGGTGGCGCACACCTGTAATCCCAGCACTTGGGAGAAATAGGCAGGTGGATTTCTGAGTTCGAGGTCAGCCTGGTCTACAGAGTGAGTTCCAGGACAGCCAGGGCTACACAGAGAAACCCTGTCTCGGAAACAAACAAACAAACAAACAAACAAACAAAAAATATTGCCATGAGAACTATGGCTCAATATGTTTTCTCCAGCCAAGAGTTCCACAACCGGTTCCAGGAAACCTTCTTTTGAAGTCTAATGCCTCAGTCTGTGGAACTTGTCACACAGATTCTACTGGGGTCGGTGTGGCGTGACGTGACTCCCACACAACTTAGAGACTCATCTCAACACCATCTCCTACTAGATCACACAGCTCACGGGCACCAGGGTTTTCTTTTATTCTCATGCACACCAGTGTTTTGACTGTGTGTATGTCTGCAGGAGCATGCTGGATCTCGTGGGGCAGGCATCACAGTTGTGAGCTGCCATGAGGGTGATGGGAATCGAACCCAGGTCCTCTAGAAGAACAGTCTCTTAACCACTGAGTCATCTCTTCAGCTCCCGGTCACCAGAGTTATGGCCATACTCTTAAGGGGCCACCATCCAACTGGCCACAAGGACCCACCTGGGAGGAACTGACCCTGCTAATGGATAAACACACAGGCAGAATCTTGAAGACATCACAGATCCAGCACGTGCCTTACTGTGGAACTTAACTGCCTTAATTAATATCCCTTGTTACTTATGTCTAGGGTAATTTTCAACATTCCACTATCCACACCAGGTGGGCCCTGTCCTGTCAAAGGTGCTGATGATCCAAGAACTAGATCAGTTTACCTGGGGCTGCTGGGAGTTAACCCTTCAGTTGCTGGATTATGCGGTGCCCAGGAAGACCTGAGAGAGGAACCAGTGGAGGAAGACATTGGGTATATTCACCCACCAGGTTCCACTGTGCTTGGATAGTGTCACAACTGACGAGGTTGTGTGGTCACAAATCCAATGTGGGTCAGGACAACATCATTTGTAGACCTGTAATCCTACCACTCAGGAATTGGAGGCAGGAGAATTCACACCTGAAGGTCTCTCTGTGCTCCTGAGTTTGAGCCTAGCCTGGGTTCCAAGAACCGGTCTCAAAAACATGAATTTATGTCAGCCCAGTGTGTACCCTTTGGACATTTTGTCACTGGTCACCAAAAGCAACAGGACAGACTGAATTCCTCAGCTCCAAAGAGCAGTACATATAATCTATTCCAAGTTCAATCCCTTTCTGTGCTGAGTCACCATGCAAAGCGACATTTTGTGGCTGTTCCTTTGGTCTGTTTTGGGGTTTTGTCTTCATTCATTGTGGCTTGAGTTCCAGTTTTTGAGCTAGAATCTTACTATTGCAGTCCAAACTAGACTCAAATTCAAGATCTTCCTGCCTTAGTCTCCCTAAGCTAGGATTACAGGTATGTTACTGCCATACCCCAGTTCTTTCGTTGGCCTAATTACTTGCCCACAAATTATATATATAAAGTGTGTGTGTGTGTGTGTGTGTGTGTGTGTGTGTGTGTGTGCCACGTATGCCTACAGGCCAGAAGAAGGCATCAGATCCTAGTATAGATTGCTGTGAACTACCATGTGGTTGCTGGGAATTGAACTCAGGACCCTGGAAAAGCAGACAGTGCTCTTAACCACTGAGCCATGCTTCCAACCCTCTGTACTGGTTTCTCAACTACATTTTGTCAACTTTCCTATCGCTTAGGGTTCCGCTGTCTTCAAGCCATCTGGGACCTTGCGATTATGAGGGGGAAGCATTTGTGGTACACGACGTCTCTTGGTTTTGAAAAGGAAATAGATATTGGTTGAGGATCTGTGGTTAGAAGCAGCCACATCCATTTGCAAGAAAGACAAATCCTCCAGCATGAATGGCATCTCCATGGTCAACCACCCGGGCAGCCTGGGCCCCACATGGATATGGACTTTTAGGATGAACTTTATCTCCCAGGGAAGATACCCTGCGGTGGTTAATACCGTCGACTCGACAGTGTCACGTCTGTCATGTCTGAGGGAGTTTCTGGTTGAGTTCTTTGTGATGTGAAGACCCACAGTGCGCATGCGCAGCATGGCTGACGGCCGAGCCTTAACAAAAAGCAGAACCCAGAGGCTGCTAGGACTGCTCCGCAGGTAAAGGCACTCGCCACAGGAGGCCGACAACCCGAGTCCAGTCCCCAGAACCCGTGTCACAGTGGCAGGGATGAGTTGGCTCCATGATGCTGTTCTCTCAGTGCCACAGGCAGAGCATAGCGTTCGTCCACCACACACTAGCAATGACAGCAGCCAACCAGGGAAGTGGCGAGATCATTCGCTGAGTAGGAAGAACGCTTGTGACCAAGAGGTCTTCTCTGGCTTCCACGAGCATGCACTCGCATTCCTCTCGGTGCTGCCACACTGAGCTGCCCCGTGCCTGCCTCCTGCCCCCATGCCCTCCGCGCCATGAACTCCTGTGTCCTGGGACTGCCAGACTAAAACCTTCCTTCCTTAAGTTGATTTTATCAGAAACAATGTCCCCTCGTAAGTGCACACCTCAAACAAAAGGACGAAGACAAATTATCGGCAGAAATGTCTATTTCCATTTATTTGGTTGTAAACATCGATTGTAAACGCAGGGTGTAGCAGACCTGTAATCTCTGGGCCCCAGAGGCTCAGACAAGGAGACTGAGAGTCCAGGTTTAGTCTGAACTATAGAGTGAAACTCTGTCTCAAAACAAAGGAGAAGAGTGAAGTCGATCTAGTCTAATTTACGCAGAACAGGATAGGTTTGGGGGATGAGAAATAATGGGAATTTTTGCAAAGTCACCATCTTGGTAACAACTGAATGTCTTAGTTTCTTAAAGGGAATAAACAGCAAGGTTATATGTGTAATAAATTCCACACAGAAAGAATAAAATAAAACCCATGACTCACAGCAGGCACTATGGGTCAGAGGTGAAGGCCCCTTTCACCAAGTCCGACAAACTGAGTTGGATCCTCAGACTTAAAAAGAGAGATTCCCACAGGTTGTCCGAGGGTTGCCCTCTGACCTTCATCATGTAATGCACATACAAGGGCATGTGCACATACCTGTAAACATACATAATATACATGTTCATATGTACACACACACTCACACACTAAATAGACATTTTTATTTTAAATCTATCAGTCAGCTGTTTGGAGATTTCACGGTTTTGTTTTGTTTTGTTTTAACAGGATCTTGTTTAGCCCAGGCTGGAGAGGATGACTTGAACTCTTGATCCTCCTGCCTCTCTTCCCTCTTAAGTGTCACTACCCCTAACAAATTATCATCATCAAACAAGCCTGAGCGTCTAAGGTTTAAAATTAGGAATTGGAGAGATCGTGACCCCAGGTCACGCTGGTTTTCTGAGGCAGTAGCTGTCAGCGTTTCATTCCACTCTGTCCTGAGCAGTTCAGGGTTAACAAGGGCTGTGCCAGGGTTCCCAGTGGACTGCAGCCTGCAGCCCCCGCCACTGTCCAGGACACGAGGTGTCCACAGCTGCCCTTTCTGAGTTGGGCAAACGCTTCAGGCCCACACCATCCCTGAAGTAGCAGTGACACTTTGCAGTTTGGACTCAAGAGCTGCCTGGACCGGGCCGGCACCAGTATCTGGGCCGGGCATAGTAAGGCATGCCTTTAATCCCAGAAGGCAAATATCTGTGAGTTCAAGGCCAGCCTGCTCTACACAGCAAGTTCCAGGAAGGTCAGGGTTACAAAGTAAGACCCTCTCTGCAAAATAGTAATAATAATAATAAAATAGAAAGGTATCTGATGCATGCCTGTGAGCACACCTCCATGGGGATCTGCTTCAAGTTACTGTCCTGAGTTCCTGCCCTGTCTCTGCTCTTCCATGATAAACTATAACCTGTAAGATAAGGAATCCCTTTTCCTCCCCGAGTTGATTTTGGTCATGGTGTTTATCACAGCAACAGAACGCTAACTGGAACAACAGTGAAATCAGAAAGCAGGCACAGTGTACACAGCCACAGAGATCCATAGAGCACCTGCTCCTTAGCAGTGGACCAGTCAGTCCGCCACAGCAGCTCTAGCGCCCACTGTCTCTGGACCCTGCCCATGACCACAGTAACCGACTCCTCTATCGGCCTCCCCTTTTAGATTCCTAAGGAGGGCACCTGATGGACCACCTTCCCAGTAGCCAAGAGTACATGTCCCTGCTACCCCCTGAGCTAGTGCCTACCTGTGGTCCAACTCAATGTAACTGGCTAACAGTAAATGCTAGGACCAACACTGCCACCTAGAGGATGATGAGGGCATGGCAGCCAGCAGTCACAGTCTTGAGATTCTAATAGTACCAACGCTGCCCCTAGAGGATGATGAGGGCATGGCAGCCAGCAGCCATAGTCTTGAGAGTTCAACCATGCAACGCTGCCCCTAGAGGATGCTGAGGGCATGGCCAGCAGCAGCCTTGGTAACACAGCCCCATCTGGATCTCTGAAGGTTATCTGGGGATGGAATGTCCTCTCCCAGTGGACCCTTGAGCCATGTCCAAGCCCACCAAATGGGCACTTTCAGTCCAAAGCCTCCGGGCTACTTCTTCATCTTCAGCCTCGGGAGATGGAGCCTTCTCTCTGAGTCCATCAAAGTACTTCCCCGAAACATTCTCCAGTTCCTCTGCTACAGCCAGATATGTGCTGGGCTGGGCCGCCAGCTGGGGACTCTTGAACAGCAACCAGAAGAAGGGCCCTACAATCACCCACAGAACAGCTAAAAAATTTTTTTTTAAAATCCCTGGTCTCAGCTCCTGGTTTTGTTGATTCTTTGTATGGTTCTTTTGTTTGCACTTGATTGATTTCAGCCCTGAGTTTGACAATTTCCTGTCTTCTACTTCTCCTGGGTGAATTAGCATCTTTTTGTTCCAGGGCTTTCACGTGTGCCATTAAGCTGCTAGTGTGTGCTCTCTCCCGCTTCTTTTTGGAGGCACTCAGGGCTATGAGTTTTCCTCTTAGCACTGCTTTCATTGTGTCCCATAGATTTGGGTATGTGATGCCTTCATTTTCGTTAAATTCTAAAAAGTCTTTGATTTCTTTCTTTATTTCTTCTTTGGCCAAGGTGTCATTGAGTAGAGTATTGTTCAGCCTCCATGTGCATGTGGGTTTTCTGTTGTTTCTGTTGCTATTGAAGACCACTCTTACTACGTAGTAATCTGAGAGAAGGCATGGGATTAGTTCTATCTTCTTATATTTGTTGAGGTCTGTCTTGTGACCAATTATATGGTCGATTTTGGAGAAGGTACCATGAGGTGCTAAGAAAAAGGTATATCCTTTTGCTTTAGGATGAAATGTTCTACATATATATCTGTTAAATCCAATTGGTCCAAAGCTTCTATTAGTTTCACTGTGTCCCTGTTTAGTTTCTGTTTTCCTGATCAGTCCATTGAGGATAGTGGAGTGTTGAAGTCACACACAATTATGGTGTTAGATGCAATGTGTGCTTTGAGCTTTAGTAAAGTTTCTTTTATGAATGAGGGTGCCCTCCCATTTGGAGGATAGATGTTCAGAATTGAGAGTTCTTCTTGGTGGACTTTTCCTTTGACCAACAAGAAGTGTCCTTCCATGTCTCTTTTGATGACTTTAGGTTGAAAGTCAATTTTATCTGATATTAGAATGGCTACTCTGGCTCGTTTCCTGAGACCATTTGCATGTAAAAGTGTTTTTCAGCCTTTTACTCTAAGGTAGTGTTTGTCTTTGACACTGAGGTGTGTTTACTGTATGCAGCAAAATGTAGAGTCCTGTTTCCTTATCCAGTCTGTTAGTCTATGTCTTTTTATTGAGGAATTGAGTCCATTGATGTTAAGAGATATTAAGGGATAGTGATTATTACTTCCTGTCATTTTTGATGTTATTTTTATATTTGAGTGATTATCTTCTTTTGGGTTTGATCAAAGAAGGTTACTATCTTAATTTTTCCAGGGTGTAGTTTCCCTCCTTGTATTGGAGTTTTCCTCCAGTTATTCTTGGTAGGGCTGGGTTTGTGGAAAGATATTGTGTAAATTTGGTTTTATCATGGAATATCTTGGTCTCCCCATCTATGATGACTGAGAGTTTTGCTAGGTTTAGTAGTCTTGGCTGACATTTGTGTTCTCTTAGAGTCTGCATGAGATTCTCCCAGGATCTTCTAGCTTTCATGGCCTCTGGTGAGAAGTCTGGTGTAATTCTGATAGGTCTTCCTTTATTTTTTTCTATATTCTTTGTTTACATTCTGAATGCTTTCCCCTTTCCTGGTTCCCCCGTCCCCATCAGTCTCATGAGCCCTCTTCCCTTCACCTATTTCCTATTCACACACACCCCCAGCCCATTTGCTTGTCCTGGTACTCCCCTACAATGGCGGATCAAGTCTTTTCAGAGCCAGGGCCCTCTGTTTCCCTCTTCTTGGGTATCATTTGATATGTTAACTGTGTCTTGGGAATTCAGAGATTCTGGGCTAATTAATGTCCACTTATCAGTGATTGCATTCCATGTATATTCTTTTGTGATTAGGTTACCTCACTTAGGATGATATTTTCCAGTTCCAACCATTTGCCTAAGAATTTCATGAATTCATTGTTTTTAATAGCTGAGTAGTATTCCATTGTGTACATATACCACATTTTCTGTATCCATTCCTCCACTGAGGGACATCTGGGTTCTTTCCAGTTTCTGGCTATTATAAATAAGGCTGCTATGAAAATAGTGGATTATGTGTCCTTATTGCATGCTGGGGAATCCTCTGCATATATGCTCAGGAGTGGTATAACAGGGTCCTCCAGAAGTGTAATGCCCAGATTTCTGAGGAACCGCCAGACTGATTTCCAAAGTGATTGTACCATCTTGCAATCCCACCAGCAGTGGAGGAGTGTTCCTCTTTCTCCACATCCTCGCCAACACCTGCTGTCTCCTGAGTTTATAACCTTAGCCATTCTGACTGGTGTGAGGTGAAATCTCAGAATTGTTTTGATGTGCATTTCCCTAATGATTAATGATGTTGAACATTTCTTAAGGTGCTTCTCAGCCATCTGAAGTTCTTCAGGTGAAAATTCTTTGTTTAGCTCTGTACCCCACTTTTTAATAGGGTTATTTGGTTATCTGGGGTCTACCCTCTTGAGATCTTTGTATATATTAGATATTAGCCATCTGTCGGATTTAGGGTTGGTGAAGATCCTTTCCCAATTTGTTGGTTGCTGTTTTGTCCTTTTGACAGTGTCCTTTGCCTTACAGAAACTTTGCAATTTTATGAGGTCCCATTTTTCAATTCTTGATCTTAGAGCATAAGCTATTGGTGTTCTGTTCAGGAACTTTTCCCCTGTGCCCATGTCCTCAAGGGTCTTCCCCACTGTCTTTTCTATTAGTTTCAGTGTGTCAGGTTTTTGTGGAGGTCCTTGATCCACTTGGAGTTGAGCTTAGTACAAGGAGAGAAGAATGGATCAATTCACATTCTTCTGCATGCTGACCTCCAATTAAACCAGCACCATTTGATGAAAAGGCTGTCTGTTTTCCATTGGATGTCTTCAGCTCCTTTGCCGAAGATCAAGTGACCATAGGTATGTGGGTTCATTTCTGGATCTTCAATCCTATTTCATTGATCCACTTGCCTGTCATTGTACCAATACCATGCAATTTTTATCGCTATTGCTCTGTAGTAATGTTTGAGGTCTGGGATACTGATTCCCCCAGAATTTCTTTTACTATTAAGAATAGTTTTAGCTATCCTGGGTTTTTTGTTATTCCAGATGAATTTGAAAATTGCTCTTTCTAACTCTATGAAGAATTGAGTTGGGTTTTGATGGGGATAGCATTGAATCTGTAGATTGCTTTTGGAACAATGGCCATTTTAACTGTATTAATCCTACCAATCCATGAGCATGGAAGTTTTTTTCCATTTTCTAAGGTCTTCTTCGATTTCCTTCTTCAGAGATCTGAAGGTCTTGTCATATAGATCTTTCACCTGTTTGTTTAGAGTCATACCAAGATACTTTATGCTGTTTGTGGCTATTGTGAAGGGTGTCATTTCCCTAATTTCCTTCTCAGTCTGCTTATCCTTTGAGTATAGGAAGGCTACTAATTTGCTTGAGTTAATTTTGTAACCTCCCACTTTGCTGAAGTTTTTTATCAGCTGTAGGAGTTCTCTGGTGGAGGTTTTGGGGTCACTTAACTATACTATCATATCATCTGCAAATAGTGATAGTTTGACTTCTTCCTTCCCAATTTGTATCCCTTTGACCTCTTTATGTTGTCTAATTGCTCTAGCTAGGACTTCAAGAACTATATTGAAAAGATATGGAGAGAGGAGGCAGCCTTGTCTAGTCCCTGATTTTAGTGCTTCAAGTTTCTCTCCATTTAGTTTGATGTTGGCTACCAGTTTACTGTATATTGCTTTTGCTATGTTTAGGTATGGGCCTTGAATTCCTGTTCTTTCCAAGACTTTTAGCATATGTTACTTGACCTTTTTCTCTTACTGCCTTTAATATTGTTTCTTTGTTTAGTACATTTGGGGTTTTTATTATTATGTCACGGGAGGTACTTCTGTTCTGGTCCAGTCTGTCTGGAATTCTGTAGGCTTCTTGTATATTCATGGGCATCTCTCTCTTTAGGTTAGGGACGTTTTCTTCCATAATTTTGTTGAAGATATTTGCTGGCCCTTTCAGTTGTAAATCTTCACTCTCATCTATACCTATAATCCTTAGGTTTGGTCTTCTCATTGTGTCCTGGGTTTCCTGGATGTTTTGGGTTACAACTTTTTGCATTTTGCATTTTCTTTGACTGTTGAGTCAATGGTTTCTATGTTAGCTTCGGCATCTGAGATTCTTTCTTCCATCTCTTGTATTCTGTTATTGATATTTGCATCTATGTCCCCTGATTTCTTCCCAAGGTTTTCTATCTCCAAAGTTGTCTCCCTTTGTGATTTCTTAGTTGTTTCTACTTCTGTTTTTAGATCCTGGATGGCTTTGCTCAGTTCCTTCACTTCTTTGTTTGTGTTTTCCTGTAATTCTTTAAGAGATTTTTGTGTTTCCTCTTTCATGACTTCTGCCTGTTTACTCAATTTCTCCTGCATTTCTTTAAGTGATTTTTGTGTTTCCTCTTTATTGGCTTCTACCTGTTGACCCATATTCTTCTGAATTTCTTTAAGTGATTTTTGTGTTTCCATTGTAAGGGCCTCTAACTTATTCATGTTCCCCTGTATTTCTTTAAGAGATTTATTTATGTCCTTTTTGTGTTCCTCTAGCAGCATCATGACCAGGATCTTAGATCCAAATCTTGTTTTTCTGGTGTGTTTGGGTATCCAGGACTTGGTGTTGTTGGAGAATTGGGTTCAGACGCTAGATGATTGCCTAGATTTCTGTTAGTAATGTTCCTACGTTTGCCTTTTGCCATCTTGTTATCTCTGGCATTAATTGGTCTTGTTGTCACTGGCTGGTGTTTGAACCTCCTGTGAGCCTGTAAGGCTATTTCAGCACCTCTGGATGGCTGATTCCTGATGTGCTGCCCTCCTCTTGGGTGCACTTGAATCCCTAGTGTGTCCTGCCCCAAGTTGTCTCTGTGAACCTGGTGCTTCCTGTCTGCTCCTTCAGGGAGTGATGATGGCAGATGCTATGGGGAACTTTCCCAAGTGCTGATCCCTCTGCAGGGCAAAAGATCCCCCAATTGGGTTGGTGCACAAATGGCCTGCCAAGCTGCCCAGGCCCTGAGTCCAGGTAAAAGCCTGACAGGCTTAGGTCCGAGTGATGTTCGCCTAGGGCTATGTCTGCTAGCTGGCTCTGTCTGTTAAATCTCTATGCCAAGATAGCAAGGCGTGCCCCTGCAAGTGCTGGGCAGTCTGCAGGGCAAACGACCACCCTACTGGATTGGGACACAAACGGCCCACCGAGTTGCCCAGGGCCTGGGTGCAGGCAAAAGCCTCACAGGCTTAGACCCAAGCAATGTTAGCCTCGGACTATGTCTGCTAGCTGGCACTGTCAGATCTCTCTGGCGTCCAGGAGCCAAGATGGCGGAGCGCCTCTCATAACTGGCTGGCAGGAGACAGAGGTCTTATGGGGCTTCAGTGTGGTAAAAAACACTGCAACTCTGCCACATGCAGCCCAGCTGGCCAGTGGTGGCCATGGTCTGCGGCCGCCTGTGGGTTTTCTTCTCAGTATTTATTTAAAGTTTTACTATACTTTCTTATTTCATGGAGAAGGGAGAGCTAGAGCATTCCAAAGCATGAGTGTGTTCTCTCCTTCTACCATGTAAGTCCCAAGGATTGAACTTGGGTCATCAGGCTTAACCTTTATCCACCACTCTATCTCACCACCACCACCCACAATATGTCATCAACTTTTTTCCCGTGTATCCCAAGCTAGCTTCACATTCTCTATGTAGAAGAAGATGACTTTTGACTCCTGGTCCTCCCAAGTGCTGGGACCTATACCACCATGCCCAGTCTTATGTGGATGCTGTGATTGCACGCATCACAGATGTATAGCCTGCTCAGCTTGATACTACTTCACATAATACCTGTGTATTAGTCAGGGTTCTCTAGAGTCACAGAACGTATGGGCAGTCTCTATATAGTTAGGGAATTTGTCGATGACTTACAGTCTTCCAACTCCCCAACAATGGTCAGCAGCAGCTGTGGATGAAGTACAAGGATCTAGCAGTTGCTCAGTCCCACGAGGTTTTAAGCCAGCAAGGAAGAGTGAGTGAGTCTTACTCTTCTGAGGAGCAGAGCCTCTAGAGCCTCTCCCTCATCTATGCTGACATTTTGGCTGGCTTGATCTGTACAGGTCTCATGCAGTTAACTACAGTTGCTATGAGCTCATGTGTACAACAGTCATGCCGTGTCCATATGATAATGCTTCACATGGCTCCTCTCCGTGCTCCAGCTCTTAGTCCCCCCTTACAAGATGTTTTCCTGAGATGTATAAGGAGAGAGGTTGATGAAGATGGCCCTCTATGACTGAGCACTTCATTTATTCTTAACATTGTGATCAGTTATAAGATTCTTCATTAACCACACTTAACTGTAAAAAGAAGCTTCTCTGACTAAACTTGAAAACAACACAGGTTGTAGTTATAAATATTTCTCAGTTTGACAGTGTGTGACTATCTAGTGAAATGACATCCAGTTCCCCACTGGAAAACTTTCAACACTTTTTATGGTACCATGTAGCCTCCTTTCTAACAGCCTCAAATCTAAGCAGCAATTTGTTGGTAACCCCCATCACTATCATGCCCCTATTGTACAAGCAAGCACAACTTGCCTAGAAGGTGAGTATTAGAGTGCACAGGATCCAGTGCTGGATAAAACTTAATGAGTTAAGTTTTGTGTCTTGTCTGCAAGGCTGTGTAGATGCTCCATCACTCTGTCCAACTACAACGACTTCTCTGAGACTCTCTCGGAAGCAACAGGAACATGAACACTCTAGACCTGTCTCAGAATGCCATGGGAATGGATGCCGTAAAGACATTCTGTGAAGCCTTGAAACTTCAAATTTGTCCCCTCCAAACACTCAAGTGTGATCCCGCTATTTCCTATTTCATAGTGTTTCATACATGGAGGTTTTGGTGGTGGTGAGACACGCAATGCAACAGAATGATTCACTGTTGACATCAGTCACTGGCGATAAGCTTCCATCTACTGGCATTTAGTCAAGCAAATAATATTTTAAATTTTCAAGACAGCATTTCTTTGTATAGCCCTAGAACTCTCTTTATAGACCAAGCTACAAAGAAACTAAGAAAAATGCCTGCCTCTGTCTACCAAATGCTGGAATTAAAGGTATGTACCACCACATCAGGGATCACCAAACAATATTAACCTTCTCTTTAACCCTTCTGTTGCACTGGTGGGTAAACAGAGTCATAAAGCGAATGCATGGGAGGCCAAGAAGCCACCGTTGTCAGACACTTGTCTATTAGGGTAGATAAACTGTAAGTCCAACATAGTGTCTCAAGAAAAGTGGGAGCCTGGTATGATAGCTCAGGTCTGTTTTCTGGACCTTGGGAAGTTGAGATAAGATTGCCATACATGGGTTTACATTGTGAGTCTCAGGCATTCCTAGACTAAAGCATGAGATGCTCTCTTAAAATAACACAAATAAAAATGTGGCTGGGGAGATAGATTACTTAATAAAGTGCCTGTTACTCATTCATGAAAACCGCAGAACACACATAAGTGTATGAAGGTATGAGTTTGTAATCCCAGTTTTGGGGAGCCAGAAATTAGGCAGATTCCCCTAAAACTTGACATACAGCTTAATCTAGCCAATTGATGAGCCCCTGTTTCACAGACCCTGATTCAAAACATAATGACCAAAGGAGACACTGCATATATCTTTTTTCCCTGTTAAATCAATATGCAGGGCTGAGTATGTGGCTCAGTTGATAGCATTGTTGCCTAGTGTGTACCTTGAGTTTGATCCCTAGAACTGCATGAAAATGGCTGTGATGGTAAACTTGAAAGGTGGAGGTGGAACCTGAGAGCAAACATGGGCTAGACCTAGGGCCCTGCACAGATGTCGCAGATGTGCATCTTTGACTGTAAGCAGGTTCCCTATAATTGGAGCATGGACTGTTCCCCACTCTGTCACTTGTCAGTGGATATTGTTCTCCTAACTGGACTACCGTGTCTGGCCTTGGTGA
Organism: Apodemus sylvaticus; assembly: GCF_947179515.1. Classification (NCBI taxonomy): domain Eukaryota; kingdom Metazoa; phylum Chordata; class Mammalia; order Rodentia; family Muridae; genus Apodemus; species Apodemus sylvaticus. The sequence goes on along the minus strand of NC_067472.1, from coordinate 191,734,532 downwards.
GAAAGGATGGGCCTAGTCTTGTGTGACCTGATGTGCCAAGAGGAGATGATACCCAAGGAGGCCCTCCCTGTTCTCAGAGGAGGAGAAGGGATATGGGGGAGGAAATTTTTGAGCAGGAACTGGGAGAGGTGGGCTAATATCGGGGTGTAAGGTGAATAAATAATGAAAGAAAGGGGAAAATAACAATTCAAGGCCATTAGTAGCTACATAATAAATTTGGGGCTAGCATAGGCTACATGAAACCAAGTAGGCTGGGGCTGGGAAGTTAGTGAGTAAAATTCTTTCTCTGCTAACATGAAAACCTTAGTTTGGACCATCAGTACTCACATAAAAGCTAGGCACGGCCGTACAGGTCTATAATTTCAGTACTTAGAGACAGAGTCAGAAAGATTCTGGCAGCTTACTAGCTAGCCAGTTTAATCAAAATGGTAAGCGGCAGGGTGTCAGGGAGAGACCCTGTCTCAAAAACTAAGATGGCTGCGATTGATCAGATTGCCCAGAGGTTAAAAGCACTTGCTGCTCTTGCAGAGGGCCCAGATTTGTCTTCAGCACCTGCAAAGGGGCTCACAGCCATCTATAACTCCAACTTCAGGGATCCAGTGCCCTCTTCTGAGATCCCATGGGAACCAGGCACCAGGCACGATTGTGGTGCACATACATACATGCAGGCAAAATACTAATATAAAAAAATAATTTTGAATGGGCATTATAGTAAATAATCAGTTGACATACCTGTGGCAACCTCTAGCATCTATGTACAGCCACAGGAGTGCATTCCACCAACATATGCACAGGCACACATGCATATACCATATACCAAAATAAGATTTAAAATATGACTACGCAATTCCACCTTGCAGTATAGTATTACAGTGACCCATGAAACATTTAAGGCATGTGGGAAGTTTAAATGGGTTTTCTCAAAGCAACAAGAAACAATTTTTCTCCTCTGGTTGTGACCTAGGTTGAAATTTGATGGCGCTAACCCCAGTATACAGAACTTGATCCAAGAAAGGAAGGAGGACCATCCACAACTGAGCATTATCAGTGGCCAAGCGGATCTTAAGAAAAAGGGTCTGTCTTTTCCTCACTTCATTTTTTGAGCCAAAAGAGTAGGGGGCCTTGAAGATGTGGGTGAAGGCTCTCTTGGCACCCTCTCTGATCTATTGGTATCTGGGCTAAATGTCCTTATCCTTCCCAGGTCTCTGTATAAAACTAACACATGTCACTAAATGATGGTAAATGTCAAACATTTGTATCACTGGTATGTTGAGGAATAAAAGTAAAAGCATTCATGAAGAACTGTGTTTACTAATGGGTCCCCGCAAAACTGAAAGAAAATGTTAGGGTAATATGCAACACTATTCCTGAGCAGATGCTAACTACACACACCCAGATTGGGCACCAATGACAGACCAAAGTATGGATACCACAAAAATCTAATTTGGTAAACCAGAAATTTTTTTAAAAATTAGGATTACTTCCAGAAGTAGCAGCGACTCAAAGGTAACCACATCACCAAAGCTCACCCCAGCGTGGGTGATGACTCAAGAAATCTGACAATCTGGACCATGCTGCACAACTCATAGGCCATTGGATAGGTTGGAGAGTTTCTGCCAGGCACATGGGGCCAGTCTGGTCTGAGTATCTCTCAGCATCCTTAGTATTATATATGTTTGTGAAGTAATGGGCCTAGTATATCTGGTCAGTTTCAGTGACTGTCTCAGTCACTGAGTTGATTCCTTCCTGAGTTAAAGGGTCTGCCCTACAGTACAGTGGTACGTTTTACCTCCCTTTAGAAGATCCTGCATCTTAATGAGATTCCCTACAAGATGAAAGGTATCATCTCATTTGGAATGTAAACAAAGAATATAGAAAATAAAAATATTAAAAAAAAAAGAAAGGTATCATCTCCAAAAAAAAGCACTACACAATAGTATGGAGATTGCAGAGCAGGAAATGAATGTGGCAACTGTTTGGTTATACCTATTTCTATAGTCCTACCAGGCTACACTGGATTATGGTTTTATGTTTTGTTTGCAGCCCTGGGGATCAAAGCCAAGGTCACACACAACAAAGGGTAGAGAATAGAGGAAGCACAGAGTGAAATAGGTATCCTTGACCTAGGTATGGCATGTCCAGGACTCTAATGTTTCAGCCCTGCAGGACTGGCTACAGCTTACCTAGTGATGGCAAAACCTTCCTAAAGAGTCCAAGTACAATTGAGTGACCAGTGTGGGTAAAACCTAACACCCGCTGTTCTATTTCAGGTGTTGAATCCAGAGTCACTCAAGAATAAGTTGTAATGAGAGGAGGCTTTTTGTTTAAGCACTGGCACCTGAACTGATTGGTGCCAGGATTACACTTAGGGGCATTCCCAAGCCTAGAGTCCTATCAGCCCAGAGATTATAAAGGCAAAAAACCATGAGATTTTGTGTATTCTGCCTACATGTAAGCAAAGGCTTATTTTAACACGTATGTCTTACAGCGGTCCAAGGCACCTTTTGAGCAGGGTAAGCAAGCTTGAGTACAAAAGCAGAAATAGCAGTTAACGTTGCAAAAGCAGCAGTAACTCAAAGGTAACCACATCACCAAAGCTCACCCCAGCCTCCATTCCAATATCAGAGGCCACTGCTCTCCACACTCTTTGCTGGTTCTTTTACTTTGGAGATGGGGGAGAAGCAGACTGAATGGCTGGATTCTTGTGTTGTAGTTTTGTCTCTTAACCATTAGATCTTTTAACTACCTGTAATATCAGTATTTCCATTCAAGGTTACTTAGAGTTTTATTGTGTAAGATTTGTAATAATTTCTTATAACAGTTATTTGTTTTTTTTGAAATTGATACACACATATATATACACATATATATTTATTTAACTATTAAGTACAAATAGGTGTGCCGTGTAACTTGGCTACAGAGCTGGATGAGCAGCTAAGAGCACACACTGCTCTTCCAAAGGACCCAAATTCTATTCCCGACATCCACATCAGGCAGCTACAACTGCCTGTGACTCTAGCACTGAGCATCTGACGCCCTCATCTAGACACTGTGGACAAGCACTCATGTACACATACCCACCACACACCCACACTGGATTTTAAAACACATCTTTTCAGGAGGATGTTTTTAATTTTTTTTCTGTCTTTAATTCTCCTTAGTAGCAGAATATACCCCCAGAAAAGTACATGTTTTCCAATTTATCTTATTTTTAAAATGTAGGTTTCTCTACTCTAACAGTTCCAGGGCAGGAACCTGTAACTCAGTGGTAGAACATGTGCCTAGCATATGGGAAGTCTTAAGTTCCAACACCACCACTACAAAATAAATACACAAGCCCAAAAAAGTTTCAATAGCTGTGTGTGTGTGTGTGTGTCTGTGTGTCTGTGTGTCTGTGTGTGTCTGTGTGTCTGTGTGTGGGTGTGTTTGTGTGTGTGTGTGTGTCTGTGTTTGTGTATCTGTGTGTGTGTCTCTGTGTGTGTGTCTGTATGTGTGGTGTATGTCTGTGTGTCTGTGTGTGTCTGAGTGTCTGTGTGTGTGTCTGTGTGTGTATGTGTGTGTGTATGGGTATGTTTGTGTGTGTGTCTGTGTGTGTGTCTGTGTGTGTGTCTGTGTCTGTGTGTGTCTGTGTGTGTGTGTCTGTGTGTGTGTATATGTGTGTGTATATGTGTGTGTGTGCCCCTGCACAGGCATGTGCAAAGGCAACAGCTAGACAGCCGCCCTTTCCGTGATCTCAAAGAGACATATCTGAAGACAGAAAATACCAGCAAAATAAAAGCTCCAGTTAGCAGGAAGGGACCAACCCCTGGCTGGAAGCCTGGGTGACAGTAAACAGCATTTTCTAGATAATTCCAAGCAGTTTCCTAGAAAAGTCAAACCATGTAGAAATGATGACTAAACCAAATAGACAGATTTTTCTTTTAATATTTTGGGAGGTATAACTCATAAACCAAATTACCATCCTCCAAAATCAATATTTAACACACATAATAACTAAAATTGTACATTTACATGGGGTACATGTATGTATATTATGTAATATACCTTTTTCTGTTGAAAACATTCAAAAATCATTGTGTCCTTTTTTTTGTTTTTTTGTTTTGGTTTTGGTTTTGGTTTTGGTTTTAGAGACAGAGTTTCTCTGTGTAGCCCTGGCTGTCCTGGAACTCACTCTGTAGACCAGGCTGGCCTCGAACTCAGAAATCCGCCTGCCTCTGCCTCCCAAGTGCTGGGATTACAGGCGTGTGCCACCACTGCCACCCGGCTCTGTGTCCTTCAAATACACAATACATTATGGTTACCTGAAGTCAAGATGGTATATGTTTCGGAGGTGTGAATTCGTATGCAGTACAAAGCCAGCGTTGAACTCAATACCCTCTGACGTCTCTTCCCATGCACTGGTGTGGCCCTATCGACTTCGCTCAGCTGCCTGACTAGTTGTTTTAAGCGAGCCAATCAATGGCTCTCAGCACACTGTCAATATTGGCCAGCCATCATCTCATTCCAGTTCCACGACAATCTTCATCACACTACAGTTCTTCCCGCATTCCCCTCCTCTATCCTCATCTCCCAGAAGTGATCATTTCCAATCTCTCTGAATTTGACTATTCTGGCCTTTCAGGTGAGATTAAGACTCTTTTTAACACAGGGAAGTCATACGTGTGTTTTTCAGGAGTGTGTATGGTGTTGCCTCATATGGTTTGTATCACATTTAATCAAGCTTATGCTGAAAATATTAAGTGAAAAAATTATATGAGTAAAAAATTTCACACCATCCCAGACTATTACATCTCAGAAAGTAAACCAACGTTGTGGGTGTGTATACACTGCCTGCCTGTTCATGAAGATGCAACAGCCACCTTGTTTGGCAGACCAACTGTCAGACATTCTAGTCAGATACCTCTTATTTTAATGGCCTCAAAATGCAAGACTATATGTAGGAAACACATGATGGGTACAGGATTTGGCACTTTCTATAGTTTTAGGTACAAATCTTGAAATATATCTACTATAAACAAAAAAGACTATGCAGATCATATAGATTATATCGTAAGAAAAAGTAACACGCTGTCCCACTTTCTGGAGGGCACATTTCCCTTCTAGAAAGGGAACATATCCAACTGTGACTTAAGTTGAATTTAGGGTAAAGGTTAAAGCTATGGCCTATCAGAGGAACACAGCCTATTACAGAACAAAAGATTGTGCATAAATGATGGAAGAGGTCTGCTGTGAAAGCCAGGTATTTTATAGATTAATCTCGAATCCATGTTAGATTGCATCCAAAAGATTGAAGAAAGGCCATTGCTCAGGTCTATTATGATATGTACAATATGCACGATATCAGAAAAGAGGCTTTTCCCATCCTGTGTGGAGTTATTAGAGCAAAGCAAACGTTGGCTCAACTCTTGACTGAGCACCAAGAAAGCTCATGACTCACCATCCTACCTTGTTGTCTCTGCCTCATATTTATTCTCCACGCTCATTTTTTTATATAACCTCCCCACTCCTGAGTTCATGTTCATGTCTGTGGCTCTAATGGTGATGTCCATGGTTATGAACATCTGGTCAATCCCTCTGCTGAAGGCCATGTTATTTCTAGGCCAGTGGAAGGGGTGGTAGTGGCCTTTGGCCAGCTCTGATCCTGTGTTGGAGGCATTTCTTCCGACTGTGACAATCCTCTCCTAGAAGCCCCACCAAGATTATTATAATCATGGCACCGAGGCATATCCGGACCAGATTCCCCTTGGCATAGTGCTGATAAGCAAAATCTAAGGGAAAGAAAGTTGATAACAGATGTTAAAAGGCTCATCTCCATGCCCCACTCTGTGGCGATCCACACCATTCGCCATTACAAGATGGCGCCGAGGAGTGTGGTAAACACCTTCATTTTGGACCATGTCCCAGCATGAGTCTGCCCAGCAACAGCAATCAACCTATCCCAGCTTGACTAGCTTATCTATAGTAGAAACATCCTGCCCTGCCAATATAAGCCGCTCCCTTTCCTTCTCCCTCGCCCCTTGCCTCCAGCTCTCCCTCAACCAAGCAGCGCTCCAATAAAGTGTGATCAGAGAAGGATCCATGTCAGTGGTCTTCTTCCCCTGCTGGTCAGGGGCTCGCCACACCACTCCATATTCATGATTTGAGATTCTATTCTCCTCCATCAGTTAAGATGATCATCCCCACCATCACCAACAGGGGTCAGAACAGAATAAGTCCAACTCTCAACACAGTGATGCTCTCAGAGATCCCTTCCTGAGTCCCAATACAATCTCTCCTCTAATACAATCAACAGCTTGTTATATTACTGACTTATAAAAGAAGATAACTTGCAACACCTGGGGATCCATCCCATATGCAGCCACCAAACCAAGACACTATTGTTGATGTCAAGAAGTGCTTGTCGACAGAAGCCTGATATAGGTGTTTCCTGAGAGACTTGGCCAGAGTCCTACAATACAGATGGGGATGTTTGCAGCAATCATTGAATTGAGCAGGAGGACAAAAAAGGAGGGGTTATGGGAAGGGCAGAAGGAGCTGAAGGGGTTTCCAACCCCATAAGAAGAACAACAATATCAACAAAGCAGGTCTGCCAGAGCTCCCAGGGACTAAACCACCATCCAAAAAATACACATGAAGAGACCCATGACTCCAGCTGCATACATAGCCAAGGATGGCCTTTTCTGGCATCAAAGGGAGGGGAAGGCCTTGGTTCTGCGAAGGCTTGAGGCCCCAGCATAAGGGAATGCTAGGGCAGTGGGGTGGAAGTGGGGGAGCACCTTGTGGAGACAGGAGGAGAGGGTTGATGGGGGAGGGGGGTGAAGGGGGAATTTCCAGAGAGGAAACCAAGAAGGGATATAACATTTGAAATGTAAATAAACAAAATGACCAATAAAAACTTTTTAAAAAAACTAAGGAAAAATTAAAAAATAAAATAAGCCGGGTGGTGGTGGCACACACCGTTAATCCCAGCACTTGGGAGGCAGAGGCAGGTGCATTTCTGAGTTCGAGGCCAGTCTGGAGTTCCAGGAACTACAGAGTGAGTTCCAGGACAGCCAGGGCTATACAGAAAAACCCTGTCTCGAAAAAAAACAATAAATAAATAAATAAATAAATAAATAAATAAATAAATAAATAAATAGAAAAGAAGATAACTGTAGATGAGGAATGTCCTTATTTGAGTATTTGAAATTTTCCAACCTTCTAACTAAATTTTCTCTACCAATTCTGAACTTCATATGTTGATATTCTACTCCCCTTAATGTTTTATGTACCAGACTCCAAAATTATAGATCTATTGATTCCACGTAAAGGGAAAATAGTCTGCATGAAGGGATGGGATACAACGGAAGATCCTGTGGTTGGGAATGAATTGAGAAAGCAGAGAACTGCCCAGTTGAGAACAAAGCGCCCGCCCCGGGTGCCTAAAAATGGGTGCTTGTTGCCTTTAATTTTGTTGATTGAAAAAAAAATGTCTAATGAGTATTTTATCTGACTATTTCAAATAGCAATGAAATATAAGGAACCTGACCACCAGAGAAGGAGATGGTGTACAGTGATGCTTCGCCCACATCCCAACTGCTTATATAAAATTGATCAACATTCTCTCCAATAACTGTCAGGAGCAGAAGAGCTAGGAGCACACAGGGCATATGATCAGTTGAGCAGCAGGGACAGGATCCGTCCAGCTGCCATTTGCACCGAGGAACCAGGCGACTCCACTGCCTTCTGTGCACGGCTCGCCAGGAAAGAGTGATCTCCCAGCAGCACTTTCACTTCTGGGCATGGAGGTGAGATCTCCACTTTATCTCCAATAATTGTCCAGAGAGGAACAGCTAAGAGCGCATAGGGCATACAGTGGAGCAGCTGGGAAAGGAGTCTTCTGGTCGCCATTTGCACCAGGGAGCCAGGCAGCTCCGCAGCCTGCTGTGCACAGCCCACCAGGAAAGAGTGATCTCCCAGCAGTGCATTCACTTCTGGGCAAGGAGGTTAGATCCCCACTTTCTCTCCAGTAACTGTCTGGAGCAGAAGGGCTAGGAGCGCACAGGACATACAAACAGTGGAGCAGATAGGACAGGATACATTCAGTCCACATCTGCACGCAGAAGCCGAGTGGCTCCACAGCCATCTGCACAAAAATCCTACCAGAAGAGAGTTGGTCTCCCAGGAGTGCTGACACAGGCTTACAGGCCCACAGGTGGGACAAGCTACAGCAGAGGCAACAAGACCAAATAACACGAGAGATAACCAGATGGTGAAAGGTAAGCACAAGAACCCTACCAACAGAAACCAAGGCTACTTGGCAACATCAGAACCCAGTTCTCCCACCACAGCACGTCCTCGATACACCAACACACTAGAAAAATAAAAAGTTGGGTTGAAATAATACCATGCATCTTATCAGATCATCACAGATTGAGGCTGATCTTCAATAACATCAGAAACAACAGAAAGCCCACACACGTGTGGAAGCTGAACAACACTCTACTCAATGATAACTTGGTCAAGGAAGAAATAAAGAAAGAAATTAAAGGCATTTTAGAATTTAATGAAAATGAAGCCACAACATACCGAAACCTATGGGAAACAATGAAAGCAGTCCTAAGAAGAAAACTCATAGCTCTGAGTGCCTCGAAAAAGAAAACAGAGAGAGCATACACTAGCAGCTTGACAGCACATCTGAAAGCTCTAGAACAAAAAGAAGCAAATACACCCAAGAGGAGGAGAGAGCAAGAAATAATCAAACTTGGATGAAATCAACCAAGTAGAAACAAAAAGAACTATACAAAGAATCAACCAAACCAGGAGCTGTTTCTTTGAGAAAATCAACAAGATAGACAAACCTTAGACAGATTAGCCAGAGGGCACAGAGACAGCATTCACATTAGTAAAATCAGAAATGAAAAGGGAGACATGAAAACAGAAACTGAGGAAATCCAAAAATCATCAGATCCTACTACAAAAGCCTTTATTCAACAAAACTGGAAAATCTGGATGAAATAGACAATTTCCTAGACAAATACCAGGTACCAAAGTTAAATCAGAATCAGATAAATGATCTAAACAGCCTCATAGCCTCTAATGAAATAGAAGCAGTCATCAAAAGTCTCCCAACCAAGAAAAGCCCAGGACCAGATGGGTTTAGACCTTCTATCAGACCTTCAAAGAGACCTAATACCAATATTCTCCAAACTATTTTACAAAATTGAAACAGAAGGAACACTACCCAACTCGTTCTATGAAACACAATTACTCTGATACCTTAACCACACAAAGACCCTACAAAGAAAGAGAATTTGAGACCAATTTCCCTTATAAATATCTATGCTAAAAGACTCAATAAAATTCTTGCCAACCAAATCCAAGAACACATCAAAATGACCATCCATCATGTAAAAGCAATGTACATCAAGCCAGTAGCCAACGTCAAACTAAACTCAAGGCCATCCCACTGAAAAGAGGGACTAGACAAGGCTGCCCACTCTCTCCCTACCTGTTCAATACAGTACTCAAAGTCCTAGACAGAGCAATTAGACAACAAAAAGAGGTCAAAGGGATACAAATTGGAAAGGAAGAAGTCAAAATATCATTATTTGCAGATGATATGATAGTATACTTAAGTGGCCACTAAAATTCTACCAGAGAACTCCCAAACCTGATAAACAACTTCAGCAAAGTGGCTGGATATAAAATTAACTCAAACAAATTAGTGGCTCTCCTCTACTCAAAGCATAAACAGGCTGAGAAAAATTAGAGAAACAACTCCCTTCACAATAGTCACAAATAATTTGTGCGAGGTGCGATGTGTGCTTTGAGCTTTAGTAAAGTTAATTTTATGAACGTGTGTGTCCTTGCATTTGGAGCATAGATGTTCGAATTGAGAGTTCATCTTGGTAGATTTTTCCTTTGATGAGTATGAAGTGTTCTTCCGTGTCTTTTTATGTTTATGTGGCTATCTTCTTTTGGGCTTATTGAAAGATTACTTTCTTGCTTTTTCTAGGGTGTAACTTCCCTCCTTGTGTTGGCGGATTCCATCTATTATCCTTTGTAGGGATGAATTTGTGAAAAGATATTGTGTAAATTTGGTTTTATCATGGAATATCTTGGTTTCTCCATCTATGATGATTGAGTTTTGCTAGGTATAGTAGCCTGGGCTGGCATTTGTGTTCTCTTAGGGTCAGTATGAGGTCTGCCCAGGATCTTCTGGCTTTTATCATCTCTGGTGAGAAGTCTGGTGTGATTCTGATAGCTCTGCCTTTATCAGTTACTTGACCTTTTCCCCTTACTGCTTTTAATATTCTTTCTTTGTTTTATGCATTTGGTGTTTTGATTATTATGTGACGGGAGGAATTTCTGTTCTGATCCAGTCTGTTTGGAGTTCTGTATGTTCATGGATATCTCTTTCTTTAGGTTAGGGAAGTTTTCTTCTATAATTTTGTTGAAGATAAAACAAGTTGTAAATCTTCACTGTCTTCCATACCTATAATCCTTAGATTTGGTCTTCTCATTGTGTCCCAGATTTCCTGGATGTTTTGGGTTATAAGCTTTTTGCATTTTGCATTTTCTTGAACTGTTGAGTCCATGGTTTCTATGGTATCTTCTACACCGAGATTCTCTCTTCTATCTCTTGTATTCTGTTGGTGATGCTTGCATCTATGACTCCTGATTTCTTTCCAAGGTTTTCTATCTCCAGAGTTGACTACATTTGTGATTTTTTATTGTTTCTACTTCCATTTTAAGATCCTGGATGGTTTTGTTCAGTTCCTTCACTTGATTGTTGGTGTTTTCCTATAATTCTCTAAGGGATTTTCGTGTTTCCTCTTTAAGGGTTTCTGCGTGTTGACTCATGTTCTCCTGTATTTCTCTTTTTTCTTTCTTTCTTTTTTTTTATTGAAAATGGAAGTAAAAAACATTTTATGATAAAATTGAAGTTTACATAGAAAATATTTCTGGCAAAATTAAAAAAAGGGGGCTCCTGTATTTCTTTAAGGGATTTTTGTGTTTCCTCTTTAAGGGCTTCTACTGTTGACTCATGTTCTGTATTTTTTTTTTTTGGCCTTTTGGATTTTTTTTTTTTGAGACAGAGTTTCTCTGTGTAGCCCTGGCTGTCCTGGAACCCACTCTGTAGACCAGGCTGGCCTCGAACTCAGAAATTCGCCTGCCTCTGCCTCCCAGAGTGCTAGGATTACAGGAGTGCGCCACCACCACCCAGCTCCTGAATTTCTTTAAGGGGGTTATTTATGTCCTTCTTGAAGTCCTATATCAGCATCATGAGATGCAATTTTAAATCCAACTCTTGCTTTTATAGTGTATTGGGGTATCTGGGACTGGCTGTGGTAGGAGAACTGGGTTCTGATGTTGCCATGTGCCCTTGGTTTTTGTTGGTAGGGTTCTTGTGCTTGCCTTTCAACATCTAGTTATCTCTGGTGTAAATTTGTCTTACTGTCTCTGGCTGGAGCTTGTTCCTCCTGTGGGTCTGTAAGCCTATGTCCATACTCCTAAGAGACCAACTCTCTTCTGGAAGCGTCTATGCACAGAAGGCTGTGGAGCCTGGCTCCCTGGTACAAATGGTGACTAGAAGGCTCTTGTCCAACCTGCTCCACTCAACTCTTTCATTTTCAATTTCACTATTGGCTAGGGAGGTATGTATGTACATGTGTGTGTGCATGTGCATGCACGTGCATGTGCCAGCACTGAAGTAATTTACATAGCCATAACTGAGTAGAACACCCTATATCGTGATGAATAATATCTGTCCTCCAAGAGAATACACCCACATCTGCCCTATTTTCACATGATTAGCAGAAATTTTTCAGAGTCCAGATGCAAATAAACAATTCCAGTCTGAATCAAATAGCACACAGGCAGACATAAAGTGGACTTGATATATCCCACATCCATTGGGAATTCTCTAAGCACAGAGACAATGGCCAAGTACCACACATCCTTACCTGGGACCGAAAGCTCAAGGGGGTCACTAGGCAGTGACCACGAGTAGGAATTCATTTTGAAGGAGCCAAAGCATCTGTAGGTCCTCCTGTGCCCTGGGCTCAAAGGGAAGATGGGGAATGTGTTGTGGTCCTGTTGTAAGCAGTTCTGAGGAAAGGATGCATTCCCACCTCTGCAGAGGATAAAGATCTCAAAGAAATGAGCTGTGTGACAGACAAGAGTCACATTTCTTTCTGAGAATCCCTTGGGTCCTGAATCAACAGCAAGGGATGGCTTCTTGTAAACACCTAGAAGTGAGAAAACCCTGTTATTAGCTGCTCATGGTAGCACAGACCTTTAATCTCAGGACCCAGGAAGCAGAGGCAGGTAAATCTCTGTGAGCTTAAAATCATCCTGTTCTACATAAAGATTTCAAGGCCAGAAACAGTTATACATGAGACCTAAACCCACAGCCCCCAAAAATCTCAAAAGATCCTGTTATTTAAAAACATTATTAAAATTGATCATAAAATTCAGTCTTATAAAACAGAAGGCAATATGAAACCAAAAGGAAATTCTTCAATCTATAAATACAACCACAGAAGGCTCTATGTAGGAACAGAAAGCCGCTGTCATTCCCCGTGAATTCCACCACGAAGGGACATAGTCACCACTCTAAAGGGACCACAGTCAGCACAGACCTACAGAGGGTCAGGGTATGAATCTAAGTTGGTAGAGCTCTTGCCAAATATATGCAATGCCCTGGCTTCTATACCCATCACCACATGATTATATGGCTGTCCAGGTGTATAATGCTAGTACTAACAGCACAGAAGCAGAAGGATCAGGTGGCTCCAAACACACAGGCAGCAGAGGATGGCCTTGTTGGACATCAAAGGAAGGAGAGGACCTTGGTCCTGGAAAGGTTCGATGCCTCAGTGTAGGAGAATATCAGGACCAGGAAGCAGGAGGGGGATGATTGGGGAATAGGGGGAGGGGAGAGGGCTTATGGGACTTTCGGGAGGGAGGAGACTAGGAAAGGGGACAACATTTGAAATGTAAATACAGAATATATCTAATAAAAAAAAGTAAAAAAAAAAGAAGAAGAAGAAGAAAAGAAGTTCAAGATTATGTGAGGATACACGAGTCTGGGAGTGCACAGCTTGCTCCGGTGGCAAGGAGCTTAGGTTCCAGTCCTGAGGCCTCTGGCGGGAGCCCTCAGATCTCTCCGCTTCCGGATCCAGATCATCTTGGGCGGCAACACCACATCTCCAGGTCCTGCAAGAGGCAAGAGGGGCTTCCGGGCGGCCAGCAGGGAGAAGTCGGTGTGCTCTGGTGAATCCAGCAGGCCCCAGCAGGAGCCTTCAGGTGTCTGCTTCGGGATCTGAACAGCCTGGGCAACAGCACCCTGTCTCCAGGCAGTGCAGGAGGTAAGCTGTGCACCAGAGGCGACCTGGGAAGGGGCAGCTTGCACTGGTGAGTCCAGCATTGACAAGACCAACTAACACCAGTGAGAACTAGATGGCAAAAGGCAAACGCAGGAATGTCACTAACAGAAATCAAGGCAATATGGCAACATCTGAACCCAATTCTCCTTTACCAGCATGTCCTGGATACCCCATCACACCAGTAAAACAAGATTTGGATTTAAAATCACTGGTCATGATGCTGGTACAGGAACACATGAAGGACATACTTAAAGAAATTCAGGAGAAAATGGATCAAAAGTTAGAAGCCCTTGCAAGGGAAACACAAAAATCATTGAAAGAAATTCAGGAGAATACAAAAGTCAATAATGAGGAAATGCAAAAAACACTTAAAGAAATACAGGAGAACTTTTGTCAACAGGCTGAGGTCATGAAAGAGGAAACACAAAAATCTCTTAAAGAATTACAGGAAAGCACAAACAAGCAAGTGAAGGAGCTAAGAAAAACCATCCAGGATCTAAAATCAGAAGTAGAAACAACTAAGAAAACTCAAAGGGAGACAACTTTGGAGATAGAAAGCCTTGGGAAGAAATCAGGGGACTTAGATGCAAATATCAACAACAGAATACAAGAGATAGAAGAAAGAATCTCAGATGCTGAAGATACCATAGAAACCATGGACTCAACAGTTAAAGAAAATGCAAAATGCAAAAAGCTTGTAACCCAAAATATCCAGGAAATCCAGGACACAATGAGAAGACCAAACCTAAGGATTATAGGCATAGATGAGAGTGAAGATTTACAACTTAAAGGGCCTGCAAATATCTTCAATAAAATTATGGAAGAAAACTTCCCTAACCTAAAAAGAGAGATGCCCATGAATATACAAGAAGCCTACAGAACTCCAAACAGACTGGACCAGAACAGAAATACTTCCCATCACATAATAATCAAAACACACAAAGAAAGAATATTAAAGGCAGTAAGAGAAAAAGGCCAAGTAACATATAAAGGAAGACCTATCAGAATCACAGCAGACTTTTCACCTGAGACTATGAAGGCTAGAAGATCCTGGGCAGATCTCATGCAGACTCTAAGAGAACACAAATGCCAGCCAAAACTATATATCCAGCAAAACTCTCAATCACCATAGATGGAGAAACTAAGATATTCCATGACAAAACCAAGTTTACCCAATATCTATCCACAAACCCAGCCCTACAAAGGATAATAGGTGGAAAACACCAATACAAGGAGGGAAACTTCACCCTGGAAAAATCAAGATAGTAACCTTTCATCAAATCCAAAAGAAGTTAACCAATCAAATTTAAAAAATAACGTCAAAAATGACAGGAAGTAACAATCACTATTCCTTAATAATCTCTTAACATCAATGGACTCAATGCCCCAATAAAAAGACATAGACTAACCGACTGAATACGTAAATAGGACCCTACATTTTGCTGCTTACAGGAAACACACCTCGGGGTCAAAGACAAACACTACCTTAGAGTAAAAGGCTGGAAGATAATTTTACAAGCAAATGGTCTCAGGAAACAAGCTGGAGTAGCCATTTTAATATCAGATAAAATCGACTTTCAACCTAAAGTCATCAAAAGAGACTCTGAGGGACACTTCTTGCTGGTCAAAGGAAAAATACAACAAGAAGAACTCTCAATCCTGAACATCTACGCTCCAAATGCAAGGGCACCCTCTTTCGTAAAAGAAACTTTATTAAAGCTCAAAGCACACATTGCACCCAACACAATAATTGTGGGTGACTTCAACACTGCACTTTCCTCAATGGACCGATCAGGAAAACAGAAACTAAACAGGGACACAATGAAACTAATTGAAGCTTTGGACCAATTAGATTTAACAGATATATATATATAGAACATTCTATCCTAAAGCAAAAGAATATACCTTTTTCTCAGCACCTCATGGTACCTTCTCCAAAATCGACCATATAATTGGTCACAAGACAGACCTCAACAAATATAAGAAGATCGAACTAATCCCATGCCTCCAATCAGATCACTATGGAGTAAAAGTGGTCTTCAATAGCAACAAAAACAACAGAAAACCCACATACACGTGGAAACTGAACAATATTCTACTCAATGATACCTTGGTCAAGGAAGAAATAAAGAAAGAAATTAAAGACTTTTTAGAACACAATGAAAATGAAGACACAACATACCCAAATCTATGGGACACAATGAAAGCAGTGCTAAGAGGAAAACTCATAGCCCTGAGTGCCTCCAAAAAGAAAATGGAGAGAGCACACACTACCAGCTTAATGACACACCTGAAAGCCCTGGAACAAAAAGAAGCTATTTCACCCAGGAGGAGTAGAAGGCAGGAAATCATCAAACTCAGGGCCGAAATCAATCAAGTAGAAACAAAGAGAACCATACAAAGAATCAACAAAACCAGGAGCTGGTTCTTTGAGAAAATCAACAAGATAGATAAACCCTTAGCCAGACTAACCAAAGGGCACAGAGACAGTATCCAGATTAACAAACTTAGAAATGAAAAGGGAGATATAACAACGGAAACTGAAGAAATTCAAAAAATCATTAGATCCTACTACAAAAACCTATACTCAACACAACTGGAGAATCTAGAGGAAATGGACAGTTTCCTAGACAGATATCCGACACCAAAACTAAATCAGGATCAAATAGATCATCTAAACAGTCCCATAACACCTGAAGAAATAAAAAGGGTCATAGAAAGTCTCCCAACCAAAAAAAGCACAGGACCAGATGACTTCAGTGCAGTTCTATCAGACCTTCATAGAAGACCTAACACCAATACTCTTCAAACTATTCCACAAAATAGAAACAGAAGGAACTCTACCCAACTCGTTCTATGAAGCCACAATTATGCTGATACCAAAACCACACAAAGATCCAACAAAGAAAGAGAACTTCAGGCCAATTTCTCTTATGAATATTGATGCAAAAATACTTACTAAAATTCTTGCCAACCGAATCCAAGAACACATCAAAATGATCATCCACCATGATCAAGTAGACTTCATCCCAGGGATGCAGGGATGGTTCAATATAAGGAAATCCATCAATGCTATTCACTACATAAACAAACTCAAAGAAAAAAACCATATGATCATCTCATTAGATGCAGAAAAAGCATTCGACAAAATTCAGCATCCTTTCATGCTAAAAGTATAGGAAAGAACAGGAATTCAAGGCCCATACCTAAACATCGTTAAAGCAATATACAGCAAACCGGTAGCCAACATCAAACTAAGTGGAGAGAAACTTGAAGCAATCCCACTAAAATCAGGGACTAGACAAGGCTGTCATCTCTCTCCATATCTTTTCAATATAGTACTTGAAGTTCTAGCTAGAGCAATTAGACAACATAAGGAGGTCAAGGGGATACAAATTGGAAAGGAAGAAGTCAAATTATCACTATTTGCAGATGACATGATAGTCTACTTAAGTGACCCGAAAACCTCCACCAGAGAACACCTACAGCTGAAGCAGGAGGGGGATGATTGGGGAATAGGGGGAAGGGAGAGGACTTATGGGACTTTCGGGAGGGAGGAGACTAGGAAAGGGGACAACATTTGAAATGTAAATACAGAATATATCTAATAAAAAAAGTAAAAAAAAAAAAAAAAGTTCATGATTATGTGAGGATACACGTCAGAGAAGAGGAAGCACCGGAAGGAGAGGACAGGACAGAAAAGGAAAAGAAAAAAAGAGAGATCAGCGTACGGGGGCAGAGATACAGAGCAGGGCCTGTAATGGGTCGTGTGTAGTTCACTGAGGTAGGCAACAGAGATTTAGACTGGCGAACAGTGTTCCTGGAAGTTACTCACCTGTCACGATCAACTGCAGTGTGCCACTAATATGTGTCCATTTTCCTCCCTTGTGGTATGTACAAGAGTAAATCCCAGCATTGATGTGCATCATGTTCTGCAGACTGAACTCAAAAACCTCTTGGTTTTTTCCGTGTGCTATGCTATCACGCCACATCCCACTGGGTACTTCATGTTGTAGACGCACCTTGGTCACTCCTGGAGGGGTCCTACAGAAGATAGTCACGGCACTACCTGTGGAAACCACAGACCCCGGAACTGCCCAGATGGAAGGCTGGGGAGATGGTTCTAAAGGGACATGGAAAAAGAAGTCTAGTCATCTGATGTCAGGGAAGTGTGGTTCCCAGGGAGCTACGGAGTAACTCCCACATCAATCGTGAATCAAGAAAATGGCCACACAGGCATGCTCACAGGCTGATACGGTGGAAGCAATTGCTCTGTTAACATTCCATATTCCCAAATGACTCTAGCTTATGTCATGTTGAAAGAAAACTCACCAGCAGACTTCCTGGCATGTTTTAATAGGCCTAATCATCTTTACTGTTCTCAAACAGTGTAAGAATAACTCCCCTACCTTAGTGCTGTCTAGTGGCTTCTCTCCATGTCTCCCGACAGCCCAGGAATTAACCCTGAAGATTGTCACTCTTATCACCAAACCTTGACATGTCCACAGGCCAGCCAACATAGTGCTCCATTAAAGCACTGACATAATGTCTTACTTTGCCTCTTTCTTCCCCCGTAAAATCCAACCACTCCATTCTCACAAAAATCCCGAGAGCCTCAGAATCTAGATGAACTGCCTCTGTGCTGCCCCCTCATTAGACAGCAGTTACTTCAACTCTGTCCGAAGATGATGTGTCTTCCTAGGAGCAGGTTCAGTAAGAGAACCAGAAACAGCCCACGTGAGAAGAGATGAGAAGAAAAAGAAAACAAACTCGAAATTAAATGGCTGAATCTTAAGCAACAAACAATTGTGCAGGCGCCCCTCATCCACACTGTTTGTTGCAACATCCTTCTAAACTGGAGAGCATGTGGGCCTTAGTAGGCCATGGTGGAGAATCTATACCCCACAGAAGGTCACAATAGTAAGGACTAAATATGAAGTAAGTATACAGCTGGTTGTCAATATCTGCTCCAAGATTCCTAAACTTCCAATGCTACTCTAAACCAAAAACCAGTTTCTGGGTGCTTAAACAAAAACAGACTCACCATGGTGTGCCCAGATCCTCTGTTCTATTAAACACACTGAAACAGGAAAAGAAAAGATCTGATGAGAGAAGTCTGCCCTGAACTCCACTGACGCCCTACCAAGAGCCAAGAACAGGGCGAGATGGACAGGCTGAGGATTAAACCTGGGAGCCTGTGTTCATCACTCTCTAGCTAAGAATAAAGACCCTTGTACCACTCACCAAATCCAAGAAGAGCAGCCCCAAGGCCCATGATGGTGATTCGAGCCAGATCTCCACATCCACAGAGACCTAGTTATACTGTCTGCGCTGGGGGGACACACCCATGGAGTAGAGCAGACTGGTGTCTGGAAACTCTGTCAGGAATTATGACACCCAACAAAACAGGAAGAGGATAAGCTCTTGCACAACACATCTTCGACTCCTCAAGTCTGGGCCAGGCAGTGAGTCCTCTATTCACTTTTTTTTCCAGGCTTTAAATCCTGTTATGGGTGTGGGCACACTATCCTCTGACGTTCCCATATATGTGTGCACCTGTGGGCAATGAGAGAAAACCACGAGATGCAAGCA
This sequence comes from Apodemus sylvaticus, assembly GCF_947179515.1. Lineage (NCBI taxonomy): Eukaryota > Metazoa > Chordata > Mammalia > Rodentia > Muridae > Apodemus > Apodemus sylvaticus. The sequence goes on along the minus strand of NC_067472.1, from coordinate 191,715,567 downwards.
GAAAACATGGATCCCAAATGCCCCCCTCCAAAATCTACTGGAATGGTTCAACTAGTCTGAACAGGAAGTAGGCAGACATGAAATATAACAGCTTGGATTACAGGAGGGAAGAGCCAAGGAAGATACATACCAAGGCTTCTGCAGTATGTGCATGGTCTCCGTAAATAATTCTCCTAACCAACTAACTGCAGAAGTAGTTAGTAGGAACTAACTACATGTCCCTAGAACTGATGATGCAAATAACAGAAATGAAAATAACTCAACTTAAAAGCAGACTACAGGACTTTCAGGTGTGTCGTTAAGCTGCTAGTGTATGCTCTCTCCATTTTCTTTTTGGAGGCACTCAGGGCTATGAGTTTTCCTCTTAGCACTGCTTTCATTGTGTCCCATAGATTTAGGTATGTGATGCCTTCATTTTCATTAAATTCTAAAAAGTCTCTGATTTCTTTCCTTATTTCTTCTTTGGCCAAGGTGTCATTGAGTAGAGTATTGTTCAGCCTCCATGTGTATGTGGGCTTTCTGTTGTTTTTGTTGCTATTGAAAACCACTCTTACTCCATAGTGATCTGATAAGAGGCATGGGATTAGTTCGATCTTCTTATATTTGTTGAGGTCTCTCTAGTGACCAGTTATATAGTCGATTTTGGAGAAGGAACCATGAGGTGCTGAGAAAAAGGTATATTCTTTTGCTTTAGGGTGAAATGTTCTATAAATATCAGTCAAATCCAATTGGTCCAAAGCTTCAAGTAGTTTTACTGTGTCCTTGTTTAGTTTCTGTTTTCCCGATCGGTCCATTGAGGAGAGTGGAGTGTTGAAGTTCCCCACAATTATTGTGTTAGGTGCAATGTGTGCTTTGAGCTTTAGTAAAGTTTCTTTTACGAATGAGGGTGCCCTTGCATTTGACGCATAGATGTTCAGAATTGAAAGTTCTTCTTGGCGGATTCTTCCTTTGACCTGCAAGAAGTGTCCTTCTGTGTCTCTTTTGATGACTTTAGGTTGAAAGTCAATTTTATCTGATATTAGAATGGCTACTCCTGCTCCGTTTCCTCTGACCATTGGCTTGTAAGTTTGTCTTTCAGCCTTTTACTCTAAGGTATTTTTTATCTTTGACACTGAGGCACACATGAAAGCCCTGGAACAAAAAGAAGCTAATTCACCCAAGAGGAGTAGAAGACAGGAAATCATCAAACTCAGGGCTGAAATCAATCAATTGGAAACAAAGAGAACCATACAAAGAATCAACGAATCCAGAAGTAGAAGACAGGAAATCATCAAACTCAGGGCTGAAATCAATCAATTGGAAACAAAGAGAACCATACAAAGAATCAACGAATCCAGGAGCGGTTCTTTGAGAAAATCAACAAGATAGATAAACCCTTAGCCAGACTGACCAAAGGGCACAGAGAAAGTATCCAAATTAACAACTTAGAAATGAAAAGGGAGATATAACAACAGAAACTGAGGAAATCCAAAAAATCATCAGATCCTACTACAAGAGCCTATACTCAACACAACTGGAGAATCTGGAGGAAATGGACAATTTCCTTGACAGATACCAAATACCAAAATTAAATCAGGACCAAATAGATCATGTAACAGTCCCATAACGCCTAAAGAAATAGAAGGAGTCATAGAAAGTCTTCCAACCAAAAAAAGCACAGGACCAGATGGTTTCAGTGCAGAATTCTATCAGACCTTCAAAGAAGACTTAACACCAATACTCTTCAAACTATTTCACAAAATAGAAACAGAAGGAACACTACCCAATTCCTTCTACGAAGCCACAATTACGCTGATACCTAAACCACACAAAGATCCAACAAAGAAAGAGAATTTCAGGCCAATTTCCCTTATGAACATTGATGCAAAAATACTCAATAAAATTCTTGCCAACCGAATCCAAGAACACATCAAAACGATCATCCACCATGATCAAGTAGGCTTTATCCCAGGAAAGCAGGTTTGGTTCAATATACGGAAATCCATCAATGCAATCCACTACATAAACAAACTCAAAGAAAAAAACTACATGGTCATTTCATTGGATGCTGAAAAAGCATTTGACAAAATTCAGCATCCTTTCATGCTTAAAGTCTTGGAGAGAACAGGAATTCAAGGCCCATACCTAAACTTACTAAAAGCAATATACAGCAAACCGGTAGCCAGCATCAAACTAAATAGAGAGAAACTTGAAGCAATCCCACTAAAATCAGGGACTAGACAGGGCTGCCCCCTTTCTCCTTATCTTTTCAATATTGTACTTGAGGTACTAGCTCGGGCAATTCGACAACATAAGGAGGTCAAAAGGATACAAATTGGAAAGGAAGAAGTCAAACTATCATTATTTGCAGATGACACGATAGTCTAAGTGACCCAAAAAGCTCCACTAGAGAACTCCTATAGCTGATAAACAACTTCAGCAAGGGGCAGGTTATAAAATCAACTCAAGCAAATCAGTGGCCTTCCTATACTTAAAGGATAAGCAGGCTGAGAAAGAAATTAGGGAAATGACCCCCTTCACAATAGCCACAAGCAGTATAAAGTATCTGGGGTGACTCTTACCAAACATGTGAAAGATCTGTATGACAAGAACTTCAAGACTCTGAAGAAGGAAATGGAAGAAGACCTCAAAAAATGGGAAAACCTCCCATGCTCATGGATCGGCAGGATTAATATAGTAAAAATGGCCATTTTGCCAAAAGCAATATACGAATTCAATGCAATACCCATCAAAATCCCAACTCAATTCTTCACAGAGTTAGAAAGAGCAATTCTCAAATTCATCTGGAATAACAAAAAACCCAGGATAGCTAAAACTATTCTCAGCAACAAAAGAAATTCTGGGGGAATCAGTAGACCTGACCTCAAGCAATACTACAGAGCAATAGTGTTAAAAACTGCATGGTATTGGTACAGTGACAGGCAGGCAGATCAATGGAACAGGATTGAAGATCAGAAATGAACCCACACACCTATGGCCACTTGATCCTCGACAAAGGGGCTGAAAACATCCAATGGGGGAAAAAAGATAGCCTTTTCAACAAATGGTGCTGGTTCAACTGGAGGTCAGCATGCAGAAGAATGTGAATTGATCCATCCTTGTCTCCTTGTACTAAGCTCAAATCCAAATGGATCAAGGACCTCCACATAAAGCCAGACACTCTGAAGCTAATAGAAAAGAAACTGGGGAAGACCCTTGAGGACATCGGTACAGGGAGAAAGATTCTGAACAGAACACCAATAGCGTATGCTCTAAGATCAAGAATTGACAAATGGGACCTCATAAAATTGCAAAGTTTCTGTAAGGCAAAGGACACCATCAAAAGGACAAATCGGCAACCAACAAATTGGGAAAAGATCTTCACCAATCTTACATCAGATAGAGGGCTAATATCCAATATATATAAAGAACTCAAGAAGTTAGACTCCAGAAAACCAAACAACCCTATTAAAAAAATGGGGTACAGAGTTAAACAAAGAATTCTCACCTGAAGAACTTTGGATGGCGGAGAAGCATCTTAAAAAATGCTCAACTTCATTAGTCATTAGGGAAATGCAAATCAAAACAACCCTGACATTTCACCTTACACCAGTCAGAATGGCTAAGATTAAAAATTCAGGAGACAGCAGGTGTTGGCGAAGATGTGGAGAAAGGGGAACACTCCTCCACTGCTGGTGGGGGTTGTAAAAGGTACAACCACTCTGGAAATCAGTCTGGCGGTTCCTCCGAAAACTGGGCACCTCACTTCCAGAAGATCCTGCTATACCACTCCTGGGCATATACCCAGAGGATTCCCCACCATGTAATAAGGATACATGCTCTACTATGTTCATAGTAGCCCTATTTATAATTGCCAGATGCTGGAAAGAACCCAGGTATCCCTCAACAGAAAAGTGGATGCAAAAAATGTGGTATATATACACAATGGAGTACTATTCAGCCATTAGAAACAATGAATTCACGAAATTTTTAGGCAAATGGATGGAGCTAGAGAACATCATACTAAGTGAGGTAACCCAGACTCAAAAGGTGAATCATGGTATGCACTCACTAATAAGTGGATATTAACCTAGAAAACTGGAATACCCAAAACATAATCCACACATCAAATGAGGTACAAGAAGAAAGGAGGAGTGGCCCCTTGTTCTGGAAAGACTCAGTGAAGCAGTATTCGGCAAAACCAGAACGGGGAAGTGGGAAGGGGTGGGTGGGAGGACAGGGGTAAAGAAGGGGGCTTATGGGACTTTCGGGGACTGGGGGGCTAGAAAAGGGGAAATCATTTGAAATGTAAATAAAAAATATATTGAATAAAAAAAAGTTAAAAAAATAAATAAATAAAAGCAGACTACAGAGCTAAATACAGAGTTCTCAGAGGAAAACAAATGGCTAAGAAATATTGTCCTTGCTCTCCACAGAAATCCAAATAAAACTATCTTAAATTTTTATCATATTCCAGCCAGAATGGCTTATTAAGAAAACAAAAGAAGAGTCATGCCACCTGATACACCTACAGGCCTATCTGCAACCACACCGTGTGGCAAAGACGAAGGACGACACCCAGGTGCCAACCTACTGCTCCTCACAGCGGGAACCAGAGCAATGTGCAAGTATGTGGTGCAGAGAAAGAGAAGCCAACCTGTATGAGCATTATACAGAGAGACAGAACTAGAGACACAAGAGTGGAGAGGAGTAGCCTGGTGTGGGTAGCCTGCCCTGCCACCTGAAGTGGAGAAGTCCTAGCCCATGCTGCCACTAAGGGCCATGTATGGGTCTATAGCCATGCAGCAGCAAGGGTCTGTGTAGATGTGCAAAGTTTATATTACCACTATTGACCATTTGAATGTCCCTACTCTAGGGTGTTAGCATGTTAGCATGTCCAAGGCTTGTGCAGAGCTGGCCCCACCATTCACCAGATGTTCAGTCCCCATCACTAACCAAAAATTTAAAAAAAAAAAAAAAAAGGTTGCTACTATGGTACTATGGTGGCTCGTACCTGTAATCCCAGGCAGAAAGATTGCCAAGTTTGAGGCAACCTAGGCTACATCCTGAGTCACAAGCTAGCATGTACTACAAAGTAAGTAAGACCATCTCAAGAAAGGAGGAGAAGGAGGAGGAGGAGGAAGAGGCGGAGAAGGAGGAGGAGGAGGGGCATGGGTTCCTTCCAGTCTGTCTGAGCTGGTGCCCTGAGCAGACCTTGGGCACAAACTCTGCAGCCAGTCCCACAACACCCAGAGGAAGCTCCACTTCCAGACACTTTTTCAAGCCCAGGATCACAGGATCACAAGAGCTTGATCACACCAGGATCTGAGGGTCCCAGAGGCAGCTTGACTCCCAGGAACTCAGACACACCCAGGATCTCAGGAGCTCAGGATCACAAAATCACAGAATCACAGGATCACAGGATCACAGAGATAGCTTGACTCTGAAAAGTTCTGACACAACCAGGATCATAGAAAGGACAGGCTCCAGTCAGATATAGAGGGGGCAGGTAGCACTATTGATAAACAGATGACAGGACCCACCCGTAGGAACATAAGCAACAGAAACCAAAGCTAGCATGTACTACAAAGTAAGACCATCACTTGGCATCATCAGAACCCAATTCTTCCACCATAGCAAGCCCCGGATACACCATCACACCAGAAAAGCAAGATTTGGATCCAAAAATCACTTCTCATGATGCTGATGGAGGACTTTAAGAATGACATAAATAACTCCCTTAAAGAAATTCAGGAGAACACAGGTAAACAGCTGGAAGCCCTTAAAGAGGAAATACAAAAATCCCTTAAAGAATTACAGGAAAACACAACCAAATGGGGAGGAATTGAACAAAACCATACAGGATCTAAAAATGGAAATAGAAACAATAAAGAAATCAAAACATGAGACAACCCTGGAGCTAGAAAACCTAGGAAAGACTTCAGGAGTCTTAGATGCAAGCATCAACAACAGAATACAAGAGATAGAAGAGAGAATCTCAGGTGTAGAAGGTACCATAGAAAGCATTGACACAACAGTCAAAGAAAACACAAAAAGCAAAAAGGTCCTGGCCCAAAACATGCAGGAAATCCAGGACACAATGAGAAGAACAAACTTAAGGATAATAAGTATAGAAGAGAATGAAGATTCCTAACTTAAAGTGCCAGTAAATATCTTCAACAAAATTATAGAAGAAAACTTCCCTAGCCTAAAGAAAGAGATGTACATACAAGAAGCCTACAGAACTCGAAATAGACGGGACCAGAGCAGAAATTTCTCCCGTCACATAATAATCAAAACACCAAATGCACTAAAGAAAGAAAGAATATTAAAAGCAGTAATGTAAAAAGGTCAAGTAACATATAAAGACAGGCCTATCAGAATTACACCAGACTTCTCACCAGAGATGATAAAAGCTAGAAGATCCTGGGCAGACCTCATATAGACCCTAAAAGAACACAAATGTCAGCATAGACTACTCTACCCAGCAAAACTCTCAATCACCATAGATGGAGAAACCAAGATATTCCATGATAAAACCAAATTTACACAAATATCTTTCCACAAATCCAGCCCTACAAAGGATAATAGATGGAAAACGCCAACACAAGGAGGGAAATTACACCCCAGAAAAACCAAGAAAGTAATCTTTCAACAAACCCACACAAACATAATTTCACTTCTAACAACAAAAATAACAGGAAGTAACAATCACTTTTCCTTAATATCTCTTAATATGAAAATTAATATTACCTACATACCCTAATCAATTGAAACTCAAAAATGTGAAGAATTAGAAATTTGTTGTCTGGCACCCAGGGTCTCTCTAATTTGGTAATTGGAAAAATATGTCCAATATTGTATAATCCATATACACTTTCTGCTTGTTTGTGCATGACAGTGTCTTGCTGTGTACCGCATAATGGTCTTGAAATCATGCTTCTCCAATCTCAGCCTCTCTATAAATAGAATTGTTTAGTTGATGTTTTCACACTATACTATGGTTTTCAGAACAGCTTACATATTTCAAATTTATTTATACAGCCAAAAGGAACATAGACAATCAATTTGGCTTGGTTTGTAGGAGAACATCAAAGAGTGAGACTGAATGTTTTGCTTGATATTTATAATTACTGTATCAATTTTGAAGAAGATGACCTTTTTCTGAGATGAATGCTTTACAAAATCGTCACAGCCAGTGAACCAGAATCTTATCTTCACCTAATGTCTTGCCACCCTCCAAGCAGCACCATTGTTCATTGAAACAGTTGATGAATGACTTCATGGATTGACCGTGTTAGATAATTACTTAAGTGAATGTAACCTGTTCCCTGTGGGCTGAGAATGATGACAATCACTCAAGTCAAATAGCTTTGACCATAGCAGAAAATCTGTATCCAAATAATTGTGCCTACAGTTCATGACTTGGCCCAGCAGAACTGTCAACTCTTAGCTTAGCTACTATGGAGGTAAAATCCTTTGGTGATGTGAGGGACATTGAAGTATAGCCTTATTACTATGAACTCCAACGTCTGAAAATTGTTCTTATTTTGGGTTTCTACCACAGTAAGAGCCAAGATTGTAAGGTCTACTAAAAACAAAACAGAAGAAACAAACAAAAAGACTTTATCCTTTTATGTTTATTAAATAACATGTCCATTATTGTTATGATTGGTATAAAAATATATATTGTGTTGAATGTGATAAAAATTAAAATTAAAAAACTGGAACTAGGTGCAAGGACAGAAAATAAATGATGGACTAGTCCATCTATACAAGACTTCAACATAAAACAAAGCAGATGATTTATCTCTTGACAAAACTATGCTAACTTATTTCATAAAATTATTGCTTTAAACTTTTAATGAATTTATGATGCTAGAAAAAGATAATGAATGCTAGTCAGATACTAGTCTTAATGGAAAGACAATTCTTCTGTAACTCCTTAAACCTTTATTTATCTATGACATGAACTATTGCCTTAAACTTATTATGAACTTATAGAAGTAAAAATGCTTTAGAAACCATGTGATCAACTATCCTGAGATAAAAACTAAGAACAACAATTAAAAAAAAAAGATGTAAAAAATTTTAAAGGAGAAGAGGAAGAGAAAGAAGGAGGAGGAGGAGGAAGAGGAAGAAGAGGAAGAGGAGGAGGAGAAGATGAAGAAGAAGAAGAAGAAGAAGAAGAAGAAGAAGAAGAAGAAGAAGAAGAAGAAGAAGAAGAAGAAGAAGAAGAAGAAGAAGAAGAAGGAAGAAGAAAGAAGAGGAAGAAGAAGAAGAAGGAAGAAGAAAGAAGAGGAAGAGGAGGAGGAAGAGGAGGAGGAGGAGAAAACAAGAAGCCTGAGAGAAAGAAATTACTAGAGACCCAGAAGAACCCCAAGTCCCTTAGAGGGCATCAACACTTCCAAACATCTACAAAGCGCCTCCACTCCCATCATTTTCACATTAGCACACCGAGGGCCAAGGTTTCCCCAGGCTAACATGCCCAAGGCATATGCAAACCACATGTCTTAGTTAGGGCTTCTATTGCTGTGAAGAGACACCACGACTCCTCCAACTCTCATAAAAACATTTAACTGGAGCTGCCTTACAGTTGAGAGGTTTGGTCTACTATTGTCATGGTGGGAAGCCTGACAACACACAGGCAGACATGGAACTGGAGGAGCTGAGAGTTCTAGATGGAGACTGACAGTAAGCAGGAAGAGAATGAGACACCTGGCTCGGTTTGAGCATCTGAGACCTCAAAACCCATCCCCAGTGTGTAGCATAGTTCTTCCAGCAATGTCACACCCACGCCAACAAGGCCATGCCTCCAACAATTCCACTCCTTATGAGTCTGTGGGGACCGCTGTTTTCAAACCACCACACCACAGGAACAGCAAACTCCACCAAAGCCTCCAAGAGGTGGGAGGAGAACATACTATGTACCATGGAAGAGTCTGCTAAGAGTTCTAAGACGCTTTTGAAAGCCAAGGTGGGAGCCCAGCATTTGGAATTCATCTGCAATTCCAGAACAAAACCAGAGAGAGGAAGGGAGAGAGAGAGAGAGAGAGAGAGAGAGAGAGAGAGAGAGAGAGAGAGAGAGAGAGAGAGAGAGAGAAAGAGAGAGAGAGAGAGAGGAGAGAGGTGGGCAGAAAGAGATGGGAATTCCTGCCTCTGCTCATTGGCATTTGCACAAGCCTGGGTATTCTGGTTACATACACCTCAAAAACTCAGTCTGGTTCCGTCAGAGTCTTACTGTGCAGTCTAGGAGGCCTTAAACCCATGCCAGTCCTGTCTCTGCCTCCCAAGGGTTATAGGCATGTGTCTTTGCCACCAACACCCCGGCCGGGTATGGGGGTCCCTGGGATGGGGGTTCTTGAAGTCCATGTGGGTAAGGATTCAGTGGTGACAAACAGAAACAAGCACAGAAGCAGTTTGTACTCAATTTTTTTTTTTTGAGACACGGTTTCTCTGTGTAGCCCTGGCTATCCTGGAACTCACTCTGTAGACCAGGCTGGCCTCGAACTCAGAAATCCGCCTGCCTCTGCCTCCCAAGTGCTGGGATTAAAGGTGTGCACCACCACCGCCTGGCACAGAGGCAGTTTGAATCTGAGTGTATTCTGAAGCTCTCAAGCAGAGGATTTTATACATGAAAGCAAACATGATGCAACTCTTAGAAACCATATCCAGTGAAACAATCGTGAATACAAACAAGAATCATTTGGCACAGTAAAATACAAAAATCACCTAAGCTTTACAACTCTGAAACTACATGTTCAGTGAATCACAAACAGAACAGGTAACATCATCATCAAAATATAACAATTCTGAAAGAATATGTTCAATAGGGCGATCATCCAAGGCTAGTGGCATATTCTCAAAAACAGGTTAATAAATCTTTATGGTCAGCGCTCTTAATCCCTGAGCTAACTTTCCAGCCCCTATGATCAATTATTGCCTAACATCTAATGCCTGATTTTTTATAAATCTTCAAAGCATAAATTTAAACTAGTTTAATTCCTTGTAAGTAAGGCTTTTACCATATACCAAATCCACCTCCGATGACACACGTGCAGCCATATGAAATTTTATTGTTGGGAAAGTTTTTATCTACCATAATAATTTTGTAAACGATTTGAAAAGTAAAGCATTAATTTCCCTGGAGATAAGGTCACATTAATGACCCATCATTCTTGCTTAAGATCATGGTCTAGGCTACCAGGAACCTGTAGGTAAGGAAAGGAATGAAAGAGAGCAAAACAGAAAAATTGCCATGAGAACTACAGCTCAATGTTTTCTCCAGCCCAGAGTTCCACAATCAGTTCCAGGAGACCTCCTTCTTTTGAAGTCTAATGTCTCAGGCTATGGAACTTGTCACACAGATTCTGCTGGGGTCCGTGTGGCATCCCTCCCCCTTTTATTTATTTATTTATTTATTTATTTATTTATTTATTTATTTATTTTTAGTTTTTTTTAGTTTTTTTCGAGACATGGTTTCTCTGTGTAGCCCTGGCTGTCCTGGAACTCACTCTGTAGACCAGGCTGGCCTTGAACTCAGAAAACCACCTGCCTCCACCTCCCAGAGTGCTGGGATTACAGATGTGCGCCACCACCACCACCACCACCACCACCGCCCGGCCCTTTTTTATTTTTTATTTGAAGCTCTTAAATTTCTCTTTTGACTGTAGAGATGGAGGAAAAGATTAGTCGGAAGATGCTTGGAAAAATAAGGAAAAGAAGAAGAAATATTCCTGAAGCCTCGGCCTCAACAATGATCCAATGCAGCTAATGAACAGGGTTTAAAGACCATAACCAAGGCTAATAGACTGAGCCGAATCCTCTATGCCAGCAGATTAAATATGTGCTTTGCTCATAGCGGAGATTTGTCCTATTGCCAAAACTACCTCCTCTAAAGCATCAAGTTTTACTTCTAACTTTTTATCTATAATTTGTTGCCTTGCAAGTACTAAAGAGACATTTTTATTTAAATCATCAATGAAATGTGCAGTGTTTATACCTGAAACTATTGCAACTGTTGAAACTGTAAGTGAGGTAAGGGTGGCTATTAAAGCACCAATGCCCCCCAGTATGTTCATACCAGCCTTATTTATAATAGCCAGAAGCTGGAAAGAACCCAGATGTCCCTCAGTGGAGGAATGGATACAGAAAATGTGGTATATTTACACAATGGAATACTACACAGCAATTAAAAACAATGAATTCATGAAATTCTTAGGTAAATGGTTGGAACTGGAAAATATCATCCTAAGTGAGGTAACCCAATCACAAAGGATCACACATGGAATGGAGTCAATGATAAGTGGATATTAGCCCAGAAGCTCTGAATACCCAAGACACAACTCACATATCGAATCATTCCCAAGAAGAAGGAAGGAGAGGTAGCTGGTTCTGGAAAGGCTTGATGCAGCAATGTAAGGGATTACCAGGAGAAGTAGGAGGGGGTTGATTGGGGAACGGGCGAAGGGAAGAGGGTTTATGGGACTTTTGGGAAGGGGGTACCGAGAAAGGGAAAATCATTCGAAATGTAAACAAAGACTACAGAAAATAAAAAAAAAAGAGAGAGAGAAACTTAAAAAAACAAAAAGCACTAAAGCTGCAGCAAACGCTTTGGTCTAATTAGCTCATTAACTCTTTTAAGCATTTGCAAAGCTACATTATCAAACCAATACCATCTTTTAAATCTACAGGAAGCACAACGTAAGAAGGTCTTTGTAATAGCAAAATGACTGAATAATTTTTAATTGAAATGGGATCAACACAATTAGTTAGAAAACATTTGGAACAGCTGACTTGATAAAATATTTCTACCTTAGTAATTTTTAAATCTGAGGACTGTCCACGAGTGTACCATAAGGATAGTTTAGGCAACATCTAATTGCCAAAGGAGTGCTCTTAGATCCCTTCGGTTTTTTAGAAGGACCATGTTAGTTGCAGCAAAAAGTCTAAATAATCCTGGAGAAACATTAGAAATATTATGTGGAGAAGGGAGAGCAAGCTTCTTCAAATTCCATATTACTTCTCTCGCCTTCTTCTGCTTCTTTCTTTTCAGGTTCTTGATAGAGGATTTTTGGTGGAAGGGTCGAATAAGTCTGTCTGGGATCCAGATTGGTGTTTCTGCATTCTGTGGAAAAATGCAAGCATATCCTCTTCCCAAGGTGATTAACAATCTGGCCCTTTCCAGGTGCCTGTTAAAAGATCCTTACACATCACTAAAGGAGTAGCAGTCTGCTGTAGGGGCCCAATGTTTTTGCATAGGAGCAAAAACCTTCATCATCTGTATTAAGGTGATCAATGGGAAATAAAGCATGGCTTAATAATTGATGAGGTGAATAGTAATGGCCACTAGATTTTAATCTTTGAAGTTGTGCCTTAAGATTTTGATGAGTCCTTTCTGTGATAGCCTGACCTTGGGGGTTATATGGAATTCCTGTTGTATGTTCTGTGCCCTACTGAATACAAAATTTTGCAAAAGCTTGGGAAATAAATGCTGGAGCACTATCAGTTTTAATTCTTTTTGGCACACCTAAGGAGGAGGAGCATGTAATAAGATGTTGCGTGACATCTTTCACAGCCTCCCCGGTTCTCGCAGTGGCCATGACCACACAGAGTAGGTATCTACAGTAACATGTGCATAGGCCGACTTTCCAAATTCTGGGATGAGAGCTACATCCATTTACCTCAAAACCTGAGCCTTAAGGCTCCTTGGATTAACTCCCATTTTTAATGGATGATACACATCAGGACAATGTTCACAGTCCTTCACAATTGCCTACCCTGTTCTCGTGTCAAATTGAACATCCTTCTCAAGCCCAGTGCGTTCTGATGATGTAAAGCATGGCTGTCTACTGCTTGTTCAACCACACTAGCAATCGAGTGTTCTTTTGTCAATAAATCTGCCATAGCATTTCCTAAAGTCAATGGACCCAGCAGGCCAGGATGTCCTCTGATATGTCCTATAAAATTTTTTCTTTCTCTTAGTTGAATTATATTTTGCAAATGAATCAAGAGTGATATAATTTTGGAATTCCAGATATAACAGCTGTCTCTATATCTGGAAATAAACAAACTACATATTTTGAACCTGTATAAAGGTTGAACTCTTCCAGTATGTGTTCGAGCACAGTAATGACTGCAATAATTTCCACCTGCTGTGCGGAAATTTCTTTTGCCTTTTTAATAATCACAGGTCTATCTTTTATATAGACAGCTGAAATTCCATTGGATGACCCATTTGTAAATACTAAGAGGGCATCACAAATAGGTTCTGACACTATTTTAGAAGGAAAGATTATTTCTATTTCTTCTACAAACTTTACTATAGGGTGCTGAGGTACATGATATTTAATTTGTCCGATATAATGAGTGAATGCAATTCCCCAATCATCTGCAGTTTGGAGTAAACACTCCAGTTGTTCCTTATTATAGGGAATAACAATTTCATGCATTTCTTTGCCAAACAGTTCCCTGGATCGTAACCTCCCTTTAATAATGAATTGACTGGCAGTGGTGGCACATGCCTGTAATCCCAGCGGAGGCAGAGGCAGGCGGATTTCTGAGTTCGAGGACAGCCTGGTCTACAGAGTGAGTTCCAGGTCAGCCAGGGCTACACAGAGAAACCCTATCTCGAGAAAAAAAAACAAAAAATAAACAAAAACAAAAAAACACAAATAATTGAGATTTTGCTGTGCGGTGGTGGCGCATGCCTGTAATCCCAGCACTCTGGGAGGCAGAGGTAGGCGGATTTCTGAGCTCGAGGCCAGCCTGCTATACAGAGTGAGTTCCAGGACAGCCAAGGATATACAGAGAAACCAAATAAAAAAAACCAAAATAATAATAATAATCACAATAGTAATAAATTGACTACACATAAAAGGATAAGATGATACCATTTTTCCTTGAGTATGAGGGAGATGAATTAATTCATTCCAATACACCTTCTTGCCATAAACATGCAGTTGGCATGTAAGATGTTTTAAGTATAATAGGGGACCATGTTTTTACATAGTTTATCTGTTTTACTTTAGCATCTTTTGTTCTATCAATTCTAATTGCTTTAAGGCTTCTTTTGTAAGATGTCTTTTAGATTTGGGATTAGGATCTCCTTTAAGAATTTCAAATAAATGATGCAATTGTCCTGTGGTAATTTTTAAATAAGGTCTAATCCAATTAATATTTCCTAATAATTTTTGAAAATCATTAAATGTCTTTAATTATCAATCCTAAATTGCAATTTTGAGATACAATATATTCATTATGAATTGTTTTTCCCAAATAATTTATTGGCTTGCTATGTTGAATTTTATCAGAAGCAATAATTAGTCCATGCTTGGTCAATGCCTCAATCATATTTTTCAAAATTAATTCAGGTAAATCCTTTGTTTTTCTGCTATAAGAATATCATCCATAAAATGTGATATGAAAGCCTTTTTATGCTTAGCCCTGATGGATCTTAAAGCTTGATCTACAAATTTCTGACCAAGAGTTGGACTATTTTTCATGCCTTGGAGGAGAATATTCCATTGATACCTTTGAAATGGCTTTTGAAAAGTAACAGAAGGAATGCTGAAAGCAAATCGTTGTGTGTCTTTTGGTTGTAACTTTATATTGAAAGAACAATCCTTTAAATCTTTAACTATAATATGATAATTCTCTGAAACAGCTATTGGGGATGGAAGTCCTGGCTATAAGGCTCCCATGTCGTGCATTGACTTATCAACAGCCCTAAGATCTTTTAAGAGTCTCCATTTGCCTAACTTTTTTCTTAATGACAAACACAGGAGTATTCCATAGACTGTTAGATTCTTCAATATGTCCTAACTGCAGTTGCTTTTCTACTAATTGTTCTAGAGCCTGTATCTTTTCCTGAGTTAGGGGCCACTGATTCTTCCACACAGCCTCATCGTTAATCCATGAAATTTTGTCTGCATATAACTCATCAGCGGCCCCTATAAAAATGCTGATGGTTCTAGTTTTCATCTGCGGTTAGTTTTATTTTCATTTCCCCTAAGATATCTCTTCCCCATAAGGAGAATGGCAAAGAGGAAATAATGCAAGGTTGGAAAGCACCCACTTTGCCTTCACATTCCCGTGTCAGGATTTTTGAACTTTAAGCTATGTTGGGAGCTAGGCCCAATCCCACCAGAGTAGAGGTGGTGTGAACTATATAGACCATGTCCCAGGCCAGGCCTTTCCTGCAGTGCAAGGCCTATCTGCTCCTGTGTCCAACAATCCTTGGGTATTTTTTCCCTCTACTTTTATAGTTTTAAGGGTCTTTGACTAGTGATTTTCTGAGCCCAGGCTGTCACTTCTGTGGGGCCACACCCTTCATCCCCTGTAGTCTGTTTTAATATTGGGTTGGGGAGCTGTATATAAGGGAGTACTATTATCTGAGCTACCCGTTGGTTTTTATGTAGTTGTATTGTTTCTTTTAATGGCCTAATCATAATTTTTACCTCTCCCTGGAAGTCTGAATCAATTACTCCAGGAAGTACTTCAAAATTTTTCTTATAATTTGAGCTTCTCCCTATTAAAAGACCAAAGGTGCCAGGTGATAGTGGCCCTTTTCATCCTGGGTCTGCTAATTGCACGCCCTCATAAATAGAGGCTATATAATCTTTGTCTACTGCAAGACCTAATCCTGCACTTCCTGGTGTTGCTCTAGGTAAGCTTAAGATGTTAAACTCAGGGGCCAGAGGAGTCAGTTCACTTTTACCTTCCTCTGTCTCCCTATTTTGCCCTTTTTGTAAATTTCGGGGCAGAGGGCATGGCCCTCAACCTGTTTTTTGTCTCCTCATCTTTCAGAGGGGCTCCATCCTTGGGAAATTTTGATTCACATTCATTTCCCTCCTTACACTGAGGACATAACCCCAGAGGTTGGTTTTTCGTATTTTTATTTTTTGAAGTCTGCTCTTCTTTTGTACAGTCATGGCTCATGTGTCCTTGCTGGCTGCAAGAAAATCATAAGCCTTTCAAGTTCTGAACATCGGCGCTGAAATGTTGCCCTTGCATTGCGGCAGCACAAGCCGTGCCCTGGACCACAGCTGGCGAGGCATCTCTGCATGCTTCTATGGAATCATACATGGTCCCAGTTTTTCTGGTTGGTCTAATTGGTTCCTGGCAGAGAGGATTGCTATTTTCTCTCTTTTTTTAATTTAGCATATTCTTTTATTTACATTTCAAATGATTTCCTCTTTCCAGTATCCCCACTCCCCAAAAGTCCCATAAGCCCTCTTCCCTCCCCCTGTTCCCCCATCCACCCCTTCCCACTTCCCTGTTCTGGTTTTCCCCTACACTGCTGCACTGAGCCTTTCCAGGACCAGAGGCCTCCTTTCCTTCCTTCTTCTTGGATATCATTTGATATGTGGATTACGTCTTGGGTAATCCAAATTTCTAGGCTATTATCTGCTTATCAGTGAGTGCATACCATGAGTGAACTTTTGAGATTGTGTTACCTCACTTAGGATGATGTTCTCCAGCTCCATCCATTTGTCTAAGAATTTCATGAAGTCATTGTTTCTAATGGCTGAATAGTACTCCATTGTGTATATATACCATATTTTTTGTATCCATTCCTCCGTTGAAGGACATCTGGGTTCTTTCCAGTTTCTGGCTATTATAAATAGGGCTTCTATGAACATAGTGGAGCATGTATCCTTATTACATGCTGGGGAATCCTCTGGGTCTATGCCCAGGAGTGGTATAGCAGGATCCTCCAGAAGTGTTGTGCCCAGTTTTCTGAGGAACCGCCAGACTGATTTCCAGAGTGGTTGTACCAGCTTGCAACCCCACCAGCAGTGGAGGAGTGTTCCTCTTTCTCGATATCCTCACCAACACTGCTGACTCCTGAGTTTTTAATCGTAGCCATTCTGACTGGTGTAAGGTGAAATCTCAGGGTTGTTTTGATTTGCATTTCCCTAATGACTAATGATGTTGAACGTTTTTTTAAGGTGCTTCTCAGCCATCTGAAGTTCTTCAGGTGAAAATTCTTTGTTTAGCTCTGTACCCCATTTTTAATAGAGTTATTTGGCTTTTCTGGGGTCTAACTTCTTGAGTTCTTTGTGTATATTGGATATTAGCCCTCTATCTGATGTAGGGTTGGTGGCATTTTCTCATACTTGCTGTTTCAATAACATGTCCGAGCCCTCAGAGGGAGGAAGCATCCTGCCTATTCCTTCTTCCAACCTAGCAATAAAGTCTTCTAAAGACAGGCTTCCTTCCTCCGTAAACCACTGACTGACACTCAGTACAAAGTTGTAAAGTGCTGCCAAACTATTCTCTGAGGTGTTAACACCTCTACTTTCTGACGTATGACTCAACATTGTCAGGCACAGGCCTCTGTTCTTGGACTGTGAGTGCCCCCATGATTCTTACCTTCTCGTCATCTTAACTCATCTGTCTCTATTGAGGAGTCTGCAGCACTCTGGACGAGGTCCTATCCTTTACCTGAAAAAGTGTTTTTAGGAAAAAAGGAGAGAGAAAGCCTTCCTGCTTTGAGCCCAGCGTTGAAGCGCCAGCTGTCACAGACCACCACAGCTGGGTATGGGGGTCCCTGGGATGGGGGTTCTTGAAGTCCAGGTGGGTAAGGATTCAGAGGTGACAAACAGAAACAAGTACAGAGGCAGTTTGTACTCACTTATTTTTTTTTTCAAGACATGGTTTCTCTGTGTAGCTCTGACTGTCCTGGAACTCACTCTGTAGACCAGGCTGGCCTCGAACTCAGAAATCCGCCTGCCTCTGCCTCCTGAGTGCTGGGATTAAAGGTGTGCGCCACCACCGCCTGGCACAGAGGCAGTTTGAATCTGAGTGTATTCTGCAGCTCTCAAGCAGGGGATTTTATACATGAAAGCAAACATGATGCAACTCTTAGAAACCATATCCAGCGAAACAATCATGAATACCAACAAGAATCATTTGGCACAGTAAAATACAAAAATCACCTAAGCATTACAACTGTGAAACTACATGTTCAGTGAATCACAAACAGAACAGGTAACGCCATTATCAAGATATAACAATTCTGAAAGAATATGTTCAATAGGGCGATCATCCAAGGCTAGTGGCATATTCCCAAGAACAGGTTAATAAATCTTTATGGTCAGTGCTCTTAACCACTGGGCTAACTTTCCAGCCCCTTTGATTAATTACTGCTTAACATCTAATACCTGATTTTTTATAAATCTTCAAAGCATAAATTTAAACTATTTTAATTCTTTCGAATTAAGGTTTTCTTTACCATATACCAAAATCCACCTCCGATGACACACGTGCAGCCATATGAAATTTTATTGTTGGGAAAGTTTTTATCTATCATAAAAATTTTGTAAACGATTTGAAAAGTAAAGCATTGGTTTCCCTGGAGATAAGGTCATGTTAGTGACCCCATCTCTAGAGATGGTTTCATACCCATTATTCTTGCTTAAGATCGTGGTCTAGGCTACCAGGAACCTGTAGGTAAGAAAAGGAATGAAAGAGAACGAAATAGAAAAATTGCAATGGCCAGGCGGTGGTGGCGCACATCTGTAATCCCAGCACTTGGGAGAAATAGGCAGGTGGATTTCTGAGTTCGAGGTCAGCCTGGTCTACAGAGTGAGTTCCAGGACAGCCAGGGCTACACAGAGAAACCCTATCTCGAAAAACAAACAAACAAACAAAAAATATTGCCATGAGAACTATGGCTCAATATGTTTTCTCCAGCCAAGAGTTCCACAACCGGTTCCAGGAAACCTTCTTTTGAAGACTAACGCCTCAGTCTGTGGAACTTGTCACACAGATTCTACTGGGGTCGGAGTGGCGTGACATGACTCCCACACAACTTAGAGACTCATCTCAACACCATCTCCTACTAGATCACACGGCTCACGGGCACCAGGGTTTTCTTTTATTCTCATACACACCGGTGTTTTGACTGCGTGTATGTCTGCAGGAGCATGCTGGATCTCGTGGGGCAGGCATCACAGTTGTGAGCTGCCATGAGGGTGATGGGACTCGAACCCAAGTCCTCTAGAAGAACAGTCTCTTAACCACTGAGTCATCTCTTCAGTTCCCGGTCACCAGAGTTATGGCCATACTCTTAAGGGGCCACCATCCAACTGGCCACAGGGACCCACCTGGGAGGAACTGACCCTGCTAATGGATAAACACACAGGCAGAATCTTGAAGACATCACAGATCCAGCACGTGCCTTACTGTGGAACTTAACTGCCTTAATTAATATCCCTTGTTACTTATGTCTAGGGTAATTTTCAACATTCCACTATCCACACCAGGTGGGCCCTGTCCTGTCAAAGGTGCTGATGATCCAAGAACTGTATCAGTTTACCTGGGGCTGCTGGGAGTTAACCCTTCAGTTGCTGGATTATGCGGTGCCCAGGAAGACCTGAGAGAGGACCCAGTGGAGGAAGACATTGGGTATATTCACCCACCAGGTTCCACTGTGCTTGGATAGTGTCACAACTGACGAGGTTGTGTGGTCACAAATCCAATGTGGGTCAGGACAACATCATTTGTAGACCTGTAATCCTACCACTCAGGAAGTGGAGGCAGGAGAATTCATACCTGAAGGTCTCTCTGTGCTCCTGAGTTTGAGCCTAGCCTGGGTTCCAAGAACCGGTCTCAAAAACATGAATTTATGTCAGCCCAGTGTGTACCCTTTGGACATTTTGTCACTGGTCACCAAAAGCAACAGGACAGACAGAATTCCTCAGCTCCAAAGAGCAGTACATATAATCTATTCCAAGTTCAATCCCTTTCTGTGCTGAGTCACCATGCAAAGCGACATTTTGTGGCTGTTCCTTTGGTCTGTTTTGGGGTTTTGTCTTCATTCATTGTGGCTTGAGTTCCAGTTTTTGAGCTAGAATCTTACTATTGCAGTCCAAACTAGACTCAAATTCAAGATCTTCCTGCCTTAGTCTCCCTAAGCTAGGATTACAGGTATGTTACTGCCATACCCCAGTTCTTTCGTTGGCCTAATTACTTGCCCACAAATTATATATATAAAGTGTGTGTGTGTGTGTGTGTGTGTGTGTGTGTGCCACGTATGCCTACAGGCCAGAAGAAGGCATCAGATCCTAGTATAGATTGCTGTGAACTACCATGTGGTTGCTGCGATTTGAACTAGGGACCCTGGAAAAGCAGACAGTGCTCTAACCACTGAGCCATGCTTCCAACCCTCTGTACTGGTTTCTCAACTACATTTTTGTCAACTTTCCTATCGCTTAGGGTTCTGCTGTCTTCAAGCCATCTGGGACCTTGCGATTATGAGAGGAAAGCATTTGTGGTACATGACGTCTCTTGGTTTTGGAAAGGAAATAGATATTGGTTGAGGATCTGTGGTTAGAAGCAGCCACATCCATTTGCAAGAAAGACAAATCCTCCAGCATGAACGGCATCTCCATGGTCAACCACCCGGGCAGCCTGGGCCCCACATGGATATGGACTTTTAGCCCCTTTAGGATGAACTTCATCTCCCAGGGAAGACACCCTGCGGTGCTTAATACCTTCAACTCGACAGTGTCACGTCTGTCATGTCTGAGGGAGTTTCTGGTTGAGTTTGTTGCGTTGTGAAGACCCACAGTGCACATGCGCAGCAGGGCTGACGGCCGAGCCTTAACAAAAAGCAGAATCCAGAGGCTGCTGGGGCTGCTCCGCAGGTAAAGGCACTCTCCACAGGAGGCCGACAACCTGAGTCCAGTCCCCAGAACCCGTGTCACAGTGGCAGGGATGAGTTGGCTCCATGATGCTGTTCTCTCAGTGCCACAAGCATAGCATGGCGTTCGTCCACCACACACTAGCAATGACAGCAGCCAACCAGGGAAGTGGCGAGATCGCTCGCTGAGTAGGAAGAACGCTTGTGACCAAGAGGTCTTCTCTGGCTTCCACGAGTATGCACTCGCATTCCTCTCGGTGCAGCCACACTGAGCTGCCCCGTGCCTGCCTCCTGCCCCCATGCCCTCCGCGCCATGAACTCCTGTGTCCTGGGACTGCCAGACTAAAACCTGCCTTCCTTAAGTTGATTTTATTAGAAACAATGTCCCCTCGTAAGTGCACACCTCAAACAAAAGGACGATAACAAATTAGTAGCAGAAATGTCTATTTCCATTTATTTGGTTGTAAACATCGATTGTAAACGCAGGGTGTAGCAGACCTGTAATTTCTGGGCCCCAGAGGCTCAGGCAAGGAGACTGAGAGTCCAGGTTTAGCCTGAACTACAGAGTGAAACTCTGTCTCAAAACAAAGGAGAAGAGTGAAGTCGATCTAGTCTAATTTAAGCAGAACAGGATAGGTTTGGGGGATGAGAAATAATGGGAATTTTTGCAAAGTCACCATCTTGGTAACAACTGAATGTCTTAGTTTCTTAAAGGGAATAAATAGCAAGGTTATATGTGTAATAAATTCCACACAGAAAGAATAAAATAAAACCCATGACTCACAGCAGGCACTATGGGTCAGAGGTGAAGGCCCCTTTCACCAAGCCCGACAAACTGAGTTGGATCCTCAGACTTAAAAAGAGAGATTCCCACAGGTTGTCCGAGGGTTGCCCTCTGACCTTCATCATGTAATGCACATACAAGGGCATGTGCACATACCTGTAAACATACATAATATACATGTTCATATGTACACACACACTCACACACTAAATAGACATTTTTATTTTAAATCTATCAGTCAGCTGTTTGGAGATTTCACGGTTTTGTTTTGTTTTAACAGGATCTTGTTTAGCCCAGGCTGGAGAGGATGACCTTGAACTCTTGATCCTCCTGCCTCTCTTCCCGCTTAAGTGTCACTACCCCTAACACGTTATCTGATGATAAACAAGCCTGAGCATCTAAGGTTTAAAATTAGGAATTGGAGAGATCGTGACCCCAGGTCACACTGGTTTTCTGAGGCAGCGTTTCATTCCACTCTGTCCTGAGCAGTTCAGGGTTAACAAGGGCAGGGTCTGTGCCAGGTTCCCAGTGGACTGCAGCCTGCAGCCCCCGCCACTGTCCAGGACACGAGGTGTCCACAGCTACCCTTTCTGAGTCGGGCAGACGCTTCAGGCCAACACCATCCCGGAAGTAGCAGTGACACTTTGCAGTTTGTACTCAAGAGCTGTCTGGACCGGGCCTGCACCGGTACCTGGGCCGGGCATAGTAATGCATGCCTTTAATCCCAGAAGGCAAATATCTGTGAGTTCAAGGCCAGCCTGCTCTACACAGCAAGTTCCAGGAAGGTCAGGGTTACAAAGTGAGACCCTCTCTGCAAAATAGTAATAATAATAATAAAACAGAAAGGTATCTGATGCATGCCTGTGAGCACACCTCCATGGGGATCTGCTTCAAGTTACTGTCCTGAGTTCCTGCCCTGTCTCTGTTCTTCCATGATAAACTGTAACCTGTAAGTTAAGGAAGCCCTTTTCCTCCCCGAGTTGATTTTGGTCATGGTGTTTATCACAGCAACAGAACGCTAACTGGAACAACAGTGAAATCAGAGAGCAGGCACAGTGTACACAGCCACAGAGATCCATAGAGCACCTGCTCCTTAGCAGTGGACCAGTCAGTCCGCCACAGCAGCTCTGGCGCCCACTGTCTCTGGACCCTGCCCATGACCACAGTAACCGACTCCTCTATCGGCCTCCCCTTTTAGATTCCTAAGGAGGGCACCTGATGGACCACCTCCCCAGCAACCAAGAGTACATGTCCTTGCTACCCCCTGAGCTAGTGCCTACCTGTGGTCCAACTCAATGTAACTGGCTAACAGTAAATGCTAGGACCAACACTGCCACCTAGAGGATGATGAGGGCGTGGCAGCCAGCAGTCACAGTCTTGAGATTCTAATAGTACCAACGCTGCCCCTAGAGGATGATGAGGGCATGGCAGCCAGCAGCCATAGTCTAGAGAGTTCAACCATGCAACGCTGCCCCTAGAGGATGCTGAGGGCATGGCCAGCAGCAGCCTTGGTAACGCAGCTCCATCTGGATCTCTGAAGGTTATCTGGGGATGGAATGTCCTCTCCCAGCGGACCCTTGAGTCATGTCCAAGCCCACCAAATGGGCACTTTCAGTCCAAAGCCTCCGGGCTACTTCCTCATCTTCAGCCTCGGGAGATGGAGCCTTCTCTCTGAGTCCATCAAAGTACTTCCCCGAAACATTCTCCAGTTCCTCTGCTACAGCCAGATATGTGCTCGGCTGGGCCGCCAGCTGGGGACTCTTGAACAGCAACCAGAAGAAGGGCCCTACAATCACCCACAGAACAGTTAAAAAATTTTAAAAATCCCTGCTCCACCCTCAGGGAGCCCAAAACCCCTGAGGCTGGAAGCTGACCTGAAGTCCCAAGGAACCCACCTCCAGGCCTTTGTCTTTGCAGTGCCCTCTACCCAAAGGTCCCATCCCAGGCAACACCCCCACAAATTCCTCTAAAAGGAGGGATGAATCCAAAAGCTGACTCTTACAGGAAGCCTCCCTGGATGTTCCCAGAAAAATAAAAGCACATTTTCCCCTATTCTCTTTCTTTTTCCTGGAAATAATCGCTCTTCTCAGACCGGGGCATATGTAGCCCAGGCTGGCCCTGGACTCACTCATTATACAGTCAAAGATGAACTTAAACTTCTTACCCTCCTGCCTCTACCTCCAGAGTGCTGGGAGGCATGTCCCAGTGTGTTTGATTTTATGTGGTGCTGGGGATCAAACCCAGAGCTCCAGGAACGATAGCCAAGCAGTTCCCCAACTGAGCTCCGTCTCCAGCCCTCAACTTACCAAATGCGTCCTGTGGTACTCTTGCACGAAAATCCTCACTACATGCCCATTAAATGACTCTCAGACATTATGAATACCTGTTACAGTGTTCTGTTGACTAAGACTACATTCTTTCCATTCTTCTACAATACATCCCAATCGCAGTTTCTCCCCCACCCCCATTCCTCTCAGTCCCCCTTCCCACTCTCCCTCTTCCCCAGATCCACTCCTCTGTTTCCCCTCCGAAAAGAGTGAGCGTCCCAGGGACAGCAACTGAACACAGCATAACAAGACACACTAAGACCAGGCACAAGTCCACATGTCAGGGGCTGGGTGAGGCGACCCAGGAGGAAGAAAAGGGTCCCATTTTTAGGGGTCCCACAAAACCCTGAGCTACGCGACCATGACATACGCAGAGGACCTAACACAGACCCAGGCAGGCTTGGAGATGGCTGCTTCGGTCTCTGAATGAGCCCTGCTTCGTTCATTCTCTAAGCCGTGTTCTCCTGGTATTCTCAATCCTGCTGGCTCCTACAATTCTGCCTCCCCCTCTTCTCTGGGGTTCCTCACGCTCCAAGAGGACCCACGAAGCTTTTCAATTTAAGTTCTCTCCACCTCGTGTTTGGCTGTGTGTCAGATTAGATTCTGGGCCAGACACTGTGCAGACCAATTTCTGGGCAATCTCAGCTCATCTTCCTAGTGACGGTGAGGGCAGTCCCATCACAGGCCTGAAACGAACACTCAAGGCAACAGGCATGGCAAGGCATGTCTGTGATCCCAGCACTCAGGAAGCAGAGGCAGGAGGATCACAAGTTCACTGCCAACCTGGTCTACGCAGTAAGAGGCTGTTAAAACTGGGCGGTGCATTATCCTGAGTCACTTAGATGTGAATGAAGCCAGGGTTATCCTGTGCATAGCCTGACTCCAGGAGTCAAGATATAACTTCCAAGACAGTTTTCTTACTCATCAATGAGGCTCTAGCTCATTTTCAGTGGATCTGAGGCCAGAACCACATAGAACAATGACCCACTGAAAGACATGGGAGATCTGAGAGAGGTAAAGGCAGCAGCCAGGTGTGGTGGCACACACCTGTAACCCTAGCACTCAGGAGGTAGGAAGATCAGAAGTTCAAGACCAGCCTAGTCTAGATAAGGCCATGTTGAGAAAAACAAAATTGCCAAATGTGATGGCACATTTACTTAATCCCAACACTCACAAGGCAGAGAAAGACAGATCTCTGTGAGTTCAAGGGCCAGCCTGGCTTACATAACAAGTTCCAAGCCAGTCAGAAATATATAGTGAACCCCAGTCAGAGGAACAGAGAATCAAAAGAAGTAAAGTGACGGGCTCCGAGAGAAAGTCTTGGATCCATAGTAGAGAGGGCACAAGGAAAGGGCTCTGGGAGGGGACACCAAGCTGGAAGGGGACTCACCGAGCGTGAAGCCGGAGAAGGCGGAATTGTGCATGCCTGTATGTCGCCCCAGCTCCGTCCTGGCCACGCCAGGGTGCAGTGCATTGACAGTCACACCCGTACCTAGGAAAAATAGAAACGTTGGTGGTGAGTGCTGAGAAGATAGTTCTGTGGTTAAAGAGCTTGCTGCGTACGCAGGAGGTCCTGAATTTGATGCCCGGAATACAGGTCAAAACGAGCGTCAGTGGTGGTGCATGCTTGCCAGCCCCAGGGAGTGCTAAGGAGGCAGAGGCAGGCAGATCGCTGGGGCCCCCAGATCAGCTGGGTGAGCTTCAGGCCACGGAAGAGACGCTGTCTCAAGTAAAAAACCAAGTGGATGACACCCAACATTGTCCCCTGACTTACACTCACGCACCCCACGTGCATGTGCACATGCTCACGCGCACGTGCAAACAGACACACACAAAGACTGGTGAAATAACACTAGGCTGGCCCCACTACAGGGCTCCTCCTCAGCCTAAGCTGCCTCCCACACTCCAGCACATATTACCCTCCAGGCTTTGAACCCTTGGTTTCGAGTGGCTTCCCCTTACACTTGTGGTTCTGTGATGTGGCTCCCTCAAGCACAGCAGCCCTGAAGGCCTGGTAGACGCACATTTCTGGACTCCATCACCCCCACTAAAGTCTGAAGCAGAGGACAGGAGTGGATCTGAAATACTACAATTGTGACTATCCCCCCCAAGGATGGCCGGCACTGTTTGTTGGTCCCAAACAACTCTTGAGAAGCAAGATGCCAGGGGAAACTTTTTTAATCTGTGACACTACATTCCTCCCATTAGACTGGAAGGAATTGGGGGAAGCATCCAGGAGGACCCCTGAATTCTCAACCCGCTAGATGCCGGAAGCAACCTCTCGCTGACCCAGTTGAGATAGGCATGTCTACAAACATTCCCACATGTCCCTTACAGACCAAAACGACTCCCAAACCACAACCACAACCACAGGCTTTCAGCACCAGAAGCTTAGAAGTCTATCCAAGAAAGGCAAGATGGGCATGTCTGATGAAGGCAGGCTAATCGAAACTAAAGAGCAATCATTAGAACCATGATCCATTAGTGATGTCTGCCTCCGGCACTGGATGGGAACATGGTGGTGCAGGCGCCATCCTTTTGACTACAGTGTTTAAAGCTACAACGTTCCTCTTCATCACCAGTTCAGGGTTATATACTACCCTAGACACAGAGAGGAAGGAAGAAGACCAGAAAAGATCACCATTTGCACACCTCGCAGGCGGCGGCTCAGCTCCTTGGTGAAGAGGACAACAGCCAACTTGCTCTGGCAGTACGCTGCCTTGGTGTCATACTTTTTCATCTGCCAGTTCAAGTCGTCGAAGTCTATATGCCCAGCCACGTGAGCCAAGGATGAGAGATTGATGATGCGTGACGGGGCCGAGGCCTTCAGTTTGTCCAACAGCAAATTTGTCAATAGAAAATGCCCTAGATGAAGGACAACAAGGAAATATTTTTCCCCACGGTAATTAATCTATTTCTTTTTTTGTTTTGTTTGGTTTTTTGGTTTTTTTTTTGTTTGTTTTTTGGATTTGTTTTCTCTGTATAGCCCTGGCTGTCCTGGAACTCACTCTGTTGACCAGGCTGGCCTCGAACTCAGAAATCCGCCTGCCTCTGCCTCCCAGAGTGCTGGGATTACAGGCGTGAGCCACCACCACCTGGCTTTCTATTTCTTTTCTTAATGTGTATGAGTGCTTTGCCTGCATGCAGTTCCCGTAGAGACCATAAGGGGGCAGTGTAGCCCCTGGAACTAGAGAGGCCATGACAAGTGCTGGGAACCAAACCCAGGTCCTTTTCAAGAACAGCCAGTGCTCCTAACCACTGAACTACCTCTCCAGCCCCACTATTTTATTTTTTTCATTCTCAGCAATAATATAATCCTCCTCTTCCTCTCTATCCTCACCCACTTTGTTGTTTTGTTTTCTGAGGAGAAAAAAAAAAACTTTAGACTTAGGTTCAGTTATTCTTTTTTTCAGCTGTAATTTCTTTGGGAAGGGACGGGCAGAGCATGCGTGTGGAGGTAAAGCCACCCTCCAGGAGTTGGTCTTCTCCTTCCGCCATGTAGGTCTCAGAGATCAGCCTCGGGCCATGAGGCCTATCAGGAAGGACGATGTGAGGGCAAGCTCTGACATCTGTCATCCGTCACTCACCAGGGTTGACCTCGGCTGATCCACCCGGCTAGGCAGGCATCCCTAGCCTCCCTCACTGCTCCACACACAACCAGAGGCTGCACCCGTGGTTGAAGCAGATTACCTCTACCTTCCATCAAGGGTGTTTGAGTGTCTGTGTTCTTCCGCTAGAGCTACCAAGCCATCTCTCAAAAAGGCATATGATACCAAGCCCACTGTCTCAGTTACTGTTCTACTGCTGCAAAAGCATACCAGGGCCAAATCAACTCATAAAAGAAAGCATTTAGTTGGAGGATTGACTAGTTCTAGAGAGTTAGTTTATGGTAATCATGGCGGTAGGTAGTCAGGCATGGTGTCGAAGAAGTATCTGAAAGCTTTTCATCCTGATCCACAGGCAAGGAGAGGTAAGGCCTGGGATGTGCTTTTGAAACCTCAAAGCCCACCCCCCAATGCCACACCTCCAACAAGGCCACACCTCTAGTCCTTCCCAAACAGTTCCACTGACTGGAAACCAAGAATTCAAACACATAGGCCTATGGGGCCCAGTCTCATTAAAACCACCACACCCAGGTTTGTTTGTTTTTTTAAACCATAACTACTTCTGGTGGTGAAATGATAGCTTTCCTTTCACAGCCTTCCTTTCTTTCTTCTTTCCTTCCATTAGCAAGAATGAGGACTTAGGAAGAATGCAAAAGTTAAAGAAAAAAAATCAATAAATAAATAGGCTAATGAACTGAACAGTTCTCAACTAAAGAAATACAAATGACCAACAACTATTTGAAAATGTTTTGCGCTTGTCGCTGCAGTGAGTCCAATGGCCAGAAAATGTTCATCAACAGATAAACATCATAAAGAAAATGTGATACCTATAACCCCGGCACCTAGAAGGTAGAGGAAGGGGGACCAGATGTTCACAGTCATCTTTAGATACAAGTTCAAGGCCAGCCTAGGTCTCAAACAAGATAAGTTCAGACAAGAGCGTGATGCAGGGGAGATGGGTTGAGTCAGAGGGAAATCCTGGATAGATATGATCCTATTCTATTTTATGTACTATGAAATCCTCAAAGTTAAGTTAATTTTATTTTTTTAGTTCTTTGTGACTCAGGCTGGAGAGTTGGCTCAGAAGTTAAGAGAACTGGCTGCTCTTCCGGAGGTCCTGAGCTCAATTCTGTGAGACATTGAGGCTCACAAGCATCTGTAATAGGATCTGGTGTACTCTTCTGGCCTGTAGGCATACATGCAGGCAGAATGCTGGATATGCAATAAATAAATAAATAAATAAATAAATAAATAAATAAATAATAAGTCTTTAGAAAAAGAGAGAGTGACTGGGACTCACTATACACAGCCTTGTGTAGTCTGGAACTTGCTGTGTAGACCATACTGACCTAGGAATTCATAACAATCCACCTGCCTCTGTCTCGCTGGTGCTAGGATTAAAGGCATGCACCACCACCTGGCTGAAGAAAAAAAAAAAAATCAAAGAAAATGTGATAGATACGTATAAAGGAGAAATAGGAGGCCATAAAAAACTGAAATCAGGGCTGGAGAGACGGCTCAGCAGTCAAGAGTACTGGCTGCTCTCCCAAGCGACTCAGGCTCAATTCCCAGCACCCACAGGGCTGCTCGCAATCCTACCCTAGGGGATCTGATACCCAATTCTGGTCTCAGAAGGCACCAGGCATGCACGTGGTACACAGACATACATGCAGGCAACACCCATACACAATAACTCAAGGAAGGAAGGAAGGAAGGAAGGAAGGAAGGAAGGAAGGAAGGAAGGAAAGGAGGGAGGGAGGGAGAGAGGGAGGGAAGGAGGGAGGGAGGGAGGAAGGGAGGAAGGGAGGGAGGGAGGGAGGGAGGGAGGAAGGGAGGAAGGGAGGAAGGGAGGGAGGGAGGGAGGAAGGGAGGAAGGGAGGAAGGGAGGGAGGGGGGAGGGAGGGAGGGAGGGAGGGAGGGAGGGAGGGAGGGAGGAAGGGAAGAAGGAAGGAAGGAAGGAAGGCAGAAAGGAAAAACACAAGACAGTCATTTTTGTCTAATGTCGCCTGAAGACAGGGCCTCAGAGGGGAGCCACCTGGGTCACGTGGGCTGTGCGCATTGTGAGGGGCATCCTGGCAGTGATCAACGCTGATGTGGGAAGATCGACGCTGAGAGTGGGCGCTTGCTGTTTGCTTCCCCTCAGCCCTGCACGGTCTAAGAGTGAAGAAAGCACCTGAGCACTCCCACGCACACATCACATGCCTCTCTGCTCCTGACTGTGGCTGTGCACTAAGTGACTAAGCCACTGCAAGTCTCGGCTGCCTGGACTTCCCCAAGTGCTGGGCTGTAACCCGGAACCCTGAGCCAGACAGACCCTTTCCCCGTAAGCTGCTTTTCTGCCAGGGCGTTTTATTGCAGCCACAAAAAATAAAACTATGAAAGGGGACTGACTGGCCAGGCAGCGGTGGCACACACCTTTAATCCCAGCACTTGATAGGCACAGGTGGATATCTGAGTTCTAAGCCAGCCTGGTCTACAGAGTGAGTTCCAGGACAGCCACGGCTACACAGAGAAACCCTGTCTCGGGGGGGGGGGGGGGGGGGGCGGGGGGGGGCGGGAGGGGGGAGAGAAAGAAAGAAAGGAGGGAGGGAGGGAGGGAGGGAAGGAGGGAGGGAAGGAGAGAGAGAAAGAGAAAGAAAGAAAGAAAGAAAGAAAGAAAGAAAGAAAGAAAGAAAGAAAGAAAGAAAGAAAGAAAGAAAGAAAGAGAAAGAGAGAAAGAGAGAGAAAGAAAGAAAGAAAGAGAGAAGAAGAGAAAGAAAGAAAGAAAGAAAGAAAGAAAGAAAGAAAGAAAGAAAGAAAGAAAGTAAGTAAGAAAAGAAAATGTCATCATTTATATGACCTCAAAATAATTTTTAAAAAGTAGTAGAAGGAAAAAAAATGAATGTCCCAGTCTATGGGACAGACATACACATTAATAAATTTTAAAAGAATGGAGCAAGATTACACACACACCCCAAAGTAGGTGACTCCCCATCAAGAACCCACTCTTATCCCAAGTAAACCCATCCCAGGCCTCACCCAAGTGGTTGACACCAAACTGCATCTCAAAGCCGTCCTCAGTGGTCCAGTGTGGGCACCGCATCACAGCCGCATTGTTGACCAGAATGTCTACCCGCTCCTCCTCTAGAAGACATGGGTGAGGACAGATACGTCAGGAGGGACTCCACCCCTGCCTGAAGGAAGGACAGCGTCCCTCCCACACACGTTCCTGTCTACCTGGCACACGTGAAGGTGGATCTTTGTAGAGATGACTGAGTACCACTTAGGTAAGATCACGGAATGTGCCTTGATGCAACAGAGGTGGTTGCTCTCCTCCTAAAGGAGAAGAGCCAGGCTAGAGACAGAGGGAGGGTGTCCTGTGACAAGAGCCCAAAGATGAGAGTGACGGGGACTGACTAGCTGAAGTAGGTTACTGGGGAAAGGTCTTGGAAACCACCAAAGTGTCCTGAGTTCTAGCTCCACTCTCTGCTTGCTCACTTGGTCAGCCATGATGTGAGTGGCCTCTACCTCATCTTCCCACACCCAAGGACTGAGCCTGATCCCTAGGAGTTCAACACATAACCTTGACCAGAGCTAAGACTATCACAGAGATGATCTAGATAAAGTAAGGTCTTTGGGGCTAGGGATACAGCTCAGTTGGCTCAGTGCTGTGTAGCCTGTACCAGTCTCTGGCTTCCTTCCCCAGGACATGAAACAACTCTTGTGGAAATACCTATAACCCAAGTATGGGGGGGGGGGGGGGAGGTAAGAGGATTAGAAGGTTGGAGTCATCCTATGTAGATAGGGAGTTACGGACAACCCGGGCTAGACACCTTGTTTCAAAAAAACATAATGGAGTTAGACGTGCGTGCATATTGTCCTTAGAGAGGACCCTGAACGTTTGTTCTGGCTGACATCACAAAATACTACAAGCCAAGCAACTTTAACAACAGAAACTGGGACTGGAGAGATGACTCGACAGCTAAGCCACTTGCTGCTTTTGAAGAGTACCTGGGTTCAGTTCCTAGCACCTGTACGGTAGCTGCCCTAGGTAGTTTTATGTCAACTTGACTCAAGCTACGATCATCTGAAAGGTGGAAACCTCAGCTGAGAAAATGCTTAATCTCTTATCCATGAGATAAGGCTACAGGCAAACTTGAAGGACATTTTCTTAATTAGTGATTGATAGGGGAAGGCCCAGCCCATCATGGGTGGTACCATCCTTGGGTTGGGGGTCTTGGGTTCCACAAGAAAGCAGGCCAAGTAAGTCATGAGCACCACCTCTCTATGGCCTCTGCATCAGCTCCTCCTACCTCCAGGTACCACTCTGTTTGAGCTTCCTTCAATGATGCACAGCAATGTTGAAATATAAGCCAAATAAACCCTTTCCTACCCAGATTGCTTCAGGTCATTGTGTTATGTTGCAGCGATAGAAACCCTCACTAAAACTGTGGCTCACAACTGTTCATAACTCCAGTTCTAAGGTGTGGGTTAATGGTGTGTCCCTTGTCCACTGCTCTTGGGACTCCGGCCGCTGGGAAGGCAGGATGAGGGAGTTTTGACTGCACTTTCCACTCAGAGGCCTTCTGCAGGAGACTAAACAGTCATGGCGAAGAGTGGTGATGAGTAAAACTGTACCCCACTTTCTCAGGGTGGGCCTGGGGTTAAATACCTTTTGCAGGGAGGAAAGTCTGGGAAGGGGGGTTTATTGGCTAAGTCCTCCAGGCCTTTAGGTACCTCATTAAAATGGAGATCTGTCTTGAGGCTACATGACCTGTGGTCACATTTTCTACCTGTGGAGGGCCTGGGAGTGTAGCCCTTAGGTGACTGATGGCCACAGACCTATGGAGAACTGCTGTCTCATGTCAAGGACCTGGTGTCCAGAAACGTGGCAAAACACCTACCTTTAGACCTGTGGTATCACTGGGGCTTCAAACCTAGCTCAACCAGACACTGTGCTGCCTGTCACAGATGCACACTAAGGGACCCAATTCCTTCTTCTAGTCTCCTTGTGTGCCAGACACGAATGTGGCACGCATAAATACATGCAGGTAAAACTCTCATACACATAAAGGAAAAATAAATACATCTTAGCCGGGCAGTGCTGGCATACACCTTTAATCCCAACACTCTGGAGGCAGACACAGGATCTCAGTAAATTTGAGGCCAGCCTGATCTACAGAGTGTGTTCCAGGACAGACAGAGAAACCCTGTCTTGGAAAACCTAACCCCACCCCCCAAAAAAATTGTTAAAAGAAACCAGAAATGGATGGCCAAGATGCTGAAAAGCCAGGATCAGGACCTTAGCAAGGGCTAGTCCAGCTGGGACTGAGGAAGAGAATCCACTCCAGGCCTTGGCTAGTAGATGACCAACTCCACCCATCATCTTCCCTCTGTGCACAGCCCTGTGTCCCAGTTTCCCATAATGAGGACACCAGGGATACTGACTGAGGGCCCATCCTGATGACCTCACTTCAACTTGATAAACCTCTACAAGAGCCTATCTCCAAACAAGGTCACCTTCTGAGAGCCTAAGAGTCAGAGCCTCCCACACAGAGACATACTGAATCCATACCACTTCCAAGACCTTGTCAGTGGACAAAAGGAACTGGGTGTCTTGCACCTACGAGATGTGGACCAGGGTCTTATTCCTCACTCAGTGGGTGAGTGGAATATAGGGCGCCAATGAAGAACACAAGCTCCAAGCCACGGGTGGTAGTGCAGGCTACCAGGGAAACTGAGGCAGGATTACAAGTTCAAGGCCAGCCAGGGTCATAAAGCGAAACCTTGTCTCAAGGGCTGGGGAGACGGCTCAGAGGTTAAGAGCACGTACGACTGGCTCCTGCAGAGGAGCGGGCTTCAGTTCCCAACATTCACATCAGGAGTCATAACTACCCATAACTCCAGGTCCAGGGTATGCACTGCCCTCTCCTGGTCCCTACAGGCACCTGTATCCACACATACAGACACACACCAACATGTGTAACCAAAAATAGATAGGTAATAAAGTAAGTCACTGCTGGGCCCAGTGGGAGGCCTTTTCATGCCAGCAGAGAGAGATTGCTTCTCCTTTTCATTCAGCCTGGGACCCCAGCCTCTGAGATGATACCGCCCAGTTAGTTAGGTCTTCTCATCCCAATTAACTGCATTTGGGAACTCCCTGACAGATGAGCCCAGAAGTGTATCTCCTAGGTGATTCTGGAACCTGACACCTGGACAACCAACTACCACTCATGTTCAAAGTCCCAGGTTTGATTCCTAGTTGGGGTGGGGATGGGGAAAGGGGTACAGGCACATCCTCTCTGCAACCAGGCAGACAAGAGTTCAAATCTTAGCTCTAAAGCCTGACATAGTGACTCAGCCTGTAATCCTGGCCAGCTTCTCTGGGACTCAGTTTCTTCCTTTATTAAAAAGGATGACAGAGCCGGGCGGTTGTGGCGCACGCCTGTAATCCCAGCACTCTGGGCGGCAGAGGCAGGCAGATTTCTGAGTTCAAGGCCAGCCTGGTCTACAGAGTGAGTTCCAGGACAGTTAGAGCTACACAGAGAAACCCTGTCTTGGGAGGAGGGGAGGATAACAGGGCTGAATAGATGGCTCAGTGGTTAACAGCACTGACTGTTCTTCCAGAGGTCCTGAGTTCAATTCCCAGCAACCACAGTGTAGCTCACAACCATCTATAGCGAGCCTCTTCTTTCCTGCAGGCAGATATCCAGGGAGAATGCTATATATAAAATAAACAAAATCTGAAAAAATAAAAAAAGGATAATAGTACCTGCCTGGTAGAACCATGTAATTACTAGTCAATCAACAAGTATCTTCTAAGCACCTGTTATTGGACACTGGAAATACAGGGTGGACAGGCGAGTTGAGGTCACAGCCTTCCTGAAACGGACATTACAGCAAGACTGAAAACCAAACACACTCAAGAGAGAGCTCTCCTACTTCATCAGTAAGTTCTGACCATAGGAGGTTTCTCAGGCTAATAAGTGGATTTATTTTTAAAAAATAAAAAGAAACTCTCTTGAACTAGAGATGGCTTGATGGCTGAGAGAACATACTAATCTTGCAGAAGACAACTGAGGTGGGAAAAGCGCTTGCTGCCAAGCCTGACTTCCTGAGTTCGAGCCCCAGAGCCCAAATGATGGAAGCAAAGAACCAACCAACCCCTCTGACCTCCACACATACACACACTCCGAGCACGCGTGCGCATGCGTATACACACACGCGCGTGCGCGCGCGCGTGCACACACACAAGGCCCATATATCTGAGCACTCTCCGGCTGGTGCCCCTGTCTCAGGAGCTCACAGACTCTTTGGTACCATGGCCCTGCTAGCTGAAGTGCGTCACTAAAGGCAGGCCTTGAACATGGTACACGCTTCTGGTTCCCCAGACCTTTCCGCTTCCATATCTACCAAGCCGTCCAGAAGAGCAAGCTATGCTAAAAGCCCCCACTACACCAAAGTGCTCTGACCAGAGCTATCAGCCATGTCTCCCCACGACGTGACAGACTGTTATCTCCTAAACTGTGAGGCGAAATAAACCCCTCCACTCTGATATTTCTGTCAGGTATTTTGTCAAGGTGATAAGTTAATTAATGCATACATGTTTGCTTTATAAATGCTTTAAAATAGCCACAGAAGAGTACACAAGAGGCTAGGGCCACTGGCCCGCCTTAATGACCCTGCTGCTGATCCGGGCAGCCTGAGCTGCGCAGACCCACGTGAGAACTGACCGTTCCTGCAAACTGTACTCTGATCTTCATGTGTGTGCTGGGGCACATCTGCACCCACAAATGCTAGATGGATGATAGATAGATAGATAGATAGATACCTAGATAGTTATATAGATACATAGATATATAGATAGATAGATACGTAGATACACACACATACATGATAGATGATAGAT
Source organism: Apodemus sylvaticus (assembly GCF_947179515.1). Taxonomy (NCBI): domain Eukaryota; kingdom Metazoa; phylum Chordata; class Mammalia; order Rodentia; family Muridae; genus Apodemus; species Apodemus sylvaticus. The sequence continues at coordinate 191,680,334 of NC_067472.1, read as the reverse complement.
ACATATATACATACATACATGATAGATACACAGATACACAGATGATAGACAATAGATACATACATGATCGATAGACAGACAGACAGATATATACATACATACATAGATACACAGATGATAGAAAATACACACATGATAGATATAGATAGATACATAGATACACAAATGATAATACATACATACATAGATACATATATATAGATAGATGATACATACATACATACATGATAGATAGATGCACAGATATACAGATGATAAATACATACATGAAAGATACAAACATACATACAAACATTGACAGATGGATACATGGACGATGGTTGGTGATAGAGAGAGAGACAGACAGACAGACAGACAGATAGATAATTACAATAAATATACCTTAAACGTTAACAGCTGGCTGGAGCGATGGCTCAGAGGTTAAGAGCACCGGCAGCTCTTGCAGAGGACCTGAGTTTGATTCTCAGCTCCCACATGGGAGCCCATGTCCCATTCACAGTCGCCCATAACCCCAGGTCCAAAGGCCCTCTTTTGGCTTCTGCAAGCACCATATGCGTGTGCTGCACATACATGCAGGTAATAAAAATACCTATGGTCATATTTTTCTTTTCTTTTTTCTTTTCTTTTTTTTTTATTTTTTATTTTTTTTTTGGTCTCTGTGTAGCCTTGGGTGTCCTAGAACTCACACTGTAAACCAGGCTGCCCCCAAACTTAAAGAAATTCCCCTGCCTCTGCCTCCCAAGTGCAGGGGTGATTAAAGGCGTGCACCACCACTGCCCACCACACATAAATAATTTTAATAAATCAATTACAATAAGGAAGCCAGCATGCTGAAGACACTTTGCACTTTCTGACAGTGGCTTCAGGATGGAGCTATGGCCCTATTCAAAACACTGACACGTGACAGTTTTGACATCCACTAAAAGGTAAGTCACCCCTCATTGTGACAGAAATACAGAATTTGCCAGGCGAACCCTGTGATTATCCAAGGGCACTCACGAGAAAGCCCCGGGCACTGCCGTCCAGAAGCACACGTGTGACCTGACAGACAGAGCACTTCTGACTCATCACCGTCCTCAGAACCGCCAGAAAGCCTGGGAGCAAAGATGAGTTGCTGTCCCGCCCCTCTCCATCACCCTGCGACCTCAGAGCAGATTCTGAAACAAGGGCAGCCTCACCCGGCTGCCAGCCTTGCGAATATATATACAGCCTTGCTATACAGCAGCACTGTGCCCCACTCCCCAAGCCGACTCTCCGCCCTCCGTCTGGCTCCTGTTTCCCACACTGCAGATGCTGTGTTTGTAATCACTGTCACACATCCCCACCGCTTGGTCCATCCGTCATCCTGCACCGTCAGGATCTACTCTGAGATGAACTCCCCAAAGGCTGTCATGGGACTAAGCGAGAATGGAGCTCAGGAGTAAAGCATTTGCCTAGAGTCTCCCCGTGAGGGCTGGGGGCAGGACCCAGCAAAGCAGCTGCCTAAAATCCCAGACTGATGGGCTGGGGGCGTGGCTTAATGGTAGAGTGCTTGCCTAGAATTAACTAGTAAAGGGCTGAGGGTGTGGTTCAGCAGTAGTCTTTAAACCTGGCATTCACAAGGTCCTAGGTTCTATTCCTAACACAGGGGGGAGTGGAACAAGAAGCTATGTTAGTTGGCATGGTAGTGCACACTTGTAATCTCAGTTCTCAGGAGTCTGTGGCAGGAGGATTTTTGAGTTTGAGGGCAGTTTAGATAATACATAAGATCCTGTTTCAAAATAAAAGAAACAAACAAACAGAAAACAGCTTTTAAAGAAGCATGTTGAACTCCTGACCCAGGGAGATGCTGTGTGTCACATGATGAGTTAAGATGGGGAAAGGCGCCTGGCAGTGGTGGCGCACGCCTGTAATACCAGCACTCTGGGAGGCAGAGGCAGAGGCAGGCAGATTTCGGAGTTCGAGGCCAGCCTGGTCTACAAAGTGAGTTCCAGGACAGCCAGGACTACACAGAGAAACCAAAACCAAAATCCAAAAAAACCAAAACAACAACAACAACCAAAAAAGATGAAGAAAGGGCCAGGTGTGATGCTGTGCACCTTTTAATCCTGGCACTCAAGAGACAAGGGCAGGTGGATCTGTGAGGTCCAGGTCAGCCAGAGCTACACAGTAAGACCCAGTCTCAAAAAAATAAATAAATAAAAATTCCAATCTTTTTTTTTTTAAAGGTGGTAAGGGGAAGTATAACGGTATCCGCCTTTAAGCTCAGCTTGGCACGTGAGAGGCAGAGGCAGGTAGATCTAGATGAGGGACTACACAGTGGGATTGTGGTTTTTCTCTCAAAGAAAAAAAAAGGTGCCCAGCTTGGGGCTCAGTGAGTAAAGGTTTTTTATCACCAAGCCTTCTGACCTTATGTTCTGACCTTATGCTTGGGACCCATGGAAAGTAGATTAGATAGAGGATATCTATCCTCTGACTCCTACACATAAGCCACAGCATGCCTGCGTGCCCACAAACACACACACAACAAATGTGTACATACATATAAATGTGTGCATATACACATATACAGTAATTTCTACATATAAATTTACACACCACACACACACACACATAAAATAAATGTGGTAAGAATGGATGGGATGGAACATTATATATGTCCACATAGCTGGGCCACAGGATGCCCAGATGCTTGATCAAACATTACCAAATTTTTTGAATGATATTAATATTTACACCAACAAACTGCGAAGCAGCCAGCCTCCCTAAGGTGAGTGGGCCTCATCCAATCTTCAGAAGGCCTGACCACAACAAAAGTGACCCTCTGCAGAGCGGAGAGAATTCTTCCCGCCAAAGGCCTTCAAGCTTGGACGTCAACTCTCTTCTCACTTCAAACTCAAACCAGTCTGGAGCCTGAAACCTCTGGACAGGAACCACACGTACCGGATCTCCTGGGTCTCCAGGTTGTGAGCAATGGCCCTGGGTCTTGTCAGCTCTACACCTGTGTGAGCGAATTCCTTGTAGTGTGTGTGTGTGTGTGTGTGTGTATGTGTGTGTGTGTGTGTCTATAGACATATTCATTTATAAATACATACACACATACACACTCACACACATACATACATACATACAAATCTTTAAGATAAAATAATATTACCATGACCAAGAGAACTTACAAAAAGTTTACTGGAGGCTTACAGTTTCAGAGTGTTCGTGTCCGTGACCATCAAAGTGGGGAGTATGGCAGCAGACAGACAGGCATGGGGCGGGGCCAAGAGCTGAGAGCTTCTATCTGATCCATACACATGAGACAGAGAAAGCTAACTGAGTATGGTGTGGGCTTCTGAAACCTCAAAGTCCACTCTCAATGACACTCCAGCAAGGCCACACCTCCAAATCCTTCTCAAACAGTTCCATCAACTAGGGACCAAGCATTCGGATATATGAGCCTCTGTAGGTAATTCTCACTCAAACCACCACCCCCTCCTACTCTGAGGAAGTGCCAACAACCCACAAGCCAGACCATGATGGACTCTCACAAGCAGGCACAGCTGATCTTAGGAAGCCAACAGAAAAACAGGGGGCAGCTGCATTTAGCCTGCAGACCCTGTCGGCCAGCCTCTGCTCCAGAGCTTGCAGGCTTTAGGTACTCAGAGGCTAGCCTGACACTACAGACCTTGGCTGGAAAAGGTCTCTTGCCTACCTTTAATGATCTTCCTCGCAAACTCCCGGATGGACTTGAGGGAAGCCAAGTCTAGGTGTTCAGCCCGTACACGGGAATTCAAGGTCTCCCCACGGATGTCCTTTGCTGCCGCCTCGCACTTCTCCATGTCACGGCAGGCTAGAATGACGTTGCCTCCTGGAACAGGAAAAGAGCATACACTTAGCCTACACAGCTATCCAACAGAAATAAAAGCATGCACCCACCTTAAACCTGTACGTAAGTGTTCTTAGTAACATATTCAATGACCAAAAGATGGACAGTCAATTATTACCAGGCTCGGGGAATGTAGGCCTGAAATGGCAGTGAATCTAGAGGCTGAGGCAAGAGGGCTATAAGTTCAAGACCTGCCTGGGCAAGTTGGTAAGAACCTGTATCCAAAAGGTCAAAACAGGGCTGAGGATGTAATTCGGCAATAGAGCACCTCCCTAGAATTCCCCCAGTGAAGAACTGAGGGTGTGGCTCAGTGGTAAAGCCCTTCCTAGAATCCCCCAGGGAGGGGCTGGGGGCGTGGCTGAGTGGTAGAGCCCCTGCCTAGAACCCCCCCAGTGAGGGGCTGGGGGCGCGGCTCAGTAGTAAATCACCTGCCTAGCAAACACGAGGCCCTGGATTCAATTCCCAACACACACACATACACACACACACACACACACACACAAATGTCCACCCACTAATCAATACATAAATCAACTGCAGTCTATCCATGCAATAACATACTATTTGGTCATAAATGCAGTAAAGCACTGACGTATGACAAGGTGAATGGTCCTTGGAACTCTACACTCAGTGAGTCAGACACAAAATTCATACACACTGCCATGTATATGTGATGTCCAGAACAGGTAAATCCATAAAGAGAAAAGACACAGGTTTCATGGAGCTAGGGGACTTGGGGGAGGGGAGGCGCCATGAAAATATCCTAAGGCATGTGGGAAAATGGAAACACTTGAAGGATGTATGGGAATGTGCTACTGTTATTCTGAGAAATGCCACAGGGGCTATCCTCTCTCCTCCACAAGCGTGTACACACATACGCACGTGTACACGTATACGCATGTGTGCACCCACCTCCCCCTATACACATAGAGCAAACATGTCAAGATATACAAATACTGAGGCTGGCAATTGCCTCAATAGGTCATGGCCCTTACTGCTAAGTCTGAGAACCAGGGTTCAACGCCAGGACCTATATAGTAGGAGAAAACCAGCTTCCATAGTTGTCCTCTGAAACACACACACACATGTACACACATGTGTGTTCAAACCCCACTCCACCCCAACATACACAATCTACATAATAAAACTAGTTTTGGTTTTGGTTTTGTTTAAGAATTTGACTACTCTAATTAGCAAAATTATGTAGTAGTCTTTTTTGTGTCTGCCTTTTTCATTTAGCACAATGTCCCGTAGAGTTATCATGCAGGAGCATGTCTGAGCTCCTTTCCTTTTGAAAGCATAGTAATATTCCACTGTGTGGGTAAGCCATACTCTGTTTATTCGTCTACAGATCAATGCCTGGAGTGCTTCTGCCCTTGAGGTATTTTAAACATGGCTGCCACACACAACAGTGCACACGTAAGTCTTCTAAACCCCAGAGCAGGTTACCTCTTTTAGCCAGCTCCAAAGCAGTTTGTTTCCCGATGCCCGTGTTGGCTCCTGTCACAATAACAGTCTTCCCAGGTATGGTGGCCTTGCTGGGACAAGCCCCTCCAGCGACATAGTCCCTGAAGGTGAGAAACATAACAGTGAGCTCTGTCTGCCTCGAGCCTGGATTTATGAACTGGGGCAAACCACTCTTGTAAGCTCACAGTCATCACCAAAGCACCAAAACCACTCGAGTCCTTGTCACGGCCCCAGAAAAGGATCATACATTGGGACATCTCCAAGAGGTAACAACCATTTATTTATACTCTTATAACAACAAAGACTGTAGCCAGAAGTGGGGGTACACACTTGTGAGCCCAGTACTCAGGAGGAGATGGCAGGAATACCAGGAATTTAAGGTTATCCTCAACTACAGAGCAAGCTCAAGGCCAGCCTAGGCTACATGTTACCTTGTCTATCGACAGATGGCTAGACAGATGCAGGACGGGCAGACAGACAGAATGCATGAAGTTGGAAGGTGCATGTGTCAGAGGGGCCCGAGGGAGTTGGAGAACAACAGAAGGACGTGGATATGTATACATCATGAAGCTGGTGAGATGTCTCAGCAGTAAGAGCACTGTTGCTCTTACAAAGGACCCAGGATCAGCTCCCAGCACCCGACATGGCGACTCACAGTAACTCCAGTTCCACAGGATCTAACATCCTCTTTTAATCTCCGAAAGCATAGCATATGCATACATGCAGGGGGAAAAAAAAAACTCATGTAAGCTGTTAGTGGTCACACATACACACACACACACACACACACACACACACACGTCCTTGGTCCCAGCACTCAGGAGGCAGAGGCAGGTAAAAAACTCATGTAAGCTGTTAGCGGTCACACACGCACACACGTCCTTGGTCCCAGCACTCAGGAGGCAGAGGCAGGTGGATCTCGGTGAATTCAAAATCAGCCTAGTCTATATAACAAGTTCCGGGACAGCCAAGGCTTCATAGTGAGACCCAGTCTGAAAAACGCAAGGAAGGAAAGAAGGACCGGGGAGGAGAGGAAAGGGAAAAAAGGAGGGAAGGGGAGGCAAACAGGCCGGGCGCAGAGGCAAGGATAGAGGAGAAAAAGTAGAGTGGTCCTGGGATAAAAGGTGCACAAGATCTATGCTCCACCCCTTCTCCCTAGGTGACCTTGGAGAGGTGACCCGCCCTCCTCTTCCGGGAAAGGCCGTACTAGTGGGTGGGCTGGGAGGCTTGGCTCCGAGGACTTGGACAAGGGATCCTTCGCAGGACGTGTTCAGCATTCCCCTGCCGCAGGCATACCACCAAGCGCGCAGAGACGCGCAGACTCACTTGAGCAGCACGGTGCCGCCGATCACCGTGCCCACTACGGACACCGGCAGCAGAAAGCGGTTCATCCCAGGCTGGGGAACAGGTCGTCGGTGGATCTGCACTCCAGGCCACTCTGCGGATGAACCCGCTGCCCAGGAACCCACATGCGCTCGAGCAGCGTGAAAGTGGAAGGAAGCACCGGCGACCAGAAACCCGGCTTTGGGGCGTGGCCAGACGTAGGGGAGGGGCTTTAGGCCCACGGCGCACTTAATGCTGGGAAATGTAGTTTCTGGAAATGGGGCGAGGCCGAGGTTGACAGGTGTGTGAGCTACCAGATCAAATGTCAGTCACACTCAACCAGTCCAAAGGCGTCCTGAAGTTGGGCTTAAAAAGAAAGAAAGGGAAAGAAAAAGAAATAAATAAAATAGTAGCCAGTAGCACGTGTTTAATCCCAGCATTACAGAGATGGGGGCAGGCAAATCCATAAGTTTGAGGCCAGCCTGGTCTACAGAGGGAGTTCTGGGACAGCCAGGTCCATGCAGAAAAATACTATTTGGGAGGAAGAAAATAAATAAATAAATAAATAAATAAATTAGATAGATAGATAGATAGATAGATAGATAGATAGATAGATAGTTTGGTACCAAGCATTTCCATTTCCAGACATCAAGCCCCTGTAGAAGGAACTATGATTTTCCTCCTCTAAATAATAATTAATAATAGTACTTTCTGCATAGGCCTTGTGAAGGAAGGAAGAAGGCTGGGGCCTGGACCCCTGGGTCTGAGGGAGGAGGGTGAAGTGTAGATTCCTGAGTCTGAGGGAGAAGGGTAGGATCTGGACTCTTGTGTTTAAGAGGGGAAGTCTGGGGTGTGGGCCTTTGGGTCTGAGGGAGGAAACTGAGACCTGAACCATTGGATCTGAAGGAAAAGAAGGATACAGGCTTTAAAACAACAGTGAGATGGCCCATGGGGTAAAGGCATTTGCCACACAAGCTTTGCATCTTGTGATTGATTCCTAGAACATGGTAGAAAGATAAAACCAACTTCCAAAAGCTGCCCTCTGACCTTCCACCATGGCATGTATGTGCCCACACATTTATACACCAAAAGACAAGAGTAATATATTTAAAACATACTGAAGCATTAGTGTCTAAAACCAAAGGGGGAAGAAAGGAAGACAGACAGACAGACGGACAGACAGACAGGCGGATGGAAGGGAAAAAAGAAAGGAAGTTAGGAAGAAAGCTACAGGCTGTGGGCAAATGCATTCTGTGGCTAGAAAATTTCCCAGTACACTTGACATCTGATTTGTCTTCATGAAGGCGACAAGGAGATAATATGTTTCAATTATCAGATTGGCAATGTTGAAAATGATGATAAATATTCAGTGTTGGCAAGGCTCAGGGGAAACTCCTATTGGTGGGAGTCAATTATCTGGTGTTTCTGAAGGTCTAGTCGGTCGCCTGTCACAGGATGAGCCGTGTATACTGTTGACCCAGACATTCCCTTTGTAAGAAGTCATGCGTAAGGGATGATTGGTCATTCCAAAAGAATAAAGAACAGCTGGCCTGAGTGTGCACTTGTGAGTGCTCACTCACAACCTCTTACATCAACTATTTAGCACCTCTTGTGTTCCAAACACAGTTACTGAATTCAGTCCTTACCACACAGTTTCCCCGACAGTAACAATAAAGGGTGATTCTCCTGGGACTGGAAAGGTAGTTCCCTAATTCAGAGCACTTGATGCTCCTGCAGAGGACCCTGGTTTAGTTCCCAGCCCCCAACAACCATGTCTAATTCCAGTTTCAGGGGTTCAGACACCCTCTTCTGACCTTCACGGGCACTGCACAGAAATGGCTCAATGAGCCGGGCGGTGGTGGCGCACGCCTGTAATCCCAGCACTCTGGGAGGCAGAGGCAGGCGGATTTCTGAGTTCGAGGCCAGCCTGGTCTACAGAGTGAGTTCCAGGACAGCCAGGGCTACACTGAGAAACCCTGTCTCGAAAAAAACCAAGTCCAAAAAACCAAAAAGAAAGAAAGAAAGAAAGAAAGAAAGAAAGAAAGAAAGAAAGAAAGAAAGAAAGAAAGAAAGAAAGAAAGAAAGAAGTGGCTCAGTGACAATTCAAGCAAGTACAATATTCACCCACATAAGCTAAATAGGTAATTTTTAATTTAATAGGAGTGTTTTTTCAAATGTCTGAGTGCCTTCATCTACCACAAATGTGAGGAAGTATCCTAGTTAGGGTTTCTATTGCTGTGATAAAACAGCATGTCTAAAAGCACTTTGGCAAGGAAAAAGATTATTAGAATGCATTACAGGCTGTGATCCAGCTAGCCCAACAATGGCTGTCTACCAATGACCAAAGAATTCAGTAGCTGTTGAGTCCAAGAGGCTGGTCTTCGGTGTATGTCAGAATCCTGAAGAATCACTCCAATGCCAGTGAAGCAATGGACTTGGAAAGACCGTGGTTGGAAAACTGGCACCTGGAGTTGGGTGTTGCTTGGCAGACGTGGCCATGTGTTTCGGGAGGATTGTGAAAGGACCTTGGAACTCGGGGCTAGAAAAGCCTTTGAGTGTGGAGAGCTCCGTGGGCTGCTCTATGAAAGCTTAGAAGATGAGCGTGTTGAGAGCAAGCCAGCCCGCAGCCCCCCTCCACGGCCTCTGCATCAGCTCCTCCCTCGGCTCCTGCCCTATTTGAGTTCCTCTCCTGACTTCCTAGGATGATGAACAGTGACATGGAGATGTAAGTGAAATAAATCCTCTCTTCTCCAACTTGTTTCAGTCATGGTGATTCATCTGACTAAGAAGATGGTAAGAAAAAGTCAAGCAGATAAGCCACAGTGGGTGCTACATGTTTGGTTTTGTTGTTTGTTTGTTTGTTTTTGTTTGTTTGGAATAGGGCCTCTTGTAGTCTAGCTGGTCTCTAACTCACTATGTAGCTGAGGACAACCTTGAGTGCATTCAACCTAAAATCAGCTACTCCTAGGACAGACTCCTACTGAGAAGGCTTCTTAGCCCTCTCCACTGCCCTAGGGTTGCAGCCGCTCCTCCACAGAAGCAGGAAGCAGCCCCAGACAATGCACAAACAAACCAGTATGACTATGTTGCAATAAAGCTTTATTTAGAAAACAAGTAGAGGGCCACAGTTTGCCAGCCCCTACCATGCAATTTGGGGGGAAAAAAATGTCAAGAAGGCATTTGTGATACAAGAACCCGTCCCACAGTGAGTTCCAGAACACGGCTGCCTGGAAATGTGGCTATCACCAAGAGGAAGATGCAAGCAAAGTCCTGCTTTCGAAGGCCTCCTACCCAATTCCCAGACACACCCAAGGTGGATGGAATGTCACTGTGCACTTCAGGTTGACTGTGCACCCTTTGCCAAGGTTGATGTTCTGGAGAAGAACCTGGTGCACACCGAGTGCTGTCCCAGGTGCTGAGAGTATTCTATAGGGTCCTCTGACTTCCTGGGGCAGAAGCTTCGAGACACCCAGTGAAGTCTCCCTCAGTCCCTCCTGCCCTCCCTCACTTCCTCTCTCTCTCTCTCTCTCTCTCTCTCTCTCTCTCTCTCTCTCTCTCTCTCCCCCCCTTCCCTTCCTTCCTCCCTCCACTCCCTCCACCTCCAACACTTGTGTTTGAAACAGTGTGGCTCAGACTCCCTGTATAGCTGAGGATGACCTTGAACTCCTGATTCTCCTGCCTCCGCCCACCCTACCCACCATATTTGGCCTGTACAGTGCTGGGTGATACGTTTTGTAAAACAAGGTATGATATGACAGGAGGGGCGCCTTGGCAGGCCCATGCTGAGGCATCCCCACCCCGTGAGGTACCAGCCATAAAGCGAGTCTAGTATAAAATGGAGTTTATTTGGGGGCCTGGGAAGGGAGTTGAGAAGGGAGTCGAGGCAGGAAAAAAAGACACGACAGGGAAGGAGAGAGAGGGGGAAGAGAAGAAAAGAGGAGAGGAGAGGAGAGGAGAGGAGAAGAGAAGGGAAAGGGAGGGGAGGGGAAGGGAGGGGAGAGGAGAAGAGAAGAGAGGGGAGGGGAGGAGGAGAGAGGAGAGGACAGGAGAGGACAGGAGAGGAGAAGACAGGAGAGGAGAGGACAGGAGAGGACAGGAGAGGAGAGGACAGGAGAGGAGAGGCTGGCCCGGACTCTGGACTGAAGAGGGCCAGCAGCTCCAGCATCAGCTACTTTCACATGTGCCGAGCTGTACCCCAGGATCCACTCTTCCCTCCCTGCTCACGGTACTGGAGCTAGCCCAGGAGCAGTCCCCCCCCCCCTTCCTCTCTCCTGGCTGGAAGACAGTTATGATGGCAGCAGTTGGAACAGCCATCTTGAGTCCCAAGATGGAAGCTATGCAGTAGTCCATTCCCTGCCCATAGACTTGCCTTCCCCAGTTTCAGACACACAAGATCAGCCTTTAGCTCAAAACATTAAATGGAAAATTCTAGAAACAAATACTTTATAAGTTCCGAGTCGAGTTCTGCACAGCATGATAAGATCTGGAGTCTTATGAGTGTGTGGGTGTCTCCTACCAGCATTGAACTCAAGGAGAGCCGCTCTGTGTGGTTTCATCTAAATCTTTATCCCTGGAACATTCTGCAATATCTGGCACAGAATAAATGCTTAATAAACCCTTGGAGAGGGAACGTCTTGGATGAATAGCCATAAAAACATTCGGAGCACAGGCCCGGCGTGGTGGCGCACATCTTTAATCCCGGCGCTCAGGAGGCAGAGGCAGAAGGATCTCTGTGAGTACGAGGCCAGCCAAACAAGCAACAACAACAACAACAAAAATCAGAGATGATATGGAGACACAGAATGCATCTCTCAGTCCTCATCAGAGAAACGTCTGTTTGCAGTTGAGACTCACAACTGGTCAAGGTGCAAAGACTACAGAGAGCTCAGCCCTAACCTGGACATCTATGTCACGACACCTCCTCTAAGGCTTGGGGATCATTGTAAAGAGTGGGGGAAGGAGTGTAAGCTCCCCCCCCCCAGAAAAAGAGTCTGCATCCCCAAAGCTGTGGATGTCTACAAGAATACAGTGTCTTCTGGGCAGGTAAGTTGCCTGTGTGAGCTCACTGTGATTATGACAGCATGCCCAAGACCCACGCAAGTTCAAGCCAGAGCAAATAGCACCATGAGTGCGGGACATGGACGTGAAGTCCTACCCCTGAATGAGGAACTCTTGGCAGCTGACAGATGGGGACAGGGAGAGTCAGGCAGCCACATTCCAGGACGCACATCCAAGGCTACTAGGCAGCATAAAGTTGATCTGATGGCTCTGGGAAGGAGGAGCAGGAAGCTCAGTGGGTAGAGAAGGGGAGGTGTATCTAGGCAGGATTAGGGGGTAGATATGATCAAAACGTGTTTAACAGTATCAAAGAGCTAATTTTAAAAGTCTTTTAAAAGAAGTTCAGGCCGGGTGGTGGTGGTGGCAGCGCACACCTATAATCCCAGCACTCTGGGAGGCAGAGGCAGGCGGATTTCTGAGTTCGAGGCCAGCCTGGTCTACAGAGTGAGTTCCAGGACAGCCAGGGCTATACAGAGAAACCCTGTCTCCAGAAGAAGAAGAAGGAGAAGGAGAAGGAGAAGGAGAAGGAGAAAGAGAAGTTGTTCAAACCAAGGGCCTATGGTTGTAAAGTCTAGCCTACGTGGTCCTAGGCGTGGTCCCAGCACTGCGCAAGCCAGGCATGGAGGTGCGCCTGTGCAATACAAGCGCTCAGGAGGTAGAGGGAGGGGGATGGGTGCCCTTTTTAACTACACAGCAAATTTGAGGTCAGTCTGGCCTAGCTTAGTCTCACAAAAAAAAAAAATGGGGTAGGAATAAAAACAGAAAGCAAAGAGAAAAAGAAGAGAAGGGAGAGAGCAGGAGGGGAAACTGAGGCTGGAACCATGAAAGCAGGTAGCAGAGTTCTGAACTGCTGCCCACAGAGCGTTTTCATTCACCTCACTACGCGTCATCTCAGTTACTCAACTGTTTGCTGTCTGGCTTTTTGTCATTGACCCGGCACTTACTTAACCGTGGCCCAAGCTATTGACGTGTGTTATCAATCTCACAGGGAGGCCCTCCTAGCAGCCGTGGAGGCAGCTGCTAGAAATGACACCCATTTTAGAGAGGAAGAAACTGAAAGTCAGGAGTTCTGAAAGAAGAAACAATGAGCAGGATATAAAGTGTACCAGTGAACAATAATAATAAAAAATAATAATAATAATTTAAATAAAAAAATAAGAAGACGTGCTCTCACACTTGCTCAAAGCCACGCCCACACGGAGGTCTGGCCGCCCCACTGCTCGCTGCTACAGGGCCTCCTCAGAAGGCCAAGTCTTCCAGTTTCAGTCAGGCCTTGCCTTCTATCCCTCCCAAATAACAAACAGTTCCTGCCACCAACCTGTTCCTCCACCTCCCTCTGCCAGCCAGGCCGGTTCTGGAGAGCCACCAGGTTCCACTCAAGCATCCCGGGTTCTGCTCCCTGCCCCCCTCAGGCTGCTACTGTCAGGAACTAAGTCTGGGGGAATCCTGCTTGGCCCCAAAGCTTAATGAGGGAGCTCGTGACCACACCCTGCTCATCCTGTGGCCCCGACTGGCCTGGAACTCATGATGTAGCTCCGGCTAGCCTGGCCTTGAGTTAGTCGAGAGCACCCTGCCTCTGACTCCTTGTGCCATACCCAGGCCTGCCGGGCTTAAAGGGGAGGCCTCACCACATGTGCTGAGTACTAACTGAAGTCAAGAGGCTCTTAATGATAATAAAATAAGAGGACTTGAAATCAGGAAGGAAAGAGGGTGGTGGTGGGTCCTGGGTGGAGCTGAGGGGAGGGCATGGGAATGGGTAAGTTCAACATACAGCCAAGCATGGTGGTGGCCCATGGGTGAGTTCTGGGATAATGGAATAACACAGTAAGAGTTCACCTTTTTTTTTTTAAGTTGTATACATACATGAAATTCTCAAAGAATAGATAAAAACATCTTAGCTGGGCAGCAGTGGCACCAGCACTTGGGAGGCAGAGGCAGGTGGATCTCTGTGAGTTCAAGGCCAGTTTAACTCTACAGAGTGAGATCTAGACAGCCAGGGTTGCACAGAGAAACTCTGTATCAAAAAAAAAAAAATCAACAAAAGAAAGAAAGAAAGAGAGAAAGAAAAGAAATCTTTCCTTTTTAGTACTATCAACAGAATCCAGAGCCTTCCCCATACCAGGCCGGCTAGCTACAGCTGAGTCATGGCCTCCTCGATTTCGTTAGTGGATCCTAAGCAGACGCTCACACCACAGCAACACGTCCCCAGAGCCTGGCTGTGTAGACCCTGAGTCTAGGCAAGTGTTTCCTCACTGAACCGCACTCCCAGCCCCCAGCTGGTAGATTCCACGAAAGCTCTCCCACTTAGCTACATCCCCAGCCACAGGAACGAAAGGCACTTGAGCCCCACAGTCACAGCTGTCCCCATCTTGGCCACCTTCGCAGATTTCACCCACCAGCTTTCTTAGGGACTGCCTTCCCCAGCTGGAAATCCTCTGCACATTTCTCAAATTCCAGGTCAGCACTCTGGGCTCCACCCTGGGAAGTCTTCCCTATCCACCCGAGAGAACAACCGGCCCTGCCTGCCTCTCCTCACACCATCGCTTCATCTCTGCCCAGAGTTTCCCTCACTGTGAAGCTGTGTGCTCAAGTGCTTGGTTTGGTTTTTAGTTTAATACCATGTATGTTTCTTTCTTACTAGGTTGTTGCTATATAAGTGCTTGCTTACGTGTGCGTGCATGTGTGTGTGTGTGTGTGTGTGTGTGTGTTGGTATACTGCACATGTGAAGATCAGAGCACATCTTTCAGAAGTTGGTTCTCTCAGGCCTGGAGAGATGGCTCAGCAGTTAAAAGCACTGGTTGCTCTTCCAAAGACTCGGGTTCAATTTCCAGCCCCAAAATAGTGGCTCACAACCATCTGGATCAAACACCCTCTTCTGGCCTCTGTGTGCATCCATACAAACAGCCAAAACATCCATACATATAAAATAGTGAAATATTCTGGCCAGGTGGTGGTGATGCGCATCCTTAATCCCAGCCCTCAGGAGACAGGGATAGCTGAATCTCTGAGTTCAAGGCTATCCTGGTCTACAGACTGAGTTCCAGGACAACCAGAGCTACACAGAGAAACCCTGTCTCAAAGACAGAGAGGGGAGAGGAGAGAGAGAGAGAGAGAGAGAGAGAGAGAGAGAGAGAGAGAGAGAGAGAGAGAGAGAGAGAGAGAAAGAAAGAGAGAGAGAAAGCCAAGGTCCCGCCTGCTCTACCACTGAGCCACACTCCCAGCCCCTCCCTGGGGGATTCTAGGCAGGGGCTCTACCACTGAGCCACGCCCCAGCCCCTCACTGGGGGATTCTAGGCGGGGCTCTACCACTGAGCCACGCCCCCAAACCCACTGGGGATTCTAGGCGGGCTTCTACCACTGAGCCACACCCCCAGCCCATCACTGGGGGATTCTAGGCAGGGACTCTACCACTGAGCCATGCCCCCAGTCATCACTGAGGGATTCCAGGCTAAGTAATGCTCCTACTAACTCATTTATTGATTTTTATGAAGCTGTCCAGGCTCTTGGCAAACACCAAATTTTCAATCCTCCTGCCTCAGCCTCAGAATTTCAGGCCTATGGCCATCTGGGAGCTGTGTCCTGAATGAACATGTTCTCTTGTGTTTAAGCAGACATATGCTTCTGATACCCTCCCTGATAACCATAACTCCCCTTAACTGTGAGTTTGATTTTTCTCCCCTGGAAGGGTTTCCTCATTCGAGGGGTTTGAGCTGGAAATGGAGGGTTGAGATAAGGAAGGTAACAAGGGTCAGTACCTCCAGGCCCTACATGTAAGACTTCAGGACAAAACCCAGTGCGAAAGAGGAAAATTCCACCTCCTGAACTACAGTGAACCAGGGAGGACACAGAGGTGAGACACAAACTTATGAAGGCCACCATGGCTGGATGAGCAGGCGTGGGCTGGACAGGCTTCTCCAGGGAGAGATTCCTCAGGTGAGTTTCCCAGGCAGCGTCGCAGCCTCCACCCTGTGTGTCTGAGTCAGGCTAGCCACAAGTGGGAGCCTCACTTGACTTTGGGAGCCAAAGCTACAATTCAGAGAGAGGGAGCGGTTTTTCTTTGCTGCCAAGAAAGGTGGAAAAAACTCTTTGCTCTGGAATGAGGGTGGAGAGTCAGGTTTCAGTACACTACCTGTACTACACACAACCGGAAGTAGTGGTGGGTAGAAGGACTGGAGAGTAGGGTGGACGGTGGGTGGACTCCTCCTTGTCCTCGCTTCAAGGAGAAGAAAGGTTCAGACCTCCTCCCTCAGACTTGGGAGTCCAGCCCCAGACCTCCTCCATCAGACCTGAGAGTCCAGAACCCAATCCTCCTCCCTCAGAGTCCACAATCCATTCTTCCTCCCTCAAACCCAAGAGTCCAGCCCACCGCTCCCAGACTCAGGAGTCTGCCCCCAGCCCCCTTTTTCATATCCAGAAGCCTGCCTCTCTCAAACTCAGGGGAGGCTCTGAACTCCAGCCCTCCACCGTCAGACCCTGAAATCGGGATCCCGGGGTTACAACCAATAACTTTCTCAGACAGTTTTTATCCCTGGACATAAGGAAGAGGCCTCGGCTCAGGTGTCCCCCTTGTGATTGTGTCTCAGGCTGGGCTCCTGATCCCGTCTGTGCTGGTTTCTCGCTCTAAGCCTAGGTTGTTTCTACAGTCACGTGGTTCACACTTCTCTACACCTTCCTTCAAACTCCTGCACATACACAAGAGCTCAGAAAGAAAAATTGTGACATGGTAAGAACATTAGCAGGAACGAAGAAGAAGAAGAAGAAGAAGAAGAAGAAGAAGAAGAAGAAGAAGAAGAAGAAGAAGAAGAAGAAGAAGAAGAAGAAGAAGAAGAAGAAGAAGAAGAAAGAAGAAGAAAAGAAGAAGAAGAAGAAGAAGAAGAAGAAGAAGAAGAAGAAGAAGAAGAAGAAGAAAAGAAGAAGAAGAAGAAGAAGAAGAAGAAGAAGAAGAAGAAGAAGAAGAAGAAGAAGAAGAAGAAATCAGTATGGGATGGTATTTCTCTGTCTGTAGCCTGGAGACCATTACTGCTGTATATGCGGTCTTCCCTGAGCCCTCAGATCCCCTTCATCCCCGCCCCCATCATCCTGTGCTCCTAATCACACCATTCAGGGTGACTCATAACCCTTCTTCTCACAGGATGTCTGCAGTGGCCGTGGTCTCCCTTCAAAACACCCACGGAAGAACAGTCAGTAGTTATCTAAGCACCCTTGCTATGCCAAAGCTCACATTTTACAGAGAGAAGGCACAAAGTAAACCCTGTAAACAGATAATGGAATTTAAGGGGAGATGGTTCAGGAGGTAAAGTATAAGCTGTGCAAGCATGAGGACCTGAGTTCAAATCCCCAGGTCCCGTGTAAAGTCGGGTGTGATGATGTGATTCTAGCATCTCAGTGTTCCTGCAGTAAAATAGGAGACAGAGAGAAAAGAATTCCCTGGGACCCATAGACCAGCTACCCTGGTGAGTAGCAAAAGAGACCCTGTCTCAAACAAGATGGGAGGTAAGGTCTGATACCTGAGGTTGTCCTCTGACCACCATATACACACCGTGACAAACATGCACCTCCATTTACACACGAGAGTGCATCTAAGCAAGTGTAGCCCTGTGGTAGGTAGGTTGGGGTTTGCCAGGTGAGAAATGATAGTGGGTGGGCAGATCAGATGGGAATCACAGAAGAAGAAGAGGAGAGACGAGGAATTGGCCGCTAATCTGCTCTGAGTTTTGCAGGCTTCAAATATGACATTACATCCGCTAACCAGCAATCAACATGGACAAGTCTCTTCTTACCTGATGTGGGCCAGCAAGAAGGCTCAGCGAATAAAGGCCTTAGCCACACAGCCAGACAATCAATAGAACCCACACACTGGAGGTAGAGAACTGACTCCACAAGTTGTCCTCTGACCTTCACAGGTACACCATCACACACACACACACACACACACACACACACACACACGTAAATGTAAAAACATTTTTACTTAGTATAATCATCTCTAGTTCCACTCATTTTCCCACAAATGGCATGAGGCCACCTCTTCTTCATGACTGAATAGTACTCCATTGTGTATTTTCCTTATTCATTCAACCATCTTCAGGCACCTAAGCTGATTGGCTCTTATAAATGATGTTGGGCAAATATCTGAAAATACTGGGCTTCAGTTTTCTCATGTAGATAAAGACATGCACTTGTCATGGGTTTAGGGGAGAAATGATGTACACTGCTTGGTCACTGCAGACCATAGCACAGGGGAAGTGTCTGACAAGATACCTCAGAAAGGAGTCTGTGTTCAGTTAGGGATGTGGCGGCTGTGCTAGACTTTTTGTTTGGGTTTGGGTTTTGTTGTTATTATCCTGATGTTTGAGCCCATTGTAGCCCAGGCTGGCCTCAAACTCAATATGTATCTGAGGATGTCCTTGAACTCATGATCCTCCCCCCTCAAGCTTCTCAGTATTGGGGTCACAAGTCTGTGTATCCATGACCAGCTGGTGTGACACTGGGGATGGAACCAGGCCTCCATGTGTGCTAGGCAAGCACTGTAACAATGGAGCTACATCCTCAAGTGGGTCTCACACTGTAGCCCAGGCTAGCCTCCAACTTACTGCATAGCTCAGGCTAGCCTTAAAGTCAACACAGTTCTCCTGCCTCAGCCTCCAGGCTGGTATTACAGGAGTGTTAGATTACTGTTATGTCCAAGTCACCCTGGGACCCCCAGGAGAAGAACTCTAAGAACTGCAGACCCGATACAGAGAAACACAAGAGTCTTTTAATAATTTGAGTCAGACTCGGATCGCAAAACTTTTGACTGCGCAGAACAGAGTGTGACTCCGCGCCTAGGAGCTGTGGTGTTTTTATACAGCATAGTCAGGCATTCTTTGGATTTTAGGGTGACATGGGGAGGTGACAAGGGAAGTCATCTTTCAAACAGGATATCAGGATGTTCAGGCAGTGGGGGTGGAATCGCGCTCCTGGGAGGGGGAACTCTTCTGACCTGGGAAGTAACTTTCTGGTGCTATCAGGAACTGGTGTGTTTTGACAACTAGCCACAGCTGCCTGGGCTGCTTGAATACCCTCCTCTCACGCCCCCAACCCGGGACCCTTATCTCTCCAAGGATGTTTGGTTTTCCCTTCTTCCCAAGGACAGGCGCCAGCTGCAGGGGGTGAGGGGTGGGGGTCATTGGGGGATAGCATTATTACTCTGAAAGGCCAGGGAGGGGGAGGGGAGCCCTGGGGAGCCCTGCGTTAGCTGGGGGGGGGGAGTGGGTGGAGAATGGGGGGAAGAACAGGGAAGAGGAGAAAGTTCTTCAAGTAGCAAGAAGGCACAGAGGCTGCCTGTGACCACTTCACCACCACATCCAGCTTTGTCAAGGGTTCTCAGCCTGCGGACCCTTTGGGGTCCTATATCAGGCATCCTGCCTATCAGATATTTACATTATCTGACAAAACGACAGTTCTGCAGGAGCAACAAGACACCGCTGTGGTTGGGGTCACCACAACACGAGGAACTGTATTGAAGTGCCTCAGCATCGGGAAGGTTGCGGGCCACTGTGCTGGGTATTTAATGAGACAAGACTCAGCCCTCAGCTCCACAGGGGCTGATGGAAGGCAATTTTCCTAGGAAGACAGAAGAGGAAAGGCAGGTAGAATCTAGAGCCAGGGAAGAGGCAAATATCGGTAGGTGCTCCGGAAGCCAGGACGCACCCTGGCCCTGGAGATACAGTGTTTGCTCTCCCTTTCCACAGCCACTCTCTGCGTGACCCAGCTGTGAGAGCAAGTGGCCCAACCACTCCACACCTTACCGTCCCTAGTCAAGAGGAAATCCAACCTTTATCCCAACCCCCCAGCGCGGGGGAGGACTCACAGATATATTTAAGGAGGAGCGGTTCACGCAGACACGTGACCAAGTGTGACAGCAGATTGTTATTATTCTGCGGTTACAATGGGCACGCATAATTTCCGGGATCCCCTACAGTCAACCCTGCTCCCCCACACCCACACCCCCCCCCCGCCCTCCGCACTAGAGACTGTGTACCTGCCCCGCCCCTGAGCCAACCCCGCCCCTGAGCCAGCTCTGCCAGCAGTGCCAGGTGAACACTTAGGTATGCAGAAGCCACAAGGCCTGGGAGGAGGGAGGAGGAGGAGGAGTCTAGAATACAAGGGAGGGAGAGCGGCAGGCTGAGAGCCCGTCAGAGCCAGCCGGCAGGTGAGGAGGGCAGGCCCTAGTCTGACGAAGGAGAGCGCTGGGGGCTGGATGCGCGGATTTGAGAGAGGAAAGTTAGACCCTGGACCTTGAGTCTGAAGGAGGAGAGCTGAGCTCTAGAGTTCTGGATCTGAGAAAGAAGGTACCCTGTAGACCCCTGGATCTGAGCAAGGAGGGGCTGGAGTCTCTAGACTCTTGGATCTGAGAGATGAGGTCCCCCCTGGACTCCTTGGTCAGAACAAGGCAGTGTGGGTCTAAACTCTTGGATTTGCAGTATAAAGTTCTCACTGGCCCCCTGGTTTTGAGAAAAGAAGACTGGGTCTTGGAACACCTTCCAAGTGTGAGAGAAGACAGCCAAAATCTGGACTTCAATGTCTGAAGGAGGGCTGGAGGCCAGGCTTCTAAGTCTAAGGGAAGATGGCTGGGCTCTGAACCCCTGGGACTCAGGGGAAATGGTCAGGGGCCTGGAGTCCTCCGGTTGAGGGAGGGGGTTGGGTCAGGATCATGTGCCTGAAGCCAAGTTAGTCATTTGCCTTTGCGCACTCTCGAGGTACCTCCAAGGAGACAGAGCACCTCATCTTGCCACCATGAGCACCTCCACAGGGTAAGTACCCTCTGCCCTGCTGCCCTAGCCCCCCTCCCACCCTTCCCCCACACCTGCAGATCCTGTTTCTACAGCCCAGGCTCTAGACACTCAGGAGGAATGTTCCCCTCCCTGCCCAGCCTCTGGTTAGGCACAGGCAGAAGGGGTTCCGTGGTAACTGTGGATACTCTGCCCTGGTATGGCTCTGGCAGGGGTACACCACCTCCCGGAACCCAGCCCCTCCTCTAGAGAAACGGGAATGGGGATGCATTTTGAGAGATGACAGAAAGAATCTCGCAGGACAGGACTCAGCTGACTATTCCCATGACAGGCACTCAACTACCACTGTTCCCATCCTTATCTTAGGTTTTTTGTGTTTTTTGTTTTGGGGGGTTTTTTTGATTTTTTGTTTTTTGTTTGTTTGGTTTTGGTTTTTGGTTTTTCTGAGACAGGGTTTCTCTGTGTAGCCTTGGCTGACCTGGAACTCACTCTGTAGACCAGGCTGACCTCGAACTCAGAAATCCACCTGCCTCTGCCTCCCAGAGTGCTGGGATTACAGGCGTGCACCACCACCGCCCGGCTTCCTTATCTTAGTTTTAAATATCGACCCTCTGCTCAAAAAGCAGGGCTGAGGACAGTGAAGACACAAATCTCCCGGAGGGAGCAGGCTGAAGAGAGCTAAGAGGAAGGAGTAGAAATTAAACCGGGAGAGGTAGTGAGTACTCCAGCTCGATGGTGATCAAATGTAACAGGAAGGGTCAGGGCAAAAGCAGGAGTCTGACCAGCCTTGACTGCCCAGCTCTGACCTGCTGTTTTTCTGGTAGAAATGGGGATTTAAGAAACTACAGGGAGTGGGGACATGGCTCAGCTAACAGAGTGTTTGCTTCTTGTATGAAACACTGGGGTCTAATCTGTAATACCACATAAGCAAGGATGGACACAATATTAACCCCAGCATTCGAGGCAGAGGCAGGCGGATCTCTTTAGGCTCAAGGCCAACCTGGTCTATATAGCAAGTCCCAAGCCAGGAATAGCTACATAGTGAAATAGCGAGACACTGTTTACACACACACACACACACACACACACACACACGTCATGGAGTTTTATGCCTGTCTTCCCAGTACTTAAGATATAAAGGAAGTAGGATCAGGAGTTCAAAGTCATCCTAAGCTTTGGGGCCAGACTGGGCTACATGTGACTATATCTCAACAACAATAAAAAAAGACTTATTGCAATTTGGTAATTTTGCAAAATTGTAAATTTGAGAGGAGACCGAGGACAGGAAGAGCCGGGGACTGACTTGCCTGGGAAGATCTGAGCCATGGTGGGAGGGAAGGAGATGATTCCCTGCCTGCTCTAGCTACTGATCGCTGGTGTATCAATCACCATTTATTGAGCAACCACTGGGTGCTAAGCCCTTTGAATCACCATAATCAGAAGAGTTATTATTACCAGGACTGAAAAATACTTCGCCTACTGGGTTGGATTCATATGACAGCTACAGCAGGGAGATGCTCTACTCTGTTACAGGAAGGGAAACTGAGGTAGGAAAAATTAGGTCCTTTTGCCAGGGTCTTATACTGTTGTTATTGGTTTTTATAGATTTATTTTAATTTTTAGTATTTTGTGTGTGTTTGTGTGTCTGTATGTCTGTGGATTTGTGTACATGAGTGCAGTGCTTGAAGTCAAAAGAAAGTGTTGGCTCCCTGGAGCCGCAGTTGCAGGCCCTCGTGAGCCGCCTGACGTGGGTGTTGGGAGCTGACCTTGGAGCCTCTGGAAGAGTAGCCCTTGGGTTTCTCCACTCAGCCAGTCCTCCAACCCTCGGGTCTTATTCTTTGCATTGTGTGGATTTTTTCTTTTATTTGTGTCTCAGTCAGGGTTTCTTGGTCATGACGTTTGTGCAGGATTAGAAACCCCGACTAAGACGGTTCGTTTGTTGTTGTTTGTAGCTCTGTTGTATTTTGTTTTGTTTACAAGGTCTTGCTCTTGTTTTATTGTTGGTTTTGGGTTTAGGTTTGTTTTTTTGTTTTTTGTTTTTGTGACAGGGTCTCATTCTGTAGCCCTGGCTGGCCTCAAACTTAAATAAATCATCCTTTCTGTCTCCTGAGGTCTGGGATTGTGAGTGCGTACCAATCTCAACAGGCTCTGCCCTGCATGTTAACATTAGTCAGGGTTCTCTAACGGTACGGAACCGATCGGATCACACACACACACACACACACACACACACACACACGATTTATTAGAGTGGCTTCTATGCTGTGGTTTGGGTAGTCCAGAATCGGCTGTCTCACGGCAGAAAAGCCAAGAGTCCAGCTGTTAACTCAGTTTCCTGGAGTGGAGGTGTGAGAGGTGGAGTCCCCCAGGAATTCCCAGAGAGCTGCTTTGACCTGCATTAGAGTCCTGAAAAAATGTCTTCTAACACCAGCAACGCAAGGCCTCAGCAGGAGGCTAGGCGAACAGCGAGAGTGAGGGCGAGCAGGCAAAACATAGATGCGACCTGTCACATGGGCTGCCACCACAGGCGTGGTCCACGTAGCATGGTCTTCCCTTCATCCAATGACTCAACTGAGGAGAGCTCTCAGAGACGAGCCCAGTGACTTGGATTTTAGTTGATTTCCTATGTAGTCAAGTTGACAACCAAGGTTAGCCACTAGTTGTTTTTTTTTTGTTTGTTTGTTTGTTTGTTTTTTAGTTGTCTCTCTGTCTCTATCTCTCTGTCTCTCTGACGTGTGTGTAAGGGTGGAGGGAGGGATGCCTGCATAAACCAGAAGATGTCATTGGTCCCCTGGAGCTGGAATGACAGGTGGTGCTAAGCAGCCTGGTTCCCTGGAACTGACTGGGTCCTCTAGAAAGGCAACTAATTCTCTTAACAACTGAGCCAAGTCTCCAGCCCCCATTGGCTTTCTGAATTTTAGCTTAGAAGCGGATATGACGGTCCGTGTCTGCAATCCCAGCACACTGGCAGCCCAGGCGGTAAGAGCAGGCGTTCAGGACCATCCTAGCTACACAGTGATTCCAAGACTCTATCTCAAAATTGCAAAAGCATTTTTATTAAAAGAAAGAGAGGGGGGGTGAGGGGCTGGGCATAGTGATGCGTGTTCTTAATTCCAGCAGCTGGGAGGCAGAGACAGGAGGATCTCTATACGTGTGAGGCCTCGTCTACTGTAGTGGAGGTCAGAACAGTCAGGGTTACATAGCTGGCTGTAAGCAGCCTGGCCTGGTTACCCGGAACTGAACTAGGGCCCTGCATCTCAGGGTGAGAGGGAGAAAAGAGAGAGAGGGGCAGGCAGGCAGGCAGGCAGGCAGGCAGACAGACAGACAGACAGAGACAGACAGAATATTTGAATCCAGGACTATGTGATGTAAAAGTCTCTGACCTCCCTGCCCCAACACACTCACACATCATCACATCATATCTTTTTTTTTTTTTTTTTGGTCTTGATTTTTTTTGAGACAGGGTTGCTCTATGTAACAGCCCTGGCTATCCTGGAACTCTCTTTGTGTACCAAGCTGGCCTCAGACTCACACCTCTGCCTCCTGACTGCTGGGATTAAAGGCGTGCACCACCATACCCAGCTTATACCATACCATTTTCTTTAGCAGTAGTGTGCCCTGCTCTCGTCTGCTCAGACCTTCTGTGGCTCTCCCTTACCCTCCCTGATGCATGCCTGCAGGGTCTATTCCCAGCCCCACCATCCCTCTAACCCCTTGTTGTTTTCTTCACCAGGCCTGAAGCTGCACCCAAACCAAGTGCAAAGTCAATCTACGGTGAGCTTGAGGGTTAAAGAGACCAAGAACAAGGCTCTTGGGAAAAGAGAGAATGCAGCCTGTGGTCCTGAGGAGGAAGGGATACAAATCTGGACTCTTGGATCTGAGAGAGGAGGCTGGGGTCAGAGATCCTGGGTCCGAGGGGGGAGAGCTGCAGCCTGGACTCCTGGGTCCGAGGGAGGAGGGCTGCAGTCTAGACTCCCGGATGTGAGGGAGGAGGGCTGGGGTCAGGGATCCTGGGTCTGAGGGAGGAGGGCTGCAGCCTGGACTCCTGGGTCCGAGGGAGGAGGGCTGGAGTCTAGACCCCTGGATCTGAGGGAGGAGGGCTGGAGTCTAGATTCCTGGGTCCGAGGGAGGAGGGCTGCAGCCTGGACTCCTGGGTCTGAGGGAGGAGGGCTGGAGTCTAGACTCCTGGGTCTGAGAAAGGAGGGCTGGAGTCTAGACTCCTGGGTCTGAGGGAGGAGGGCTGGAATCTGGACTCCTAGGTCTGAGGGAGGAGGGCTGGAGTCTAGACTCCTGGGTCTGAGAGAGGAGGGCTGGGGTCAGGGATCCTGGGTCTGAGGGAGGAGGGCTGCAGCCTGGACTCCTGGGTCTGAGGGAGGAGGGCTGGAGTCTAGACTCCTGGGTCTGAGGGAGGAGGAGGGCTGGGGTCCGGGTCTAAGGAACCAGGCTGCAGTCTAACTCCTGCATGCACTTCCCCTCCCACCCCTCCTTAGAACAGAGAAAACGTTACTCCACGGTGGTTATGGCTGATGTGTCCCAGTATCACGTCAATGTGAGTCTGGGGCCTGTGTTTCCCTGAGATGTTTCTTGAGGAGATGGAAGTGACAGGCCTTTTGAAAACAGGGACTGGGGCGGGGCAGCAATCGAGATATAGAGTGAATGAATAAGAAAGAGAGGGAGGGAGGAGGAAGGGAGGGAAGAAAAAGAAAGGAAAGAAAGAAGGAAAAGACTCTAGGAAAACTCAGCTCTTCCCTCCCCACGGACATCTATCTGCCCTCAAGGCCTGAGAACTCAGATCTGTCAGATCTTCTCTGAGCCGTCCCAACCAGCCACAGTTCTGTCTGTGGTCCAGGAGAGGGCAAAGAGAGGAGGCACTTAAGAGAGTTTAATCCTTATTCTTTACTGCCCTCGAGGAGCCCCCAATCTTGGTTTGAAGACGTCCTAATTGGAAGGAAATCGAATCAGTGCTGGCCACTGAAGAAACCCTGCTGGGTTTGGAGGGTTGTTTGTTTTGGTTTTTTCTTTGTTATTGTTGTTGTTAATGTCTTTCTGGGAGGAGTAATAGGCTGACTTGGAACTACCTCCAGAAGCCCTTAGGCAGCCTGGCACCAGTTTGGCATTGCCTGGGACTCAACTGCGTCCTTTGTCTCCTGCCAGCACCTGGTCACCTTCTGCTTGGGAGAGGAAGATGGAGTGCACACTGTGGAAGACGCTTCCAGAAAGCTGGCAGTCATGGACAGCCAGGGACGCGTCTGGGCACAGGAGATGCTACTGAGAGTGTCACCCGATCACGTGACTCTGCTTGATCCGGTCACCAAGGTGCCAGGGAACACTTGGGTGGAGAGTGAAATGGGGCTGAGGTCTGAGGGGTGAATCTCGGCTCCGAAGCGGTCTTCCCCTGGGAACTTTGGCAAGCTGCCCTTTGAAGCCTCACCCACTAAACAGGGTGTTATTTCTACGCCCCTGAACTCTTTCGGTTGCCTTGCCCCAAGTCCTGGGCGCTAATAGTAGCAGTAATAGGAATCTGTGCCTCCGTTTACCCTGCGGCCCCGTCCTGCAGGAGGAACTAGAGTCATATCCTCTCGATGCCATCGTGCGCTGCGACGCGGTGATTCCCCGAGGACGGAGTCGCTCGTTGCTGCTCCTGGTGTGCCAAGAGCCAGAGCGTGCACAGCCGGACGTCCATTTCTTCCAGGGTCTGCTCCTTGGGGTGAGTGGGCGTGGCTCCAGGAGGCTTTTTCTAGAAGAGGATCGGGGGCGGGGCTTCCATGTTTGGGGCGGGGCCTGAGGCAAACAGAAGGGCGTGGCCTAGGAAAGCGGGTCTGAGGGGGAGCCAGAACTGAGGACAGGTCGAACTCTAGACCAAGACTGAATGTGCCGATGGCAAGAAGATGCAGACCAAAGACTGAGACGGTTTGAGGCTTTGAGAAAAATATAAGAAAGATGGTTGAAAGCAGGCGGAGCCAAGATGAGGGCCCATGGGGTTCGTCTAAGACAATCGGAGGCAAAGCGCTGAGAACAAGAGGCCGGGAAGGCAATGGGTGGGGCGTAAGAGCGGAGATCTTAAAGTATGATTGGCAGGCGGAGCTGATCCGTGAGGACATCCAAGGGGCTCTGCAGAACTCCCGCTCCGGACGTGGGGAACGCAGGGCAGCAGCGCTCAGGTGAGGGGAAGGGGACGCAGAGCGTTCTGGGGGAAAAAAGTTCTCCCACCTATGGACCTCACTCTCCTCAGCTAAGAATCGAACTTGATACGAACAGTCTAGAGTGGTGCATGTGGTCACAAGTTAGCCTTGGCCAGCTCTTACTTGTACCTCCCAGACAAAGGTGACCGCCCCGCCCCAGTCCTCCACTTTAGCCTGTCTTGGTCTTTGCTTTCTCCATCTCCGTATCCAGTTTCTCATTATGAAATCCTGGCCTTCGTTTGACCCCCCCCCCCCCGTCCTACCCCCCTCGGGTGCCCCAGCCTCGGTCTCCCCCGCCCCCTTCTCTTTACTCAGGGCGACGCAGGAGGAGCTGCGACGCGGCGCCTCTCCAGCAGCGGAGACGCCGCCCTTACAGCGCCGCCCGTCGGTGCGCGCGGTGATCAACTCCGTGGAACCATCCGCGGTCCGCGAGCGACCCCAAGTGGAGCCAATTCCAGAGACCGAGGAAGCGAGGAAACCCGACCCGGAGCGCACGACTAGCAAGGCTGACCCTACCTCCCCGGACCTGGGCCCAAGGGGTCCTGAGCTGGCGGGTCTGCAGGCGGAGCGGGATGTGGTGAGCATGCGTGAGAGACACCAGCTTGGAGAAAAAGATTCCCTTGACAATCAAGTCAGACCTGGAGTGGGGAGCGAGATTGAGGAACTGGTGACGAGCTGACGAGATGCCGGCTCGGGGTGTGGGGGTGGCACTTAATTCTACAAGTCTGGCTAGAGTCTTTGATATAGACCACTCGCTGCTCCAGATATGGGCGTGGCCTGACCTAAGGGGTGTGTCCAGGAGTTCAGATTGGAGCCCTGGACCTAGCCCTGAGTCGGAGACCCAGGAGCGTCGCTCTTACCCTTCTTGCTTGTGTCAGGACATTCTGAACCACGTGTTTGACGACGTGGAGAGTTTTGTATCCAGACTGCAAAAGTCAGCAGAGGCTACCCGGGTTTTGGAGCACCGCGAGAGAGGCCGCAGGACACGACGTCGAGCTGCTGGAGGTAAGGGGGAGGGGGGCCTCCACATCGGACAAGAACACACCTTCCTAAATGGTGTCCAAATATCCTCTCTCCCTGGGGTCTCCCACCACCAGCCAGGTCTGACTTCCTAAGGCCATCTGTTTGGGTGTTTACACCTCTGGAACTATTATCTAATGCTTTCCTGGCGTCCCCACCACCTGTTTGTTCCCTACCCACAGAGGGTCTTCTGACACTGAGGGCCAAGCCACCCACCGAGGCTGAATACACCGATGTGCTTCAGAAAATCAAATATGCCTTCAGTCTGCTGGTGAGGATGCATCCATTGCCGGGCATCGATGGAGGAGGGCACTGGGACTTTGACCCATCCATCATTCGGGCACTGATAATAAATGACCTCCTTTCACTCCAGGCCCGGTTGCGCGGCAACATCGCCAACCCCTCCTCTGCAGAGCTGTTGCACTTTCTGTTTGGACCTCTGCAGATGGTGAGCCTCGTTCTCAGCCCTCGGGGCTCCCCTGCTTTAGAAGGATTGAGATTCCATTTCGAGAAGGTCTTGTTGGCATGCTCATTTCTATTGGCCCGCGGTAGATTGTGAACACTTCAGGCGGCCCCGAGTTCGCGAGGGGTGTGCGACGACCGCATTTGACGTTGGAGGCTGTGGCGCTGCTCCGCGACAATGTCACTCCTCGCGAAAACGAACTATGGACCTCGCTGGGGGACTCCTGGACCCGCCCAGGGTGAGAGGGGAAACCAGAGTGCAGGGGGCTGACTTGGCCGCAGGACGCTGCTGGATTGAGGAGGGGACAGGACTTGAAATAAATGCTAGGATTCAACTGGAGAAAGGGCGCGAAATTAGCGTGAAGGAAAGGTTGAAGCAAATGGCGGGAGATTAGAGAATTTGAGACAGACTAGGGGGCGAGGAGGGTTGCCTAGGTGAGTGGGACTCAGCTGCAAGGAAAATGTGGGCCATATAGGAAGATGAAAGGGAGGCTTCAGGAAGGAGGCGGAGCCCGAGACTGGGAGTGGGTCAAAGGGCAAGATGGACTGATGTGTTGAGAAAGTAGCTAAGCCGGGCAGTGGTGCCACAGGCCTTTAATCCCAGCACTTGGAAGGCAGAGGCAGGATCTCTGAGTTCAAGACCAGCCTGGTCTATAGAGTGAGTTGTAAGTTCCCATGGGGGAGGGAGGGAGGGAGGGAGAGGGGGGCAGGCAGTGGTGGATACACCTTTAATCCCAGCACTTGGGAGGCAGAGGCAAGCGGATTTCTGAGTTTGAGGCCAGCCTGGTCTACAGAGTGAGTTCCAGGACAGCCAGGGCTACACAGAGAAACCGAGTGGGGCTTAGAGGGTGGAAGCAGCCAGGTTTGCAGGAAGAGAGAACTGTGAAATAATGTCCCTGGGTTGGTTTGGCCTTAACCTTCTGATGGGTCCCCGATGACAGGGTGGAGCTGACCCCTGAAGAAGGGTCTCCATACAGCCCAGAATTCTACAGCGGCTGGGAGCCTCCGGCCACTAACCCCCAGGGCCGCCCCTGGGAGGACCCAGTGGAAAAACAGCTACAGCACGAGAAGCGGCGCAGGCAGGTAAAGAAGGTGGAGCTGGAGCCGCCAGGGAAGCGCCAAGCTCCTCCTCCTCGCACCACGCGCGGGGGTGGGGGGGGAGGGGAGCCGGGAAAACTGAGGTCTAGCCTACCTGACCCCAAACTCTCTTACTTCCCACAGCAAAGCGCCCCTCAGGTCGCAGTCAATGGGTGAGTGTCCACTGCAAAGCCGCCAGGAGCGGGGTTGGGAGGACTGAGTCCCAGGGTCATCCGGCCGGCCAGCCGCTGACTCCGACTCTTCCTTTTTCTCTTGTCTTTTTCCCCCCTCTGCCTCCCCGGCTCTTTGCAGGTGGGTGAGGTGGTAAGGCAGCGGGGCTGGGGCTGGGGTGGGGGTAGCAATAAGGAGGGGGGTGGGAGAAGCCCAGATCTGTGGGTCCAAGGGAAGAGGGATTGGAGGCTCAGATTCCTGAAGCTGTGAGTGTTAGGTGCGAAGAGTGGACGGTATGTCTAAGGGCTTAGACCCCAGTGTCCTCAAAAAAAAACTGAAAAAGTGCAGTTTGGTATTCTGGAACCCGGGAGAGCATCATGCTTGGGTCCCTAGAGCATAAAATACTGGATGTTAGGGAAAAGATGAAAACCTGAAAACAGGGTTGGTACCTGGGGACGAGTGAGAGAAAACATTAGAAATGTTTTTTTTTTTTACATTTCTAATTTTACATTTCTGACAGAGGACAAAATAAAATAAAATAAAATGCTGGCGTCTCTGGGCCACTAACGGAGGTGGGACTTCCGGCTTCCTAATGCTCTAAGAAACAGCACCTACTGGGGGGGGGGGGAGGGGCAGGCCAGAACGCTTGCAGAGCTAACAAGATCTAGGGACTTGAAGGTCGAGACCTGGACTCCTGCCTACTTGGCTGGGAAAGAAAGAACTAGGGACCTAAATTTATGGTTCTAACAAACCGTGGGAAGCTGAGGGTTTGTAGATCCAGAGGAGGAAAATGATGGAGAGGGGGTCACATTTCTAGGATGCTTGGGCAAACGGGGGCCAAGAGTGGGCAGAGCAGGTGTGGGTTGAGAACAGAATGCTGGAGATAGGGAATATGAATGGCGGGGGGTCTAAGTGAGGGCCCCAGCAGAGGGTCTCATCAGGGACGGCATACTGGGAGCTGTCAGCCCCACACGGGGGGTGCCAAGACCCTGAAGACCCCCCCTCTCCCTTCCACAGGTAGGCCTGATCCGGGATGAGGTCTCTCTTGTTGGGGGAGGGGCAGGGCAGAGCCAACTGTCCCCTAAGCTATCTGGTGTTGCAGGACGTCTTCCTCTGTCTGCTTCTGAATCACAGACTTGGCACCTCTAGCTTTTACTCACCTTCTCTGGCTGTAATTTCTTTGCCTGGAGACATGAGACGTCTCTGGTGCTGTGAAGGGCTTACGGAGAGAGCTCAAGGCTGTGGCTTCAAATCTAGAGTTCAAATCTAGCTGCATACAGAGCAGTTCAGAGGGACCCCAACAAGGACTGCCAGGGCCCGTATGGCCAGAGTCCGCCACTCAGAGCCTGTCATCCCTGCAACTTAAAAACATGAAACAAGAGGATCAAAAGCTCTGGGCCTACCTGGACTACAGAATGGGCTCAAAGGCCAGCCTATGCAAAGCAGCAAGGCCTTGCCTCAAAATAAAATAAAATAAAATAAAATAAAATAAAAAATAGAGACTTGGGAGGTGCTAGAGACATAGCTTAGTAGTTAAGAGCACTAGCTGCTCTTCCAGAGGACCAGGACTCAGTTCCCATCACACATGCAACTCAAAACCATCTATAATCCTAGTTCCAGGAAATCCAACATCCTCTTAGGTCTCTGCAGGCACCTGGCACACAAGTTATGCACAGACTTACATGCAGACAAACATATCTGTATACATAAAATAAAATAGGGTTGCGATGTAGCTTAGTGACAGTGTTTGCCTAGAATCTACCAGTAAAGGGTTGGGGGCTCAGGAGTAGAGCAGCTGCCTGAGCTAGTGGGGAGGGGTTGGGAGGATGGGTTAATGGGAGAATTCCTGCTTGACTCTGGGGTGTGGCTCAGAAGTAGAGTACTTGCCTAGACTCTATTAGTAAGGGGCTGGGACATAGACCAGTGGTACGATGTCTGTCTAGCAGATGCAAGATACTGGGTTCAATCCCCCGTGACACAAAAAGGGTGGAAGGGGGGTAATAGTGAACTCTCTGGGGGAGGAAGGAGCTAGAGAGGTCCCTATTTCTAGAGCTACCCTGTAGCTCCGGGAGAACCGAATCTGAACACGGGTGATTGGCGTGCAGTGTGGTATAAGCCTCGCTCATCGTCCCAGTGGATGATCCCTATCCATCTGCCCTTTCTTGCTATCCGTTCTGAGTCCCACTATTCTCACTTCTAAAATGCAAGTGCAGAGCTGGAGAGAGGGCTTGGACGTTAAGAACACTCTCTGCCCTGGCAGAGGACCTGGGTTCAGTTCCTAGCACCACATGGTGGCCCACGACTACCTGTAACGTCGACTCTAGGATGCTCTCTTCTAGGCTCTGTGAGGACCACAACTAGACAGTACACATTCATAAGTGTAGGCAAAATGCACACAAGTAAAATTCAGAACAAAAAAAAAATGCAAGTGAGGACTTGGGCTCAGCATGCACAAGGCCCTGGGTTCGACCTCCACTACCCCAGAAAGAAACAGTAATCATAATACAACATGTTTACTGCATGATGCCAGGCAAGGACATGAGCCAACTATAGTCAAGCTGTGACTCCAGTGCCAAGTCTATATTAACATATTAACCTGGGGCCCTGCTCTTGCCCCTGCTTGGCTCTAACCCACCTCACATTAGCAACTTACAGTCCAGACCATTGAGGCTGGCTACCTCCTTATCGCCTACCTTTTTCATCCTCCCTAGTCATCAAGATCAAGATCCAGAACCGGAAACTGAGTCCCAGCTAGAAGAGAAAGCCAGAAAATGGGTTCTGTGTAATTATGACTTCCAGGCCCGAAATGGCAGCGAGCTGTCTGTCAAGCACCGAGATGTGTTGGAGGTTAGCGTTGTGGGGGCCTGAGACCCTGGAACTGGCCAGTTCTGCATAGACTACACATAGAACCAGGTCACGAATTTTCTGCTTATTCCCCCACTAGGTCCTGGATGACAGGCGCAAATGGTGGAAGGTCCGGGACCATCAGGGACAAGAGGGCTATGTACCCTATAATATCCTGACACCCCACCCTGGACCTCAGGTGCACCACAGCCAAAGCACCGCAAGAAACCTAGTAAGTCAGCGTATTCTTGCTTCTTCATTGAAAAGTGGGAGCCAGGTCCTAGGTCCTGGGGATGAGAATGGAGAAAATCAGGTGTGAAGGGTACTTCTTGGAAAGTGGAGTGTTCAGTTTATTGAGAAAGGGCCTGGAAGCCTTATCTTTGTGTCTCTGTCTCCCCAACCCCGACACACAGGCGCGCGAACACACACCTCCCCGCCCTCTCTTCATTCCCTTCCAGGAGACTAGCACACCTCCTCCCCCACCTGCCCCAGCTCCAGCCCCGATTCAGGTGCGGCCCCAGTGGGACAGTTGCGACAGTCTAAACAGTCTGGACCCCAGCGAGAAGGGTGAGTAGTGGAGAGTCACTCCGGGAAGTGATG
Organism: Apodemus sylvaticus; assembly: GCF_947179515.1. Classification (NCBI taxonomy): domain Eukaryota; kingdom Metazoa; phylum Chordata; class Mammalia; order Rodentia; family Muridae; genus Apodemus; species Apodemus sylvaticus. The sequence goes on along the minus strand of NC_067472.1, from coordinate 191,647,499 downwards.
GTTGTCTTCCCTTTTCAGAAAGGCTCCACTCTGGGCAACCTAGAGGCTCCCGACTCCCTGGCCCCAGAACCCTCAGTGCGCATTCCCTCCCTTCACGGTTTCCCTTCTGCAGAGAAATTCTCCCAGATGCTTTGTGTCAATGAGGAGCTGCAGGCGCGCCTGGCGCAGGGCCGTTCGGGTCCCAGCCGGGTAATCCCGGGGCCTAGAGCCCCGGAGCCCCAGCTCAGCCCGCGCTCTGAGGCCTCGGTGGTCCGTGCCTGGCTGCAGACCAAGGGCTTTAGCTCCGGGTGAGTGGGGTCCCGCTGCTACTTCGCAGCGTACAAGTAACAGATCTGGAAGTCGAGGTTTCAGTTGGTCTGGGGGTGGGAGCGGGAAAACTGGGGCAATTTGCATCGCCCAGCGACAGGCTCTGATCGGAGACCACAGGATAGAGCCTTCCTTTTCTGCAATCCGTGGTCTCCCGAGCCTGAGCCTCTCCGCCCAACTTCCTTGCTTAAGAGCTCTGATTGGACAAGCAGCTAGGTGGGTATGATATGATTGGTGGGACTGAAAGGGCTTGAGGTGTGACGGCCCCTGCTGCCTTCTTAGGACTGTGGATGCGCTCGGTAAGCTGACTGGTGCACAGCTCTTCTCGCTGCAAAAGGAGGAGTTGCGGGCAGTGTGCCCCGAGGAAGGGGCGCGAGTATACAGCCAAGTCACTGTGCAGCGCGCGCTGCTGGAGGTGAGAGAACCGCCCAGGCCCGGATGAGGCGGAGGGGGGTGGGGTCTCCCAGGATTCACATACTCATACTCAGATACCCCACCCTCCAGGATAGAGAAAAAGTATCAGAGCTGGAGGCCGTGATGGAGAAGCAAAAGAAAAAAGTGGAAGGCGAGACCAAAACAGAAGTCATTTGATCCTGCCTCCGTTCACAAAAAGTGATGAGACGGCCGGGTTCCCAGCGCCCCGTAGGACAACAGTCGCCAGGCTCCTCCCCATCGCCGGTGGCGATAGATGCCAAAGGATCTCCCACCCTGGGTTCCCCGCTATCCTGGCGGGCAGACTGCACTGACAATGTTGACCGGAACCCTTCTAGAGGGACTAATGGGAACGGGAAGGGGACAGAGCATAGACACTACCAGAGAGGCACACCCAAGAGGCGCAGTGATGGTCCTGTGCGTTGTGATGCGCTATAAACAGCCTCCTTTTAGACTATGTCCACCTGCTGTCCCCCTCTCTTGCCGCCTCCAAGGAGTCAGGAATCTAGGAGACACCCCATATTTTCTCTCCATAAACCTGGAGATTCCAGCCGAGGCACCAGTCTCTCCTCGCTCTAGCACGACCTACAGTCTCTCTGGTTCAAAACCCTTTCCTGGCTCCTCGTTGTTCTTGGTTCTGTCACCGAGCATGAGGCCTGGGATTTTCCTTTCAAACGCGGAGGGTGTCTCCTCCCACCCTCCATTTTGGGCCAACCTCTTCAATCACAGGCATTTCGCACTCACTGCTTCTGCTGGGTGGGGCAGCCTCCATCATGGTGGCTCTGCTCACCTGCATGCCACGATGCCTGTGCCAGCCACCAAGGATCCCGCTATGTTCCCTGGGCACACTATAGGCTCTTGGGTCTTTTGGTCCCCTGGAGAACTTCCTCCCTGCCAAGTCCTGCCACTTGTCCGGTTTACTTAGGTGGCTGATGAGGGTTGGATTTCTCATACAGACCAGGTCTTTCTTTTCCTGCCGTGGTGCTTCTCTTTGCATCCTTAATCACTTCTAAGAGTCCCATCGGTGCAGTCCGTCCATGCTCCCTAAGCTGTTCAGTTCTTACCTGCGCCAGCAGGTGGCACACCTCAAACCTAACCTAGAAAAGCCAGCCTTTGGGCCGACAGCTTCACTAGCCCCACTTCCTTCTAGAACATTAAACCACTGTAGATCTCCTTCCCTGACTCCTCAAGCGTGTCCCTTGGCTTCTCCTGGCGGATGGGATAAACCCTAACTCCATCATGAGATGATCACATGACCGCTCCAGGTCCAGAGGCCACTCCTCCCTTTTCAGGACTCCAGGCCCTGGTTATTGCCGTTTGCTCGGCCGGGAATGAATGTCCTGGCCCTTCGGAGTCTAACCCTGGCCTGCCATTCCCTATGTTGGGGTTGGGTGCTAAGTTGGTTGGTTTTGTTGGAGACGATCTGAATATAGCATCAAAGTCTCAATCCTCCTGGTTTAGTTTCCTGAATGCTGGGAGTCCTGGCAGATGCCCTGCTGCCTTCTTTTCTAAAAGAAACTTAAAAACACAAGCAGTTTGCCCAAACCGTTTTTGGTTCCTGTAATGAGCGCCCAGGAATGCAGACGGGATCGGCGGGCTTGCTGGAACATCAGGTGCCTGTAGCTCTCTCCGGTCTGGAAGCTGATCATTTCTACCTGATTATCCTGACTTCCTCCTTTGTTGATCACCCTGTCTGTCTGTCACTCCTCCAATCTCTATGTATGCACAGCAGGGGGACCTGCTACAGCTCAGGGCAGGTGGCAGGCTGGCGGCCAGACCTCCCACCTCAGCGCTCAAGTCCTTAGCAGAGCCACATCTCAGCACTGTCCTCTGCTATTCAGGCCCGGGTTCCTTCCTGCGCCTTAGCATGCCAGGCCACTCTACCCTGTGACCTTTGCATTCCAGGTGCTCCCTCAGACCTACGGGTCACTCTGCTCCTTCCCAGTATCTATCATAAACAAACACACACACCCCAGACACACACCCAAAATACATCACACACGTGTAACCCGTAGCCCACACCAGCCACGCCATGCACCACACATAAAATGCACAGCACATATTCAGTCCACTCCAGGCAACATACACCCACTGCCCTCTCCTTCTCTTTCTGCACAGCACCACAGCTGAAATCCATACACTGGCTCCTGGCCCAGCCGGTAGTGTAGGCCGTTGCTCCTGACAGTAAGGACAGAGGCATGATGCATCTCCAGGCGGCTCTGCTGTTCCAGTTGATGTGGCATGAGGAGTGAAGGAACTTGCCATCACTTACTCCTTTCCCAGAAGCTACACTTCTGGCAGTTTCTATGTGATCCATCCCACAGTGTCAACGCCAACCACCAACTCCACTCCTTTCAGGGAACTGAGGGCCAACCTGGGCACCCCAGCCCCACATCACAGCACCGGAAGCTTCGTCTCCTCCTCCCCATCGTCTGGACTCTGCTCCAGCTGCTCACGTTAGCAAGGTGCCCTCCCCACACACATCGTCCACCTCCACCTCCCATCTGTGCCCCATCCAAATGGGACCAAGTCACTGAGTGGCAATGTCACTTTATTTATGGTGCCTGTGCTTTGTCTCAAAAATACCTTCTCCCCCTCCCCAGACAATGGGTAGGGAGGAGGCAGCAAAAATAGAAGACATCCCTCCCTATTGCACACGGACCCCATATCCAGGCCCGCCTGGCAGAGGCCAGGGGGGACTCTTGGCACATTCCTGGATCCCTGCTGGGGAGGGGGAGGGGTGCTGGGTAGCATCACACGTGAGGTGGGACCCTGGGGAACCACTCTGCTCTGGATACTGATCTTTGCATCTCTTGGTCCTTGCTTCCTTCTTGGTCCCATCTCTGGTGCCTGTCCACTCTCAGTCTCCCTACCTGGCTCAGCCTCCCACCTCTATCCTGACCTCAGAGAGGCCCCCTTGGTTCCTGGGGACTCTGTGTTCCTCCCAGTTCTGAGGTCCCGAGAGGTTACAGCTTCTCAGCAACTTCCCCCAGAGCCTTGTCACTCATGTTCACGCGGGGAGAGGTGCGCGTGCGGAAGCAGCAGTATAAATACGGTGCGGGGTTCCTCCCGAGTCACTTGGACAGTTTGCTAATGACTCGGATCAGCGCTGCATTCTCGTCCTTGAGCCGTTGGTTGTCAGCCCGGAGATCAGACAGGGCCTAGGATACAGGGTGGCGTCAGCTGGGTGGTGCTCGCTCGCTTGGGAGGCTGGGCCCTGGCTACTGCCCATCACAAGCCCATCACAAGCCCGAGTTACCTGCAGCTCCTCCTCCAGCTCTGCAGCCTTGCGCTCCAGAGCCCTGCGCTCCTGCAAGGCATGGGGCAAGTTCAGAGCAGGCAAGGACAGGGCAGGGTAAGTCTGGGACACCGTGGGCCCACCCCAGCAGCCCAACTCACAAATCTCTCCAGTTCAAGGAGGGCGGGCCTCTCAGCAAAGCGCTCCTGCCGCTGGTGAGGACAGAGAGGACCTGGGGTCAGGAGCTTCGTCCTTACTCCACTAGTCTAACCAGAGCCCTGTCCCCAGCGGCCTGAAGGAGCCCTTCAACCTCTCGCCAGGGCCAGGCCCACCCACTGCAGCTCTGCCCCTCGCTATCCCCACAGACTTATACCTGTGTGGCCCGCTCCAGCTCCACCTTGAGTTGTGCCAGACGCAGGGTGGTCTCTGTCAGGGCCTCACGAAGTCGTTCATTCTCCCTGCGGAGCTCTGTGTACAGCTGGGAAAACAGAGGATGCAGGCAGGCTGACTCAGAAGGGGCCGATGTGGGCCATCATGAAACCAGGGCAGGGTAGGGTGGGGCATGGGGCCCGGATGCCGCACCTTCCGGAAGCCTCCATCAGGCTCTTCCTGTTCCTGCTTGGATTCTAGAATGAGGTCTCTCTGTGAGCGCTGCCTGCGGACCGTGGATCCGCCATCCACAGTGCTGGACGGAAGGGACAGGCCTTAGGAAGCCAACTTTACCCCAGAAGCGTGCCCTAGCCTCCACACATGACCCAGTCTACCTGCTCTCTGGGCTCCGTTCCGCAGGCCCCGCCTCTTCCCCCTGGAGAAGACCCCCAAAAGTTTAGTGTCTCCCCAATGTCCAGGCCTGCCCTCCCCGCAGCCCGCCGACCCTCACAGCGCCCTCTCACCTCCGCAGGCCCCCTCCGCTCATGGCCGGCTTTTCGATGCTCCCTGGCCGCCTGAGGTCCCTGGCCCTGCCCTTCGGGCGCCTCTGCTGGGGAATTGGTGGGAATCAGCCCAGACACTACTATAGAACTCTTGCCTACTATGCAGGGAACCTGATTCCATCCCCAAGTTAACAAAAGACTGTGTGAGAGATAGGATGGCCCCGAGGGAAAGACTTCCGGGAAAGCAGAGCTCACCTCTCTGGGCAGGGCCCTCAGCGTTCTCCACGCCAGGGACCCGAGGTCTCCGAGAAGGATCCTGCCAGAAAGGCACAGTCAGAAACAGGGAGACAGGTTCCACCCAACCCACCTCACCCGACCCTGCTCACCATGCTGGGCAGGGCAGGTTGCTCTGGCTCTGGGACCTTCCCAGCCACCTTTTCTGCTTCCTTCAAGTCTGTTAAAGTTACACCCTAGCAGAGAGAACAATCAGGTAAGTCTAACCCAGCCCTCCTCCCTCAGACCCAAGAGCACAGGTCCCAGCCCAAGCCCACACCTGTGTGGACCTCCTAGCCTGCCGCATAAGGCGGGAGCGAGCCTTCCGCTGAGACTCCGACTCCTCATCACGCACAGGCATCTGGTAGGACCTGAGTGCAGAAGCCAGAACTGAGATGTGTCCTGTCACCCCAGTGATGACACTACAGAAGGTGCACACCTAGCAGCGTGCATCTCACCTCCCACAGACCGCAGACCACCAGTACTCCAGAGTACGAGACAGAGCCCTAAAGACTCCCCAACACTGCTGTCTCGGTGCTGCTTGCCCCAAGCCTCTTTACCTCCGACGATCCCTGCAGTCGGTCAGGGGTGCTGCAGAGGCTGTGAGGACACTTGGCTTCCCTGGAGATCCAGGCTCTCTCCTGGAGGCTGGAGCGGAGTGATCCAAAGGAGGCGTGGCAGCCTCACACCTGCAGGGGTTCAGTCATCAGCAAATGGTCCTCAAGCCTGCCTTCTGTGTCAGGCAGGGGAGAGAACACAGAACACAAAACAGTTGTCACTACTGAAAGGGATCAGTTCTGGGCAAAACAGACAAAAAACAAACGGCAGCCAAAAAGGTAAATCTGGAGCACGAGGAGAGGAGGCGCTTGGAGAAAATAAAAGGGTAAGCCAGGGATATGTACTGTGTCAGGGAGCAAGGCAGTCCTGGTGGGCCCTAGGGAAAAGCGACACCCAAGGCAGACAGGAAGGAGGGGGGCCCATCTGACCCTGTGGATTCACACGGAGGAGCAAAGGCTCCGAGGCAACCAGCACACAGTGGAAGTTTTACAGTGAGCTGTAGAGAGCCTTATTGAGGTGCCATGCCACCTGGCAGGAACTTAACATCGACCAATGTGAAGTCCTCCCAGCCTTTGAGTGGGAAACTCCTGTGTCAGCCATAATCCCCTCCACCTAGGGTGGAGTGCTCAGACCAAGGTGAAGCCTATTGTTCTTCAAGGACCTGCAGTTTCCTGAGAGACACTAGCCACCTGTGGAGCAACTGAACTGATTCTGCTGAGAAGCGTCCAGCCTTTCCCCCTGCCTATATATATTTGGAGTTCTTCATTAAACTTTGAGACCTTGAACAGCAATGTTGTCTTGGTCTTGGCTCTTTTCGCCGCCTTCGCCTTCCCATACATCCCCAGCTTCCCTTCCAGGTAACCGTTCGATGTAACTGTGGGCAGTTACAGTGAGCATATTTACTTGATGCCCCCCTAAGGACTTTCCCAGGATCTCAAATACAAGCACCAGACCTGCCCCCTTGCCGTGCTCCAGGTACTTACGAGGTGAAGGGCTCTGGCACTTTCTGGGCAGGGGTAGGGGTTATTCTGGCAAGACGGGGCTCCCTGGCCTGTGGGGGCAAGAGTAAACAATGGAGGAACTCTGTCCTGAGGCAGAAGCTGTCCCCACCTGTCCCCACCCTACACACTTCCTGACACCTACCTGAGTGGAGGCCTTTTCAAGGAGGGAGGAGGAGGCTGAGCGCTGCAGACCGAGAGCCCCCTCTGAACCCCTCCTTTCTGAAGGGCCCAAGGCACCAGAGCTCCCTGTTTTCTGGAGACCAAAGCGCCTGGAGAAGGGAGCCTCTTCTGGCAGCTGGGAGAAGAAAGAAGGTCTCCATCAATGAGCAAAGCAATGATCCCTCTCCACAGAAGCTAAGAACATAACTCCAGGAGAACAAGAAATCACAGCCAGGGCAGGTGCTACCAAAAAATAGTTCTTTATCCACAAGGACCTAGGAAGCAAATCAAAAGGCCATCTTCCTGAGCAGAGGTGGGAGGGTTTACAGAGTCCCACCGCTGCCCCAACGCTCACATCAACACGCAGTAATCACTCACCACAGGGCTCTTAGGGCTGGAGGACACAGGGGAAGACACACCATTATGGGCTCTTGGTTCCACAGCTGAGTGCTCTGAGGTGCAGAACAGAAAGGAATGTCAAAGGAGATGTCGGCACCTATGATACTGTGGAGTCCCACAGACCCAGGCCCAGCACTCCTCCCGCGGACCCTACCAGCTGAAGCTTCTTCACCCTCATCCTCATCTCCAATAGGGGGCCCTCCTGCCCCACCGGGACGGCGCTCCTTTGACAGATCCTGCAAGGAGATCTTCTCGCGGCTGCTCAAACGGCACACGGAGCTCCTAGGGAGAGGACAATGTCACTGTCCAGGTGTGGTGATGAGACCAACCCACCCCAGCCGAGCCGTCTCTTACCTTCTGTGCTTGGTGTTTGAAGAGACCTGCGGCTCCTGGCCTCGGCTCTGAGAGGCTTCCTTTTGGTTCCGAAGCTGTAAGGATGGAAGGGGACAGCTGGGGAGGCCAGAGGGCACAAGCCCTCCTGGATTTCCTAGCTTCCCCATCTCTGTGCCACCTCCCGACCTGCAGGGCCATCACGCATAACTGGGCTAGCCACACTCTATGCAGAGCTCTGCAAACATGAGAACTCAGTATCCGAGCAGCACGCCACATCTGGGGCTTATGCAAGCTCTCCAGGCTTGGCCTGATTCAGCTGTCACTGGCCTCCAATCTTATGCCCAGAGGGATTCTTCTACCTCCCAGGGACTAGCAGGTCCCTCAGACCTCCTCCTTCCTCTTCAGCACATCTAGGCTGCAGGGTAGACTGCTGACTGCTGGCAGGGCATGCCAGGGCAGTGGCTCCTTGTCTCCTCTATGGTGATCAGAGACAAGCTCTAAGTTCAATGACAGGAGCCACCTTTCCAGACTAAATGAAATCTGTTGCCATGAACCCATGCCTCGTCACAGCGGTGCTCCACCAGAAAGCCCTCCTTACACCCCACCATGCCACAGTACTCCTCTCTGAACAATGTTCCCAATGGGTCTTCTGGCCTTGCTAAACACTGAAATTCCAGCCCATGCCATTCGCCCAGGGCCTGCATCCATGATCCCTTCACTTGAGACAACAGGGGAGGATAGGCCCAGCTATGTCACAGCTCTGTCCTCACCAAGCAGACAGGCAACACCATGCAGAAAGGACACACAGCCTCACCTCCTCGATATACCCAGAGGTGCCCCCTTTCATAGCTGGGCCACCAGGTGCGAACAGAAGGTCCCAGGACTGAGGGTGTCAAGGGACAAAGTACGCCAGCCATCCCAGTTACTGTTACCTCCTCAGAGCCGCCAGTAAAGAGGCTAACTAGAGTCGAGACTCACATCCTCCTGTTTCTGAGCCAGTTCCTCCAGAAGGTTCATCACTTCCTCATCAGCCAGGTCACAGGGACGCTGCCCCTGAGTGGGGAGAAGGAAGGAGGCAGATAATGTTGACGTGAGGGCTTCTCCCCATCCTGCCCCACCACCTGACGTGGCCCTTACCGCGTGCGTCAGCGAATCCATGCCCCCGCCATGCTCAGCCAGCAGACGGCAGGCATCCTCCACACCCCAGTGGGCTGCTGCATGCAAGGGCGTCCAGCCGTCTCCATCCCGGAGCTCTGTGTCATAGCCAGCTTGGAGTAGCAACCTAAGAGGCAGGGAGTCTGGGGTCAAGGGTCAAGTGAGGCCAATGGCTGATTTCAGTTTTGTTCTGTGGCCACAGTACCACTGATCAACATGAGAAACACTCCTGGATTACTGGCAGCCAGCCCTCCCCAAACTTGTTTGCACAACTCCTCCCTTGGAGCAGGAGCTACAATTCAAACTCACAAGAGGTTCCTGACAGCACAGGGTTCCCACTCTTTGAATGCCCATGTTAAAGGGTTCAGAGCAGTGGTGACGGGTGATGAGACAGGTGCAAGACCCCCCACTAACCCAAGCCTTAGGAGGATGTGACCCACGAAGGGCCTATGGAATTCTAGAACCAAGCTGTTTTAGAATACTGGTTCTCAACAGTGTCAAGCATCTCACACAGACACAGACAGACACACACACACACACACACACACACGCACACACACACTCTCACTCTGGAAACATCATCAGTGGAATCCTAACTCACAGGTAGAGACAGGGTCGGGGCTGAGGAGGCTTCAGCCTCCTCCAGCATGCAGGACAGCCCCAGCACAGACTAGATCCAGACATCAGAATGCTAGAGCTCAGGGACCCTGCTCAGCCAATGACCTTCCAGAAAGCAACAACCAGGGAGCTTTCCCAACTCATCGTGGGGCAAGCAAGGTCTCTTCTGAAAGAAGCAGAGTGAGGCTCTCTGTCAGTGAGCAAGGCCACAAGCATGGGAGACAGAGATGCCTGACAGACTGCTGTCTGCCTCTGAAACTCCCTCCCTTACATTTCCCAAGATTCCCCTGCTCCCATCGCAGAGCATGCTGGGCTTCTTGCTAAATTCCTACATGCTATGGCCCATGTCAGTACTAGCTGTGCTCCTCTCCCGGCCCATATCCCAGGAGCCTGCAGCATGTCACCCATTCATGCCCCTAATCCGTCAGCACTTCCTCACCTAGCAGTTTCTATGCCAGACGGCCCTCCCTATTACATGCGCTTTATACTTCCCAAGGCCAAGGTTTTCTTCTTATAAACTTAAATTTTTATTTCTTACTACTGTGTGTGTGCAATGTGACTGTGACTCTGCATGCCACAGCACGTGTGAAGATCAGAGGACAACAGTCAGGGGTTGCTCTTCTCCTCCCACCAACGGCAGACCAGGCCCTTACGTGGCAAGCACCTTTACCTGCTGAGCCACCTCACTAAGTCTAGAAGCCAAGGCTGTCAACTGGACACTGCTACACCCACAACACTTGTGGCAATGTCCGACAACTGAGTCACCGTGCGCTAGCAGCTGGTGGGCTCTCAGTGGACAGGACCGCCATCAGAATAGAATGACCCAGCCATTACACTTCTGTCATTAGCTCTGGTGGCTATAGCTATGGCTATGGGACATGCCTCAAATGGCAGGAAGGCCAAGAGGATGGGCAGTTTGAAACCAGCCCAGGAGGCCAGACCTAACAGACATTAAATACATATTTACCTCTACTTTAATGAGGAGAGTAACAGTAAGACTTTCAATATAATTAAAAACAGCGACAGCAAATCCAGTGAACAAATGAGTGGAAATCCAAACCCACACAAAGAGGTTATCACAAAAATCACAAAATCCGTCATGACAGCTCACACCTACAATCCCATCACTGAGACGCTGAAGCAAGACAACTATATATCAAGTACCAGGCTAATTAGGATTTTTCAGCAAGACCTTGACTCTACTAAAAAAGAAAGAAGAAATTACAGGGGAGGGAGGTAAGCACAGCGGCTCTCACTGCGGATCCCAGAGGGACACAAAGGAAGAAAAATCAGAGATTCAGGACTGCTGAATCGGAGACTATCCTTGATCAACATGAGGTATTGACTGAGAAGGCCAAATAAGCAAACACAAGTTGTAGTCACTCAGTTCTTTCCCAGGGCTGGACCAGGACCACATGCTAGGCAAGAGCTTTCCACTAAGTCACACCTTCAGCCCCTCACAGGCAGGAATATGCTGATGTCCTACACGCACAGCGCGTGGACACTCCTAAGCCCAGGGCTTCCATGCTGTGGCAGGAGAATGAAGTCGTCCATAACAGCCCTCACCAACTAGGGAGCCGGCGCCATGGGCGTGCGCAACGCCAGGCGTTCTGCTCACGAGCATCTATTTAAAAACCAAGTGGACACGGCAGTCCATCTGTAATTCCAGCAGGAATTACTCCAGAGGAAGGGACCAAAGACCCTCAGAGGGAGAGGGCTAGCTAAACTTGCCAAAAGGCAAGCTCAGGGTTCTGCCAGAGACACTGTCGAAACTAGAAAAAATACACCATTAACCTAGGGCCTATACACACACACACACACACACACACACACACACACACACACATACACACACACACACACACCATACAACCATTAGCTATACACAGGGTCATGTAAAAACAAACTTAGCTTTCCTTGCAACTAGGAATGGTCAATGATGAGATTAGGTAAACGGAACACAGGCATTAGGTGGTTCACACACTTCTGGAATGTTCTCCTGAAAAGGACTAGACATTTGCTTCCTCTGTCTCTGTTTCTGACTGACTTGGGATGCCATGGCAGGTGAGGAAGTCACATGGGTTGAAGTAGAAACTTGAGGGGTCTTTGGAAAGTTGGTTGGCTGGTGTTTTGCTGGGGCAAACACATGAGGGAGCATGTCATTAAAGTAGACACAGGTAAAAGGCTACGGCAGACTCATGAAGGAAGATTTTGCTGAAGGAGACACAGGAGAGAGGATGTCCTGCTAAAGCAAGCACAGGAAAGGACAGGTGATGAAGGATTCCTTGCTAACGGCATGCATATTTTGGTCTGCCTTACACTACGTAGTTGAGCTGCATTTGTTGGGACTCCATAGAGAGAAATGCACCAAAAATATGTCTGGTAGTGTGCCGCAGTTTCTTGCCGCTTCTGCAGACGTGGGCTGATTGGATTCAAGTGCTGAGACAAGGCACATGGCGGACGTGCGATGTATGGAGGGGATAAAGAGAGCTCCACAGAGTGAAGGAGACAGCTTAGCTGCTGGCACAGCTAACCGTGCAAAGCTTGTGGGTCTCGAGTCTTCCCTTCCCTGAGAGAGGTACAGCTGAGGACATCTCCTGGTGTCCCTCCGAGGCCGAGGCATGGCTGTGTCTGCTAGGTTGTGACACTGCTGCTGCTAGCCTTTGCAAGTGGATGGAGCTGCCGCTGCTAACCTGTGAACTGACCTGCCAATTTCCAGACAACCCAGATGGGAGAACCTTTCTAAACAGGTCCACTTCCCCTGCATCCTTTCTCTTCCACTACCTCTGGTAGGTGATGGGCTACAAGAAACGTTAAAGCATTTAAGAACCATCAATAAAAATAAGATTTGAGTTGGGCGGTGGTGGCGCACGCCTGTAATCCCAGAACTCTGGGAGGCAGAGGCAGGCGGATTTCTGAGTTTGAGACCAGCCTGGTCTACAGAATGAGTTCCAGGACAGCCAGGGCTACACAGAGAAACCCTGTCTCGAAAAAACGAAATCCAAAAAAACCAATAAATAAATAAATAAACAAATAAATAAATAAATAAATAAATAAATAAATAAAGATTTGAAAGAATTAAAGTTACAAAGGGTCACATCTGCAAGTGGGAGTTCGTGTCTGCAGAAGGGTGCTTAGGGTATCTTGTCCCTGAGAAGGGATGGGTTCAGAGCTCAATCTTCGACCTGGAAATCACACTGTAACCACAGAGGCTGCAGCCTCTCCCTAGGAGCAAAGCAATGCAGACAGACTGTGGCTCTGGGCGGTACAAGGCCTTAAACCCTGCCTGAGAAAGCCTGCCTACGACCTTCGCAGTGGAAAAGCAGAAGGGCGGCCATTCATCTTAACTCCATTGGAGATTTGGGGTTTTTTATAACAGGATCCCATTATAAATCACTAGCCTCAGACTCAGTGTGTAGACAAGTCTGGCCTTAAGATTCCAGCAATCCTCCTGCCGCTGCTTCTCAACACAGACATACAACACCGGATCAGGCACTTACTTACTTCCTTTCTTTCTTTCTTTGTTTTCTTTCTTTCTTTCTTTCTTTCTTTCTTTCTTTCTTTCTTTCTTTCTTTCTTTCTTTCTTTCTTTCTTTCTTTCTTTCTTTCGAGATGAGGTCATGCTATATATTCTGGACTAGCCTAGAACTCAAAGCAGCCCTGCCTCAATCTCCCAAGTGTTAAAATTAAAGGCATGTACTGCCATGCCTGACTTAATGACATTTTTTTAAGGCTGATTTTATTTTTATGTGTATAATTTATGATTTTATTCTTACATGTACCTTCATGTAAATTTGCACACACATACACACATACAGAGACACACACAGACAGACAGACAGACAGACACACACACACACACACACAACACAAGTATAATTTTTAAACCTCTTAAACACAACTAAGGAGAGGTAAATTCTTGATTTTAGGTGTGTAAACTACAAGAAAAGGACAAGAGCCTCCAAGAAGCTTCAAGACACAAAACAATCACTCTGGCCCGGCTTACCTCATCACCTCAATGTAGCCCTTGGCAGCAGCCACATGCAGGGCAGAGGCCCCAGTCCGGGGGTGCCGGGCCTCTGGCATAGCACCCCCATTCAGCCAGCACCTTGTGTCATGAAGCAGCAATTCTTCTTCAGCCCGCTTGGCTGCCTCGACATCCACGCCTGCGGGAATGAGAAGGTGACGGGTGAACTCATACAAGGTGCTCTTGGAGACCCAGGTGACAGTTTCAACTGATCACAGCTTGGCCCCTGACTCAACAAGTCCTTCTCATCCAGTTCTCTGCTTGGATCCAGAAGGCCTGAACTAATGCAGTATTTCCCAATTGTGCTCTCTGCAGACCTGGGTACCACCGAGGTCTTAAAGAATGGGAACCACAGGTCTTGACTCTTACCTGGCTTTTGTTTTTAGATACGAAACCTAAAGTTTCCCAAGCAAACCTAGCACCTGATAGCATCTAAGTTTTCCATCCCTGCCACTGTCATCTATAGTCCAGCACCTTCACACGCTGCAACTACTGGTTCCTTTCCCTCCTAAGTGCGATAAACCAAGCAGAACTTCACTATGTAATTGTATATGGTGGCTCATACCTCTAATTCAGCACTTGGCCTAAGCACTACAAGCACTGTGACTGTGGGAACAGCCTATACTACATAGTGAGTTTTGGGGTTTTGTTTAACGCATGAGTATTTTTTATTCTCACATGCATAGCTCCAACTTAACTGCAATCTTTACAGAACATATTTGATGATGATCAAGATTTATTTAAATGTCTAAAGATTTCTTTCCCCTTTTGCTTTACACATTATTTTCTTTCTTTCCTTTTACATCTTTACTGCTGTTTCTTCTCCTTCCTCTCATAGTAAGTTTCAAACCAACCTGGACTAGAGTCAGATTCTGGCTTACAAAACAGTAACAACTTTAAAAAAAACAAAAACAAATGAGCACACTGAAGCGAAGGCTCAGCAGTTAAAAGCACTGTAGCAGCTCTTCTAGAGGACCCAGGTTCAAATCCCAGCACCAACAAGGCAGCTCACAACTATTTATAATTCTAATTCCGAGGGATCCAAGCACACATGAGGTGCATATCTGTGCACACAAGCAAAATACATAAAATAAATACAGCTTAAAAAACAAAACAACCCAGCACTTGGGAGACAGAGATAGGTGGACCTGAGTTCGAGGCCAGCCTGGTCTACGGAGGGAGCTTCCTGACAATTTCCCACCTCACTTTAGAAACTGGGAGTACAACTGTGTACCAGTGCCACCAACTCATGGGAACTTGGGTCGTAACGCTTGCACACCTAACATCTTATTAGCTGGGCCGTGTCCCCAGTCCCCTCACTGTTTTAAATGCATCCAGTTTAAAAAATGGTCACTGTTTGTTTTCTTCTGTGCATGCATGACATGGTTTTACATCTCCCAGACGGGCCTCAAGCTCCCTCCGTCGCAGAGGAGCAGCATCCTGTGTCTCTGCTCCACCTCCCGCGTGCAGACGACAGCATGCCCCAGCACACTAGCTGACGTGGTCCAGAGGCCCAAGCTCAGGGCCGTGCCTGGCAGGTAAGCTAAGTCAACTCAGCCCCACGCCCAGCCGTGGCCTGGACACTTCACACCACATCTGTGGTTCACCCTGGACTCCCACTGCAAATCACTGGCAAAGACCTTCAGGCAGAACCTGGCTTTAAAAAACGATACAAAAGGGCTGAAGAGATGATTCAGTTGCTAAAAGGTAGGCTCAAAACTGAGACAAAAACCTACACAAGGGGGGTAAACTGCAGAGACTCACTAGTTCAAGGCCCTCTAGGACTAACAAAGCAAGATCCTGTCTGAAAACACCAGGGACCGGCGACTGGTCCAGCGGCAGGATGCCCACCCGGAAACAGAAGGCCCCAAGTTGAACCCTAAGCACACTGGGTCCTTCCCCACTGCTGGCTGCTGCGCTCGCTCTTTATAGCGAGGGCTGACCAGTGCTTCCTCGGCTGATAGTGTGCACTTCCACCACAAAGCTACAAAGAAACAATCCTCAAATATGTTAGGGATCTTCTTTCTCATCCCAAGCCAAGGCCAACTCCATCCAGACAGCAGCTGTAGGTAGGTGCTACCTGGAAGCAGTTGGGTACTGGCGTATGTCTCCTGGCCAACTAGGACTTCCCTTGTAGTGGCAGAGTTGAAAAACATGTGGCTAAAGTCCATCTGCAGTGCAGTCAGAGAACAGAGCAGGGAAGGCCAGGACCGCCCTCTTCCTCCAGACTCCTGCTTCCTTAAAGGGAGTCACCCTCACACTTCTAGCCTACTGCGGCAGGGAAGGGGAAGGGAGGGGCACCTTTGCTTTTCTTCAGTCACTACCCAGTATTCCTGTGCGCGTTCAAGGGTACCCTGTGCTTTCCACACAGCCAAGGCCTGCTTGTGCTATTCACAGTTTTTCTTGAATAGGCTGTTTTGGGCTGGCTTGTTAATTAGGGCTTTTATTTTATGTGTAACACATCCTATGTGTTAGTTGAGGGTATGTTTATACACATATGTGCCTGGTGCCACAGAAGGCTAGAAGAAGGTCTCAGATCCCTCTAGAACTGCAGTTAGAGGTGCCCACATGGGAACTAGCTAGGAACTGCACCCTTCTCTGGAGGACCAGCAAGGACTTTTAACCACTAAGCCACCAGCCCCCCCCCCACCTTGTCTTGAGAGTGGATCACTCACTGATTCAGCTAGACTGACAGGCTTGCAGGTCACACGGACCCTTCTATATCTGCCTCCCAACAGGCTAGGATGTCAGGAAGGCGAGCCTTGTCTATAAGATGCTGGGAATTCAAACTCAGGACCTCAGTTTGTGCAGCTACCCTCTACTGACTTAGTTACACTCATAGTCGTGAAACTGAAGGGAGTGTGTGTGTGTGTGTGTGTGTGTGAATACATGTGTGAATACTGAATTTGCTGTAAAAAAAAACCATTACATTTATCTTACTGTGTGAATGCATATGTGCACTCAAGCACACGTGTGAGGGCAGGGGACAGCTTGCAGGAGTCACTTCTCTCCTACCAAGCAGATCCCAGGGACTGATGTCAATGCCATGACCCCGAGCCACCTCACAGGCCTGAGAATAGAGCTTTAACAGCATCAAGCCACATCTGTCCCTTCTCATCTCCTTCTAGAGCAGCTGGTAAAGTCATTACACTAGTCACTGCCTGTATGCCCTGGAAGGCCTGCACGTGTCCTGCCCACCCTCCCTGCTAAGTCAGCTGACTCCTGCTGGGTCCTTGCTTATAGGGCAGGTGCCATCCACCGTCTGGCGGCCTGGCCGCACCAACCTTCCCCTCGCCAACAACACACACTGTGCAATATCCCTATACACTTACACAGCCTAGAAATACAGATGCCGGACAGAAGCCTGGGTCTGCAGTGCCAACCACGGTCACTGCTGCCCGAGCATTCCCTCCAGGCAGAGCCTTCCTGTCACTCGAGCTTGCACCTATAACTATCACAGACTACTGTGCCTACCTCTGTGTGCTGCAGTCCTCTGTCCTTCCTGGATGTCAGAGGAGACGGCTTCACCTTTCCCAAAAAGCACTTAAGTCCTCTTCCTATCCTGTCCCCCGAAGGAATTTTGTCAAGGCCTGACCCTGCAGCCTGAGCCACAACAGAACTGCGAGGACCTAGCAGCACCCAGGTCCCAGCAGTGTACCTGTGCATCTGCGCAGGACAGAATCTGGTACTAGGAGAGATCAGAGGTCCAAGTTCCCTCAGATGCTGAAGCTCCATGAGCCCAGACACTGGTGCTGTGACCTGAACCTGATCCTCGGGCAAAGCACAAAGTGTTCTCAGGGACTGAGCCATCTCTCCAGCAATTTAGTTAGTTAGTTTTTGTTTGTTTGTTTGTTTGTATTATTTATTTGCTCAGGTTGACTTTGAACTCAATCTGTAGTTCAGACAGACCTTGAACTCAGTATTCATCAGGCCTGGCAGAACAGAATCTGAGCAATGTATCAGCAGCAGCATGGGGAAGGCTAGACTGATGTATCAGCACCAGCATGGGGAAGGCTAGACCAATGGGCTCCCCTTCACTGAAGCCTCTCGGTGGGAGCCGCTCAGGCCAAAACACAAGCCACCTTGTGGCACAGAGGTGACCGCCCAGGCTACCGCTACCTCCGTGTGGGGAGGGTAGAACAGCAGGGCCTGCTGAGGGAGGTATCTGTTATCTGGGCAGAGTCTACAACATCAGCAACATAGTCTCAAAGAGCTGAGGAATGGAAGGGAGGAAGGCAGGCTGGAAGGGGAAAACAAGAAAGGCATTGATGCCTGTGTGCATGGAAGGGAGGAGAGCAGAACACTAGCCAAGGGCATCTGTTCAGACTGCAGCTTCATCTGTGAAGTGTCCACAACAGAGACATTCCTAAGGCAGAAGGCTTAGAGACGGGATGGAAAAGGGGATTTCTTTTAAGGGTGACTTTAAAAAGGCTTTGAAACAAATGTGGTATTGACTCTACAACTCTGTGGCCCACGGCAGAACCACAAACTGAGCCCTTGGGATGAGTAACCTGCTGCTTGTGCTGATTACAGCCTCAAAGCTGCTATGCTGCAAAACCACTGGTGGGCTGGCTCCTGGCTCAGCAGGTAGAGGTGCTTGCCACCAAGCCTGACAACCTTGAGTTCCATCCCTGTGACACGGCGGAAGGAGAGGACTCCCACTCCCGTAAGTTGTCCTCTGACCCTTACAATGCATAAGCTTTTGCATTAGCGATAAATTAAATAAACCTAATAAAAAAGACTTTTAAAACAGCAGCTGGAGTACTGGCATGCATGTGTAATTCAAGTACTCGGGAGGCTCGGCCAGGATTGCTCCAAATTCAAGGTCAACCTGATCTACCTAGTGAGTACCAGACCAGTCTACACAGCAAGACCTGTCTCAAAGATAAGTAGGGCCAAAGAGATAGGTCAGTGGTTAAGAGCACAGGATGCTCTTCCGGAAAACCCAGGGTCAATTCTCAGCACCCAGTGTGGTTCACAACCATCTATAATTACAATTGCAAAAAGGCTCCGATGGCCTCAGTGGGCACCAGACACACATGTGGAACAGACATACTTGCAGACAAAAAACCCAAACACGTAATTTAACAAATTCTGTGATAAAGCCCAGGAAGGGGCTAAGATAGTAGTCGTAGAACTGAGGCAAGTTTTCTGTGTTTGAAGTTTTACCAAAATAAAATCAGGAAAAGGAAAGGGAGCTTGGTTCAACCTCCGCTACTGCTGCTCCACTGTAACCAAGGAGGCTCTAACCTCTGACCTCCATCTCTCGGTGCTGACTAGCCACCAAGCATCCCCAAGTAACCACAGCCATCTGAAACACAGTATGCCAACATGTTATACCCATGTCTTCCCACCTTGGGTGGAAACACGCCAAGAACAGAAAGCCAAGACCATACCTCCCATGATCCGTTTGTCCTCTCTCCCCTCTTCCCTCCTAGCTGGACACTCCCAGTGTGAAACTGAATCCAGGGTCCACTGGCATCCTATGTTCCTGGAGAACACCACAGCTAAGCACCACAACATCCCCAACCTAACCTGCTTCCCAATCCCTGTCCTTCCAGGCTCTGCATTAGAGAGATCCACCGAGCTATAATCCAACCCTCTGGAAACTGACTTGTTTGTGTGCTGATTGGATCTCATGTAGCCCAGGCTAGCCTTGAACTTACTACATAGGGGAGCATGACTATGAACTCCTGATCCTCCTGTCTCTATCACCCAAGGCTGGGATTACAGGCACGCAGCACCACACCTGGCCTGGACACTGGACACTAGCTTTTCAAGCCAGCAGAGAGAGCTCTCAAGCCTCTTTAAGAACTTGCTATTAAGAACACAAGCACCTCGTCCAGGAAAATGACTAGGGCCAGACATGGAGATTCAAGGGGCTCCTAGTTCCGACTGAAAGAAGCCAGGACACAATGGTCTCGGGAGCTCCAGACGGAATCCACTGCACGTCCCAGCCCTTCCTAACACATGGGAGGGTCTAGCCATCTTGCTCCTTACTCCTGGACAAGCATTTACTCACGGTACCTCCATCCCTTTCCTTGGGGCAGAATCGAGAGACACTCTTAGAGCAGTCAGTATTCCTATTTCGTGTGTGGTAGTGTCTCCCCAGACCCTGGCACCTCCACCTCCATGATACAGGGAAAGACACAGAGGCACACAGAGCCCGGAGCTCTGCATCACACAGGCCCACCTCGGCGAGTGATCTCGGCCTTCAGCAACCCCTCCATGGCGTCCGACTCAGCCAGGTCCAAAGGCAGGTCCCCGTCACTGTTGACAGCAGCGATGTTGGCCCCATGGCTCAGGAGGTACCTAGGGCAAGGAAAGGTCAGATCTGCCAGGCCTGGGCTCAGCTCCTAACCCGAGCCCTGCCCTTCAACCCTTGCCTCACCTGGCAATGTCCAGGTACCCACAGGAGGCAGCCACATGCAGAGGCGTCCAGCCCTCGTTGTCTGCCTGGTTCACAGTAGCACCCTGCTCCACCAGGAAGCGAACGACGTCCAGGTTCTCATCTATGCAGGCCTAAGGACGGGAACAAGCGCTCATCACTCAGCCAGAGGCCCACCAAGGAGACGGAGGCTTTTCTACAAAGGCAGGCCCGGGGACCCAGGGCCAGCGAGGGCTGTGGAAAGCAATGCTGACGGCCTTCAGTCGGGGCCTGCAGCCACCAGCCGAGTAAAGTGCCCTGGTCACTCCATGTCTGGGCCACCTGAGCATGAAGACTTCATGGAGACAGGAGCGAGTTCCAGAGCCAGGATCAAAGAGGGACACGGAGCACGTGGGGCTGCCATCCCTGCAAGAGACTGCTGAGCAGAGTCTGGCGATGGGGAGCCCCAGAGCCCAGACATGGCCTCCCAAAAGACATGAGCCTCGAGCAGACAGCCCAGCAGAGGTGGTGGCAGAAGGCTCACCTAGCCCTGAGTTCCATTCACAGCACCGGAAAAAAAAGATTATCACCCCAAAAGACACATATGCAGCACCTCCCAGAGACAAAGTTGACAGCCAGGGGCATATTTCCCAAATTTTCCTGTCCTCAGAACATCTTTCTCAAACACCTGACACCACACTACACCCCCACTTCCTCACTCTTAGAACAGAAAACTTGGGGAGAGCACGGCATCACCCTGGCCAGCACAATACCCAAGGCCATAGGAGAGAGCTGGCCCCAATCCCCCTGACACTGACTATGTTAGAAGCACTGGGTCTAGGAAAGGAACTGGGTCCCGACTCCTTGGGCCCTCATGGAAATTAACCCCCTTCTCCAAGTACAACCATCTGCAGAGGGAGGGAGGGGGGGAAAGGAGGCTACAAGGGCCGAGAGCATGAAGTCATGGAAATTTAGGCTGCAAGAGGGGGGGCCACACGTGCCCTGGGAACGGGATGAACTCTGGGCGTCACTCTGGGCTCAGTTTATTTCCACCCTGTTGTCATGGTGATGGGAAGGGGGGCAAGGAGGCAGATGGGCCTTTCCCTTTCAAGGACCTGGCCGGGCACCGGTATCCATGTGAAAAATGCCTGAGGCTGGGCACCAGGGACCCAAGAATCTAGGCCCACCTCCTCCTCCCTCAGACACAGAACTCTAGCCAATCCTCTTTTCTTAGACTTGCCCCTCCTCCCTCAGACCTGTGTGTCTGTGCACCAAATCCCTCCCCTGTTCAAACCTAGTAGTCTTAACTCCCAGCCCTGCGCACCACAGACCCAACTTACAGCCAGTACTGGACCAAGGAGGAGGAAAAGAGTACCCTGCCTTGGGGAGGCAGAGGCTGAGGCCCAAGAAACATCCCAGCAGGAAACTGGTGCCCACAGCAGGAAGCTGATGCCCACAGCAGGAAGCTGATGCCCCACGAGGGTTTAGAACTGAAAACACAGCCCCAGGGTTAGAAATCAGGAGATAGAGTGAGTGACCAAATGTCCCTGTGTTCCTGGGGCTGAAACTAGCTCTGGGGACTTTCACTGCTAAAGCCAGGGCAGTGTGAGGTAGTGACAGTCCACTCGCCCCACTCTAGACCCCACCTCCCTCTGTGCACTGGCTCCGTAAACCTCTTTGAATCTCCTCTCCCAATCTTCCAAGCCTCCTGCAAAGCCCTGAAGAATGAGTTCTCCAAGGTCTCTCTGTGGTGGGAGAAGAGTCCCACTGGGAAGGCTGCCTGACAGGCCAGCGCTGAGGTGACAGGTTCCTGTAAGAGAAGGTGCTCCAGTGGCCTCCAGCAGATCCAGAGGAGAGGAATGCAGTCAGAAGACAAAGCTCAGGAGCCAGGGACTTGGGTGGTGGTGGAAGTCTGAGCTGCTCTCCTGAACTGCTCAAAGGACCCTGAGACCCTGAGAGGAGCCTCGGGGAAATAGTGCCCTGCTGTGTGCAAAGGAAAATGTCCTAGATGGCACTGGGAGCAAATTCCAAGGGTACACCTGCAGTTCATGTAGGCCTCAAGAAGGAGTTTCCACACGACACTTCTCACCAGAGCTTCCAGGGACAGACGTGACCACTGGTCCCATCCCACAAGTAAGAAAAGGACACAGAGAAAGAACACTCAAGATAAAGAGACAGAACAGACAGCCAAACAGATATTAGGTCAGTACTGAGTGACTGGCTGTTTTGTGCCTAGGCCTCATGTGGTCTAGGATGGCCTCAAACTCACTGTGTAGCTGAAGTTGACACTGAGCCTCTACTCCACCTCATCTCCACTTCCCAAGCATGCGGTTCAATTCTAGGTCCCCAGTCTACCAGCTAAGCTACATCCCAGCCTAGCATTCCTGCTCTACCTGCGTGTGTGAAAACTGACCCTGTCAAATACCCTCCCTTTGTTTCCCATCTCCATAGGCAGCAGGCCTCCCTTCCAGGACCGCCTGTTTCTACCAGGAACTGAACCACAGGATCCTAGCAAGGAGAAGGGGGGACAGCCAGGAGCTAAAGTTGCCATGAAAGAAGGCTGCCCACCGGAAGACTGACATTGGACCAACACTGAGACCAGGTGGGAGAGCGGGGATATGGGCTCTTGTGTGACTCATCCTGTCCTTGGTCATCGTAACTGTGAATAAAAGCATCCTGAAACCAGAACGCAAGCAATACAAGATGGTCCTGACTCTCGGGCATGCAGAGCACTAGAAAAAATAATGTGTCTTGGATACCCAGGGTTTCAATGCAATAGATTCTAGAATCCTCTGGGAGGTGACAGGGTGGAAATCCAGGAGAGAGGGCATACTTTTTGAAGAAGGACGTTGCCCAAATAAAGTCTACGAAATGAACCAACGATAGGTGAAGCAGTCATGTAATTCCAGAGATGAAAAGGGCAGAGACATAAGGACCTGCATTGGAGGTTGGCCTGGACTACATAGCAAGGCCTTGTCTAAAGGAAAAACAACAACAAAGCAAAACAAAAGGAAAAATGGTTCAGCTCCTGGAAGAGAGAATGCCTCCAAGTTTCCAGGAAGGCAAATAATGTGGACAGAGAAAGAGAGCTGAGGAGAAACCTCTATAAGAGGTGGAAGATTGCCCAAAGGGGGAATGAAGAGATAATTTAATTAAGGTCATGGGTTGCAGGTAGGAGAAAAGATAAAAAGCAATGGATGACCCAACAGAGGAAGTGCCTTTTCAAGGAAACAACATGGTACATACATTGCCTAGAAGGGAAAAGATCATCCTGAGGCCACAACGGACAGCACAAGTCACAGGGAAGAGAGGAAGGTACAAACAGGATGAACCTTCAAAGAAGTGACACTGAAGGACCTGGACCTAGCGAAAGAGGAGGGTTAAGTCAGACTGCAGGGTCAGGAAAGACAGCAGCACAGTCAAACAAGTACCAGCCAGGAAAGGAGGAACCCGGCCAGCGTAGGCACGCAAGTAAGCAACGCTGCAAAAAATGCTCAGGAGAGAGATGACAGCACGAATGACAGAGAAGAGGCGGCCACGGAGCAGGCGGGATCCTCGGCGATGGCACAGTCGAGGGGAGGTGGCTCAGGGCTGAGGAGGGAGGATGCCGGAGTGGTGAAGACGCGGGGCGGGGGCGCTGACCTGGTGCAGGGCGCTGATGCCGTCGGCGTTGGTGGAGTCAAGCACGGCACGGGCTGGCGGAGGGACGGCGGGGTCGGACGCAGCGCCGGAGCCAGAACCGGGATCCGCTGCGCGCAGCATCAGGCGAGCCTCGTCCAGATCGCCGCCCGCACAGGCCGCCAGAAACTCGGCGGCGCGCTCGAAGCGGACGGTGCGGGCACGCCGCTCCCCGGGGCCCGGGTCAGCGCCCGCCCGCGCCCCCCACTGCCGCAGCTGCTCCTGCCGCCGCTCACGGGCGGCCGCAGCAGCCGCCGCCGCCCCCGGGCCCGCTGCCGGGCCATCCTCGCCGGACATCGCGCCGGCCGGCTGCCCGCCCGCCCACTGAGCGAGCGAGCGAGCGAGAGCCGGGCGACGAACAGCCGCCACCCGCCCGCCCCGGGGGCCGCCGGGAACCGCCGCAGGACAAGCACCGCCCAGAAGCTCACCCAGCCCCCGCTCGGTATATTGACGTCACGGCGTCGACCCAAAGCCCTCTGGGAAACGGAGTCCCGACTGGGACTTGCGTAACTTTTGCTGATGGTAAGGGCCTACAAAGAAGCCCCGCATAGCGAGCTGGGAAGTGGAGTTTCTCCCTCTTGGGGAGACTCGCATAACTTGAGCAGATAGGTTAGAGAATGAGGCAGCTAGGAGTGCTGGGAAATGGGCTCTACAAGCGGAAGTTTTCGCTGGGCTCGCTAGCTGTCCTGAGGCACGTTTAGAAATCCGGAGCTGGAAGGGGTCGAATGAAAATAGTCCAAAGGCACGTCGTCAATCCCAGCACTTGGGAGGCAAAAACAGGCAAATCTCTGAGTTCGAAGACAGCCTGGTCTGATCCTGGTCCTGAGTTCCAGGACAGCCAGAGCTACACAGAGAAACCCTCTCTCGAAAGACCAAGAAGCAAAAAGAAAACTGCCTAAAGAAGCGTATGCCCTTAGGGAGTGCTGGGAATCTGGGTAGAGCGGCCGGACAGGACACTGGGGCATGCTGGGAAATGTAGTGTACTTTGTAACGCGATTAACCAAAGGCGCATGGGAAATGATGGTGGATAGCGGATACTGAGAGATACAGAAAAAAAAATTGCGTACTTTTTATGATTTGTCTTGAGAGAGGACGGCCCTTGAAGTCACTAATAATGCCCTTGAACTTCTGATCTTCCTGTCTCCATCTCCTAATTGCTGGGATTACAGGACTTTGTTTGTTTTGGGGGGCTTTTTGTTTTGAGACAGGGTCTCACTATGTAGCCCTGCCTGGCTTGAAACTCGTTATGTAGAACAGAATGGCCTCGAACTCACAAAAATCTGCCTCTCCGGTGATGGAATTAAAGGAGTGCCACCAGGCCGGACTTGTTTTGGTTTTGAATATGTCCCTCCCCCATCGGCTATAAATAAGCTCGATTTGTTTTCTTTGAGCACCTCTTAGTCCAAATGACTAGAACTGAGCCTGAGAGTAGGCAATAAAAAAATATTTCGAATGAATGAATGGGCTCCCTAATGCATCAGGAAGACCAAGGGCCCACGGGAAACTGAGTTCTCAGACAAGATTAAAGCCTGTCAACGCCAAACTCATTTTTTTTTTTTTTTGATTTGGTTTTTTCGAGACAGGGTTTCTCTGTATAGCCCTGGCTGTCCTGAAACTCACTCTGTAGACCAGGCCTGCCTCGAACTCAGAAATCCGCCTGCCTCTGCCTCCCAGAGTGCTGGGATTACAGGCATGCGCCACCACCTCCTGGCTTCATCCTTTAACATTTCTATAAAGTTCCCGTGCAAAGTTCAAGGAAATCAGATAACATAGCTGGGAAATGTAGCCTCAAGGCCACACCTCCAAAAGTTCAGCTCCAGAATCCCAAATATGTCTCAGAACCCAAGGCATCTAAGAAGTCAGTTTCCAGATCAAGAAAAGCCCACATTTTCTAGTGGTAATAATTCCCTGAGCATACCAGAAAGAGGACCTCCCCCCACCCTGAACATGATCAAAATGACCATATACTTTTCTTCAGCCCACCTGGGGCTGCAAAGGACACTAGGAAGTGTAATTCAGATTATATCATGCTCTCCTGGCATGATTTGTAATCTAAACTGTGATGTTCTACTAGGTTTGAAAGTTTTATAATAGACCCAACAGATAAGAACACCTAATAAACACCTAAGAAAAATAATGTGATCTTTCACATTATCTTCCCCAAAATTCCAATTTGAGAAGGATAACAAACATTTTGAGACAGGATCACAGACCTACAAAGTCTAACAGAAAGCTGTCAAAATTTGTATAGGGAAAACAAAGGTTTTTCCTAAGGGGCACTAAAGCAGCCCCTCTGCTCCATAATCCCTGGATTTATGCAGCGAAATATATGAGATACCTGAACCCTACACCACACACACACACACACACACACACACACACACACACACTTCTTCCCCAAGACAAGAAGTCAGATATTTCCATCCTTGGGACCCACGAGGAAGGAGAGAGACTCTGAAAACTGTCTTCCGGTTTTCACTCCCTGACCACAGCATTCACACACATCTTACTCAGACACACACTAAATAAATGTGTGCTTTTTTAAATACAACACTTTATAAAAGTATCCACAAAATAAGGCTACACCAGTGCACAGACAGAGGAGGTGAGATTATTTTTAGCCAGATTTGGTCTGGTTACTCAAGTCTCTCAAATTCTGGGGTTCTATGTATGCCCACACACACATACCTAACGCTCAGATTCATTGTCTAGAACTATTCTTAGAAGAGTTACTTACCTTCTAAAACCATTTTTAATTTCAGAGGCAATTGGTATTTCAGGGACACCTATGGCTAGCCTGTCTGTGACTATCATTACGCTGGCACTGGGTCTCCAAATTAACAAGGAGCATATATCTTTTTTGTTTTGGTTTGGTTTTTGGGATTTGGTTTTTTCAAGACAGGGTTTCTCTGTATAGCCCTGGCTGTCCTGGAACTCACTCTGTAGGCCAGTCTGACCTCGAACTCAGAAATCCGCCTCCCTCTGCCTCCCAAATGCTGGGATTACAGGCAAAGAGCATATATTTTGACTAATGCCCACCTCCAACTAAGGAACAGAAAGAAATACACTCTCCAAATGTAGTCCATACACATCCATACACTGCAATTATCGGAGAGGATCCCATCCCAATCCCCAAAAGGATATTAAAAAGATTTTTTAGGACTGTATGTGTCTATACATGTATGCAAGTACACAAGCACACCACTAGAGGGCACCGGGTCTCCTGTGGGTGGAGCTACAGGCTATTGTGGGCTGTCTGACATGGGTGCTGGGATTTGATCTTGGGTCCTCTAGAAGAGCAGCAAAACTCTTAACTGTTGAGCCATCTCTCCTGCTCCAGAACCGCGTCTCTCTTGTTAATTATCATTCATTTGCACATGTATGCTCATTTATAACAACACACGTGGAGGTCAGCGGGCAACTCGCAGGAGTTACTTTGTTTGTTTGTTGAGATGGGGTTTGCTGGTGTAGCCCTGGCTGCCCTGGAACTCACTCTGTAGACCAGGCTGGCCTCGAACTCATGAGATAAGCCTGCCTGTCTCCCGAGTGCTGGGACTAAAGGCCTGCGCCACTACCCGCTGTGCTGTCATTATTTTTTGAGACAGAATCTCACATGGCCCAGGGTGGTCTTGAACGCACTGTGTAGCCAAGGGATGACCTTGAAACCCTGAACCTTCTGTCTCCACCTCCCAAATGTTGGGATTCCTGTCACTCACCATCAAGTCTAGTTTAAGCAGAACTGGAGATTTAACCCAGGGTCTCACGAATTCCGGACAAGCTGTGCTCACAGCCATGAACTCGAAATCTCTTTAATGACAGTTGATGACTCTCCCAGGCAATATGGAGATGTCAATCAACCCATACAGCCAGCCACATAATAACAACCCTGAAGAACTTAAGCAGATGCCTGGGGACACTTTATTTTGAGTTACAGACGGGACGCACTCCTGGGCTCCTTAAGGCGGACGCGTCCTGGCAGCCTCACTTCCAGCGGCCTCCGACTCGACCCTTCCCAGCCCCCTTCCGGCTGTGGGAAAAGAAGGCGGTGTCAGGAAGAGGTTCTGAGCCTCCGAGAAAAGCTTAACACAGCGTCTTTAAAATTCAGGAAGTCCACCAAATACCCACCCCCTCCCAGAGGAAGCCGGGAGCAGAGGCCAGCAGCGCTATTTCTTTTTTGCAGTACTGGGCACTGAGTCAGGGCCTCTCCCATGTTAAGTAAGTACTCCACCACTGAGCCACAAAACAGGACTCTTACTGGGGGATTCTAGGCAGGGGCTCCACCACTGAGCCACGCCCCCAGCCCCTCACTGGGGGATTCTAGGCAGGGGCTCCACCACTGAGCCACGCCCCCAGCCCCTCACTGGGAGATTCTAGGCAGGGGCTCTACCACTGAGCCACGCCCCCAGCCCCTCACTGGAGGATTCTAGGCGGGGCTCTACCACTGAGCCACGCCCCCAGCCCCTCACTGGGGGATTCTAGGCAGAAGTTCTACCACTGAGCCACGCCCCCAGCCCCTCACTGGGGGATTCTAGGCGGGGCTCTACCACTGAGCCACGCCCCCTGTTGAGCGCAGCTCTTTCAGATAATGCCCAGTCAGTAGTTGGTGGGAGTTGACTTCTTGGGTTAGTTCACAGGAGAACTCATGCAAATTTATGTGTAAGAGGCTTGTGCGTGAAAGAAGGGTTAGCTAGAGGTGGTGCCATGCAACAGGCTTAGGGAGACTGGGAGGGCACAGAAAAGGCTAGGAAAAGACAGAGACTGAGCAGGAAGCACCATGAAGCCTGGGCGGTGTGGCCAGCACACTAGCGACCTCAGCCCTGAGGAGGATGAAGTGGGAGGACCAGGAAGTGTGTGAGGACAGCCTGGGCTACATAGCAAGAATACATACATACATACATACATACGTGTGTATGTGTGTGTGTGTGTGCACGCGCGCGCGACGATTCCGTAATCCCTGTACTTGGAAGGTGGCGGCAGACAAGTGTCAAAAGTTTAAGGGCAGCTTCAAATACAAATAGAGTTCTAGGTCACTCTGGCTTACAGGATACCTTGTCTTAATAAGAAGAAATAGAGAGGAGGAGAACTGGCAGGAGAGGGAGGGGCCAGTGAGATGGGTTAGCAGACAAAGGAGCTTGCAGCTGAACCTAAGATCTGAGCTCTATCTCTGGGACCACAAGCAAGAAAGAAGAAAGCAAGTCTTCTAAGTCTTCCGAGCACATTCCATATGTTGTGTGGTGCACAGCTGCCTGTAATTTAGCTCCAGTGGATCCAAACTGGTCTGGTCTCTGTGGGCGCACACACCCATACATACACACACACATATACATGCTTACACCCACTCATACACACATACAGTCACACACACCCATACACACAATCACACACACACACACATACCCAAACACACACATACACCCATACGCAAACACACATACACATGCACACACACACACACACACACACACACACACGTGTGTATGCAAACATATGATGCAAAAAATGGTGTAAAATAATATATACTCAGAAAGAAAAGAGATGGCGGGACACAGAGAAGGAGGGAGGCTGGAACCTATGGAGCTGATAAGGAAATGCAAAGGATTGTAGTGTAGTCAATAATCCCAGCACTCCTGAGGCTGAATCCAGAGGATCAGTAGTTCAAGGCCAGCCTCAGCTTCATAGCTTATATAAATAAGCAAGCCAGGCAGTGGTGGTGCGCGCCTGTAATCCCAGCACTCTGGGAGGCAGAGGCAGGCGGATTTCTGAGTTAGAGGCCAGCCTGGTCTACAGAGTGAGTTCCAGGGACAACCAGGGCTATACAGAAAAAACCCTGTCTTAAAAAAACCAAAACCAAAATACCAATAAATAAATAAACAAACAAACAAATAAATAAATAAATAAGCAGACCAACCAAAAAACAGGAATGGTAAGTCACATCAACTATCCCAGCATTCCGCTGATTTGAGGCCAAAAGATCTGCTTACACATTCAAAGCCAGCCTGGGCTACACAGTGAGTTCTAGGTCAGCCTGAACTACCAAGTAAGACTTTGTCTTGAAATAATAAACACGTTAAGCAGAGGGAAAAAAGGCCAATAAATAAACCCACAAGAACTGATAAGGATAGGATGTCTAGGGAAACAAAGATCAGAAATGCCAAAAGGGCAGCGTGTGCAGAAGCAGCAGAAAGAGGGAGGGAGGGAGGGGACAGAGGGACGGACGGACAGACAGACGAACGGACAATGGACGGAGGGAACACAAGGGGCAGTATGTGGAGGTTGGGAGTGGCACTTACAATTTCTGGGCGTGGCTGATGCGGTTGTAGAGCACATTTATCTGTGGAGCAGGAAAACCGTGCTAGGTAGATGCCCAGCCGGGGCCCTCCTGCCACCCTGGGGTTCACCCAGCCTGGGCCCCGGCAGAGGCAGGCAGGTCTCACCTCATATTTCTGTTCCTTCAGTTTCTCCATGAGGTCAAATTTCTCTGATTCCAGCTGGTGGATCCATTCTGACAGTTCCTGGGCCTTCTCCCTGGCAGGTGGAGAAGGACCCGGATGCAGCGAGATCCAGGCTGCCTTCTGAGTCCAGAGAGGTTGAGACACCCACCCCAAGCCACGCAGCGAGTCTCTTTTGGGATTGGTATAGTTGCTACACTCTTGCTAAGATTGCCCGCTGAGTGTGTGGCCATTTTCTGAACCGGAAGTTCCCAAACAGAAGTCTTCCAATGGAGAGAAGGAAAATTAATGGCTACGAGCCCCAGAGTGAAAATGGTTTTTATTTATTACTTTCAGTGTGTGTGTGTGTGTGTGTGTGTGTGTGTGTGTGTGTGTGTGTAGTTTTGGTTTCTGGGACAAGATCTTATGTTAGCTAAGTCTAGAATCCTACTCAATCTACAGCAGAGGAGGACCCTTAACTGATCCTCCTCCCTCCTCCCTCCTCCCTCCTCCCTCCTCCCTCCTCCCTCCTCCCTCCTCCCTCCTCCCTCCTCCCTCCTCCCTGAATGCTGCAATTCCACCTAAATGCGGGAGGGGGCACTGTGGATGCCAGACACTATAGGCCATACCAGCCATAGGGTAGCTTGCATCTGAGTGACATTTTGAACACAGAAAGCAGCAGTGGCCAGGAAACAGAGTGCCCACTGCCTGAAGTAACCCAGTACCAAGGGTCAGACCCAGAGTCTCGCCTGTGGAAGCCTTGTGAGAGCTGCCGGGACCTACCGGAGCTGCTCCTCCCCCATGTAGTCGATGTTCAAGGGCTTTTTCCTCTCAGACAAAATCCTGAGTTTCATCTCCCGACCAGTCTGTCGCTTCCCACGCTTCTGTTCTGCCTGGGGGGGGGGGGGGGAGGGAGTCCCAAGACAGGGGTGGAACCTGGAGGCTAAATCCACTCAGTGTCCTCCCCCAGATGCAAGGCCTCAGCCTCCTCCCTCAGTCCAGGGGTCCAGCCTCAGCCTCCTCCCTCAGTCCCAGAGCCCCAGGCTCCTCCTTCCTCAGACTCAGGAATTCAAGCTCCATGCCTCCTCCCTCGAATGTAGGTACAGGCCCCAGTCTTCTTCCCAAACCCCCAGGCACCGTCAGAGGAGCGTTGTGGGCAGAAGAGGGACAGAGACGATCAGCAGAGTGTCTCCCTCACCTACTTGTCATCTACAGTCACTGCAGTCCCTGTCACTGTAGATTGATACTTGACTCACCTTGACCAGGTAGCCCCCAAAATGAGCTCCCATGTTGGACAGAACCTTCTTCTTTTTGGCGTCATCCTCTGCCCTTTTCTTCGCCTCCTCCTCCTCCTTCCGCATCTTCTCCTCCTGTGAGAACAACGTGGGTTCACTCCATGTGGCCCTACAGGATCTGAGGAGGGAAGGCCCAGCCTGGGCAGCTGAGGGCTCAGCCTCATGACCAGTGAAGTCGAAGCCATGGAGGGATCCACTCCTCAACCTGGTACATAGTCCAGGCTAGCCTCAAATTCATAGGAATCCTCCTGCCACAGCTTCTCCTGTGCTGGGATAACCGGTCTGAGCCCATCACACCCACCAAAGCGCAGGCTTTGTGCTATGGCTTGAGTCTCTTAATCCAGCCATTCCTGAAGGTAGATCAGCAGTAGAGGTTTTATTTATATGCACTGTTCACCCTTCCCATAGGAAAATCCTTATGCTACACATTACGGGGACTTTCTGAGAACCGCAGCGGGTACCAAACACGGGAAATAAAGTATTCTGACGGGCGGTGGTGGCGCACGCCTTTAATCCCAGCACTTGGGAGGCAGAGGCAGGCGGATTTCTGAGTTCGAGGCCAGCCTGGTCTACAGAGTGAGTTCCAGGACAGCCAGGGCTACACAGAGAAACCCTGTCTCAAAAAAAAAAAAAAAAAAAAGAAAGAAAAGAAAGAAAGAAAGAGAGAAAGAAAGAAAGGATTCTTTACAGGGAAAGGTCAGACACCCACCGCCAGCTTGGCCTGGCGTTCTCGCTCTTTCTCTGTTCTGAAGCGCTGTTGTTCAGCTCTCTCTGCGCGACGCCTCTCCTAGGGGTGTTAAGGGGAAGATTAGGGCAGGGAAGGGGGTTTATTGGAGGATACCCCCTCCCACAAGTTATCCCTCCACCAGTCGACAAACGAAATAAGTATAGTTTCTATCACTTAATTTTCTTTTCTGAGACAGTCTCGAACTCACGGTAATCTTCCTGCCTCAGCCTCCAAAATGCACTCCTGATAGAAATATATACTGGAGCGACCCGCCAAATGTGCCCACTGTTTCTCCCAGAGACCCCAAAGCACTACATGGAGGGAGGGGAGGGAAGCCAGATGTATGGACGACCCGGCCTTCCCGGCTCACAATGCGGTCTTTTAGCGCAATGAGCTCCTCCTCCTCCTTTTTCCGCTGCTCAAAGTGCACGTCGATGAGCGTCTGCAGCTCCAGTAAGTCTTTCTCCATGCGCTTCCGGTGGATGTCCTGAAGAGGGAGCCCGTGAGGCTGGCTGCGGGGCAGAGCTCTAGAGCCTGCCCCAGTCCAGCCCCAGGTGATGATTGACAGCCTGCTGGCATGACTTCCGGCAGATGTCAGCAAAACATTCCTTGCTAACAGGACGGGGGGGGGGGGGGGGGGGGGGGGGGGGAATCCAGGGTTTTCAAGAAGGGAGCATAGTGGGGCACTTGTCAGAATGGGCTCAAGGCGCCAAGAATCCTACAGCTGCGTCTGGGGTAGGACATCTGTCACTTACATCAAAGTCCACACGCTCCCCTTCTGGAATCTTCGGGGGAATCAAAGGAGGCACCACAGGGCGGCTGTGTCGATAGAAATGGGTAGAGTTCATCAACAGGCTGGCCTCCCTCCCCTGCCTTGCCACAAGCTGTTCAAATGACGGCTGCCCCCACACCCCAGCCTGTGTGGAGACCACAGTCAGGGAAATACAGTTTGAATACGTTGGTTTGCCTGGTTTGGCATACTTGTAAAACCTGGCAGGCCCTGGTGGCACAAATCTGTTGTTGTCCTAGCTGTCTGGAAGTCTGATGCAAATTCAAGGCCTGCCTGGTCTAGAGAGCCATCCCTGGAAACTTTTTTTTTTTTTGGTTTTTGGTTTTTGGTTTTTGGTTTTTCGAGACAGGGTTTCTCTGTGTAGCCCTGGCTGTCCTGGAACTCACTCTGTAGACCAGGCTGGCCTCAAACTCAGAAATCTGCCTGCCTCTGCCCCCCAAGTGCTGGGATTACAGGCGTGCACCACCACCCAGCTGCCATCCATGGAAACTTAAAGAGACACTGCCTCAAAATAAAAAGTGACCGCAAGGCTGGGAATGAGAGTCCTGAGTAGAATCCCAAAGGAAGGGGCTGGGGGCGTGGCTCAGTGGTAACTCTCCAACCTGCAACCTCTCTAATGGCTGTCCGTCCTCCAAGCAGCTCCACGCTCTGGTCCTAACATCCACCCCAGGCCTCCTCTCAGCTCGGTGAGCTTCCAGGGTCTGCCCTGGGCCCCCTGGCTCAGTCATACTCTCGCGATGACCTGGTGCTGCATCCAGCGTGGGTTTTATATATAACCACTAACTTTGCGTGTAGGAAATGGCTTTCCTTGACTACAGTTGTCCTTCAACTAGCAAGGATCCAGGTTATCACCTCCCTCGGGTAGCCTTCCTTGATTGGCCTTGGTCCAACACAGAGTCCCCACCCCCACCCTCACCCCCCACCCGCGGTGTGGGCGTTCCAGAACCTAACCTCTTTCTTTGGTATTGGACCTGTTTCACAATGTAGGAAGGTCCTCAACTCCTTGCTTTAAGAATTAAGGTTGGCCGTGTTCGCGCCCTCATTCCTCTGCCTTTTGGGTGCCCTGTCTCTCTCGGTGGGGGGGCATGAGCGCGGAGACACGGAACCCACACCCGCCCTGTAGCACCTCACCTGGGTTTGGGGCGCTCTTCTTCTGGCGGCAATGGGAGAATACAAAAAGATAATTAGTGAGAGTTGGGTAGAGGGAGGCTTGGCACTCCTAAGAGGAAACCCAGGGGCGACCTAGAGCCCAGGGCTGGGGAAAGGACATTAGGAGAGGGAAGGGAAGTTGAGGAGGAGAAAAGGGGGGGAAGAGGGTCACTCGCATCAGATATACATTCTGCACTGGTGTGGGGAACACCTCCCCCCCCCCTCAGGCCTCTGAAAGCCCAAAGGACCAAACTCCTGGACTATTTACAATCATGTCTACCCCTGTATCCTGCCTCCCCTAACCTACCCAGCAATGGAAGGGACCCCATTGCTTCTCTTCATTCCGAGACCCCAGATCTCTGCCCCCAGCCCCTGCTCCCTTAGGACACAGAATCCCCCACTCCCACTTCTTAGTGGTACCCTAAAGTTTAAGTTTCTCAGCTCATGCCTGTGATTCTTAGGATTTAGGAGGCTGAGGCAGGAGAGTTGCTAAGAGTTCAAGGCCAACCTAGTATATATATTGAATTTCAGGCCAGTTTAAACTACAGGTGGAGACCGGCTCAAAAACAAAACTCTAAATAACCAAACCGAGCACGGTGGTGAACATCTGTGATCCCAGCACTCAAGAGGCTGAGGCAGGAAAGGCGCTGCAAAGTTTGAGGTCAGCCTGGGTTACCTGAGACCCAGTCTCAAAAACAGACAAAACATATGATTGAAAAGTTCAGGCCCCAACCTTCGAATGTATATAGCGGATATAACATACAGGGTCAGGGTCAAAGGGAGAGGAGATGGGGCGCCTCTCCGCCAACACTCAGCTTTTCTAGTAAGCATTCTTTCAAGATTGGAACGAAGGCTTGCACACACGGCTCGCTCCCTTGAAGGAAGGGAAAAGGTTAAAACCACGCCAAGCAATTTCCCTTCGCTTCCACCAGAGGGCGCAGGGCCCTAGGGGCTTAAAGGATCAGGCTGGGCCGGCCCAGGAGCTGATGGGTGATGGCGGATTGCGGACTTGATGATGTAGGGGGTCCCCAGACACCCCGAATCAATCCCAGGAAGCGAAGAAGCTATGGTTACCTCGCTCTGCCACCGGCTCCGGCTCCTCGGGGGCTGGGCGGGGCAGGAGGAGAAGCGAGGATCGGGAGGGAGGTGCGGGAAGGAGCAACCACACGGAAGCGTAGATGGGTGGGAAGAGAGCGAGATGCTGTCAGAGTGGACCCAGGGTCCTCCAGCCCAGCACAGCGTCCCTTCCTCTACCCCCCTCCCAAGGCCTAGGGAGAGACCTGTGGGATTCAAGCCTCACCGTCCTCTTCCTCCACCGCTTCCTCATCTGGAAGGAGTGGGGACACACAACGTTAGGAACGCTGAAGCATCGAATGAATGCGTCCCGGAGACTCAGAGATTAGCCTCGGTCCTCCCCGCTCAGACCCAGGAGATCAAGTCTCAGCCCTCTTCCCTCAGCCCTGGGGTCCAAGCCCTAATCCTGGGTGGGAGATTGGGTCAACACGATGACCCCCTGTGCCCCAGCTGCGGCTGGAACAGGGGAACATTGTCAGTTGCTGCCAGGGGTTTTCTGAGAACAGCTTCAGAACGCCTCACCTGTACCCTTACACCAAAGTGGGGCTGGACTGCTCCGTGAGCCTGCCTCCTCCAAGCCAGAACTCCGGAAGGCCTACCCTCCCCATGAGGCCGGCTCACTGCCCACTCACCTTCTGCTTGCTCCCTAGAGACATGAACAAGGAGAGAAACGGGAAGAGAGGACAGTTAGACATCTTGGGATAGGATGACCTCTCCACCTTGCCAGCCCCCAAACCCCCAGACTGCATCGCTCACTCCTCATATTCCTGTTCTTCAGTGTCTGACATCCTGGAGTGACCTGCAGACCAGAGAAAGGAGGCCGGGTGAGATAGGTCCCCAAGGCAGGGGGCTGGTGGTGCCTAGACTCCTGAGCCTGGGGGGGGGGGATGATGGGGTCTGGACCCTTGGGTCAGGGAAAGCTGGCACGCAGCCCAGCCCAGCCCATGGAGGCCAGGCCCCAGTCCTACAGCGAGCAAGCAGCCGTCGCCACAGCTGTCTTCTTTTGTCCTGTGACAGGTCTATGAGAACCTGATCCCAGGAGGGATTAGGAGATACTGGAAAAGGGACAGAATTTGAAGACAATAGCTGCCCCACCCCTGGTGCTATTTTGGGGAAATGTCACAGACAGAGAAACAGAGGACATTTCCCAATAAGGAGTTGGAGAAGTGGGGCTCCCCTACCCCACCCCCACTGCCCCCTCCTCCCCACAGCCCCTTCCATTTGCCTAGGATTCCTTCCATCCTGTCCCTCTTTCCCCCTCATTCTCAAAGTGATGGAGGTATCAAGAGCAGCTCCTTCTTGAGCCCCTAAAAACAGTAGCTCCCTCCTCCAAACTCTGCTTCTTTCAAGGCCTGAAGGCCACCCCCAAGGGTGAACCCCTCAAAGCGCAGTATCCATAGGTTCTGAGATTCAAAGCCTATGCCCCTGCTATGTGAGACTGAGAAATCTCTGCATCTCTAGATTGGGTGCCCGATTCATACTAGTGTCTGGGCACTTACAGTCCAAGACCCACAGGACTGGGGGAGGGTCGGAGGGTGGTGTTGAGACAGGGTCTCATATAGCCCAAACTTAAATTCACTATGTAGCCAAGGATAACCTTGAATTCCTGATTCTTCTGCCTCCCAGAACATCAGATTACAGCCTGCACCTGGCTGGCCCCCAGGTACAAGGTCCTCAAATAAAACCTGACAGACAGCCTCAGAGGTCCCTTTCAGGACAACAGGCGCCACTGTCCCCAATAGTTGTTTGTTTGTATTCCAAGACAGGACCTTGCTCTTTCTCAGGCTGTCCCTGAACTCCAGATCCTCTGCCTCAACCTCTTGAGCACTGGGATTTCTGGACTGTCCCCCAGATTACATAACCCCCAGATTCTACTTCTCCACCCTTGCCACCCCAAATCTTCCCAAAGGCTCAGACTTAGCTGGGTTGTCTCAGGAGGCAGAAGGACTGCAAACTCAAGGCCAGCCTGGGCTACAGAATGAGACTATTGTCTCAAAGAAAGAAGAGGAGGAAGAAGAAAAGAAGGAGGAAGAGGAAAAGGAGGGGGGAGGAGAAAGAGGAAAAGGAAGAGGAGAGAAGAAGAGGAGATTCTGTCCCCATGGTCACACCTGGTCCCCACTCCCCAAAGACATCAGTGTGAAGAACTCAGAGCCCGATTACCTAAGGCTGGGTCCACAGATGGTGTAGAGGGAGTCTGAGGCTTCTGCGGACAGTGACGCCACCCCTGGGT
Organism: Apodemus sylvaticus; assembly: GCF_947179515.1. Lineage (NCBI taxonomy): Eukaryota > Metazoa > Chordata > Mammalia > Rodentia > Muridae > Apodemus > Apodemus sylvaticus. The sequence continues at coordinate 191,610,390 of NC_067472.1, read as the reverse complement.
TTATAACTATGTCTGGGCCCCGCCCCAGGCTGGAGGAGGGGGCGAGGATTCCGAGGTTAAGACACCATCCCCCATCCTCTGCCCCCTCTGGCTCCATCCAGTTCCCGGGTCCAACACCTGTCATCTGCTTCGAGATCCCTGTTGGATTTCCATCAGCAAACACCGTAGGGTCCAGGCTACCCCTCAAGCCCTCTTAGGGTATCCAACAATGCCCAGTGCTTTGGAGTCCCCAAGACTGGAAACAATACAGGGAAAAGGAGCTTAAAGACACAGGGATGTCTTAGGTGAGGCTTCCTATTTCTACCTCTGTGGCTTTTCTCAGACTTCTCTTATGGCCTGTTTCTGGCCTCCGTCTGTATATTCTGTGTCTTTCTTTCCCCCTATTCCTCCATCTCTCCCCTCCCTGTCTCTGTCCAACTGTCTCCCCCCTCCCCACCCCCACCCCTTTGTCTACCACCAGAATTCCACCATGGTGACAACAGGCGGCTAAAGCTGGGAAGCAGGTGTGGGGAGGAGGGAGGGAGGGATGGGGTGTCAGGGTAGAGAGCCCTCACCCTCCCCGCCCCTCCTCTTTCCAACTGACAAGGATCTTTTTTAGTATCCTCCCACCACCAACCCCCACTCCCAGTCAAGCGGTGACCTTGAACTCCAGGGAAATCAATGCCTGCAAACCCTTGCTCGCTCTGTGCCTAAGGCGCTGCAGTTCTGCTTCTGTGGGTGTGCTGGCTTTGGACAAACCCCTCTTGGGTTTGGACTCTTTTTGATCCCCCCCCCCCCCCCCCGTGTGTGTGTGTGTGTATGTGTCCATCTGTTGTCTGTCTGTCTGTCGTCTGAACTGCTGTGAAATTATGCATAGTTTTTGTTTGCTTGTTTGGTTTTTGGTTTTGGGACAGGGTTTCTCTGTCTCACTCTGGTCTACTTACTCTGTAGACAAGGCTGGCCTCGAACTCAGAAATCCACCTGCCTCTGCCTCCCAAGTGCTGGGATTAAAGTAGTGTGCCACCACAGCCCAGCTTTTTTATTGGGGGTGGGAGTGGAATAAAAGATTTAGAATGAAAGCTGTCCCATGTAGTAGGTCCCATGTAGCCCAGACTAGCCTAGAACTCATTGTGTAACTAAGGATAACCTTGAACTCCTGATCCTCCAGCTTCCTCTTTCACATGGTAGGATTCACACAATTTCTCTGTGGTTTTGTGTTGCGACCACCCTCGCCGGCAAGGAATGACGCAACACAGGAAGATCTTCAAGCAGTTTACTCAGGACCCTTGTACTTCTTCTCCCCTGTACTTCTTCTTCTTCTGACCCTGAGAGAATCAGCCCAGCCCTTAAATACTAATAGCCAGCCAATCAGGCTTAGCCACGTGGGCATTGCTGATAGGTTGTATCCCCAGGGAAGGCGCAAGACTCAACAGGCTCCACCCAAATAAGGACTTGTTAACAGTTAACGACAGTTAACGGGCAAGCAGCTCCCTACAGTTTTGTCCTTGTGTGTTTCTGGGGGTATGTCTGCCTGTATTAAGCTGTTTCTGTATCACTTCTGGACTGTGTATCTGGGCCATATGTCTGTCTGTAGGGGAAATTGTGGTTATTGGTGTGGTTATTAGTTGGGTGGTCAGATGGTCAGTTGGTTGGTTTTGGTTGGGGGTTTTTTGAGACAGGCTCTCACTACGGTCGTCCTGGAATCCAGTATGAAGACCAGGCTGGCCTCGAACTCACAGAGATCCAGCTGCCTCTGCCACCACACCTGGCTTACTTTCCTATCTCTGCCTCTTACAGGATTTCCATCGTCTGTCAGTCTCACGAGGAATATATCTGTGTTTCGATTTTTCTTTTCTTGTTACTCTAAAAAATTTATTTTTAATAAAAAAATTGTACTATGCATAGATCGTTTGCTTGTCTGAGCAATAACCAGAAGAGGACATAGACTCTCTTGGCGCTAGAGTTACAGATCTTTTGAGCTGCTATGTGGGTGCTGGGAATCAAACCTGGATCCTCTAAGAAAAACAGCCAGTTCTCTCAACCCCAGAGCAAGCTGGGGCCCGCTTGCACATCTTTCCTTGGGTTTGGTATGTTTTATGCCCTCTGTTGCAGCCCATGTTAGAAACTTGCCTGGGACTACACCCCACATGGCTCTGAGGGACACCAACCCTCTTTTGCCCGCACCCTTCCCGAGTGCCCCAGTGTAGCCGACACAGAGTCGCTTCCAGTTTAGAGAGGTTTATTCCTCAGGGACGTCGTCCTTCAGAGCCCAGCGTGGGCACCATGGGCGTCCTTCAGAGCACGGCGTGCGTGCCATGGCCTCAACCCTCAAACTTTTTCTTGCGGCCTTCCATCCCACTTAGTGCGTCGATATTCTTGCGCCAGTCTCCCACCTCCCGGTTTTCCTGGAGGTGGAAGGTCAGAGGTTAAGGACTCTTGCTGGTCTCTATCTCCTGAAGAGCCTTTATCTGCCCTCTAGCTTGCTAGACCATTCTGTGCTGGACGCCTACCTGAAAATATGGTTCTAGAGCGTTTCCTGTCCCCTCAGTCAACCTGGCAAACTTCCTGGAATCACTTCCCATCTTCCTGTGTACCTCCGGTCACCCCCACGCACTTCCTGTCTCCCCTTGTACTTCCTGTCTCCTCCAAGCACTTCCTGTGTCTCTCATGCACCCCCAGTCTTTTTTCACTTCTTGCCCCTCGCTACCTCCTTTCTCCCTAATGCACTGTCTTCCCCTCCGACTTCTTGAGTTCTCTTTATCAGTAGGTTCTTCCTAGGGCCCTGAGTTCGACTGCTCTCTGTCTGGACCTTGTGGCCACTCACATATCCCAAGCACCTGCCCTCCCACCCCAGCCCTCACTCACCTTCTCAATGTCCTCCTTCTTCACCTGCTTGAGGTGGGCTCTCAGGTCCAAGGATTCCTTGGCCCGGGTCCCCAGCAGCGCCTGCATCATGGCATCTGCAGAGATCCTCACTCTTCGTAGGGTAGGTCGCTTAAACTTGCCACGCAGGTCATAGATCTTCTGGGTCAGATCTGCAATCTGGGAAAGGACCCTATGGGGCCTGGTGATCCCATCTTCTCTCTGCTTCCTTCCTGAACACCTCTTCTAATAAACAGTTCCCCCTTATCCCTATTTTTTTTTTTTTTTTGGATTTGGTTTTTTGAGACAGGGTTTCTCTGTGTGGACCTGGCTGTCCTGGAACTCACTCTGTAGACCAGGCTGGCCTCGAACTCAGAAATCCGCCTGCCTCTGCCTCCCAAGTGCTGGGATTACAGGCGTGCGCCAATATCGCCCAGCCCTTATCCCTTTCTTGCTCTCTGTATCCAAGCCTCCTCCTCTCTTCCCCTCTGGCCCCAGATTAAAGCCCCCAACCCGCAACTCCATGTTCTTCCTGACGCCCCATCCAGCCCCGTCCACCAAAGCTTCTAACGCGACGCGACCTAACAACGCGCTGTTCATTCTCCGCTGTCCCAGAGCTCAACTCAACGCCCGCTTTCTACAGGCCTGTTTGTGCCACCCAGACTCTACCTTGCAGAAACAGCTTCCTTTGCCACAACGTACCCATGCCACTGCCTGCCTTCTGCTTAGAGTTATCTCAAGCACAAGCGCCCACAGCCCCAAGCCTGAAGCTTCAGTCCTGAGATCTCAGCCTGACGTGGAGGTACCTGGACTTCCCCAGGCTGCCCACCTCGGTGATGTTCTTGGTGACCTTCGCTTCCACGTCATATCTCTCCTCATCCACCTTGTCCACGCGAGCGTGAAGCTGCCGGCATAAGTCCTGATGAGAGAACGCACGGGTGCTGAGAGGGAGGCTGGAGACTGGGGTCCCTGATCTGAGAGAGGAGACCTCTGGGGCTGAGGAAGGAGCAGGTGAAAGGAATCTTCACTCTAGGGAACATAAAGAAAGATGGCCAGGAGCCAAGAACTCTGCGACTCCCGCTGATAGAGGCTAGAGAAACACACTGGCTTTTGAAGTCTTAAGGTTGAATGTATTGCTTGGCATAAAGACTGCAGGTCCTGAGCAAAACTGGAGATGGCGCTCGTGCTCCTGATACCCAGGGGATGCCAGGCCAGAGAGGAGGAACCTCGGGTCCAGGCTCATCGGGAACCCCTGCTTTGTAAACAGGTACCTGAAGCTCTTCAAAGCCCAGCCCATCCAACTCCAGAGGCTGACAGCGAGTGCTCAGGACGCGCCTCTTCTCTCCATGTCGTTCCTCCGCCTCACGCTCCAGCTCCTGTTTCGCAATCTGCAGCATCAGAGTCTGCGGAATGGTTGGAGCAGACAGCAGAGTCCCAGAAAGTTAAGAATTTAAAAAAAAAAAAAAAAAAAAAAAAAAAAAAAAAAACTCCTTCCATCTTCCAGAGACACAGAATATCGGAACATTTAACTTTGCGTCTTTGATTCAAAAACTGCCTCGTTTCTACATGCGCGCACATGTGTGTGTGTGTGTGTGTGTGTGTGTGTGTAGGGGGGAGTGTAGGAGGTTGACACACGTGGAAACGAAACCACTCCCCAAAGCCTCCGCCCACCAGAGCCCGCCCCTCCGACCTCATCATCACCTTCAACTGAAGTTTTCTGGAGGCGGAGATCTTAGACTTTTTCTGCCAAAGTGAGGTGGAGAAAGGTCAGTGTGAGGTCCCAGAGTGGACACTGGGCGGGGCTGCAAGGCACCACCACCCACTCGAGTGCATACCCATTCGGGTCACCCATTCTTCGAGCAGAATGCTAAGTCCACTGGAAGCCACGCCCCTCGCTCCCATCCACCAACCTTTATCTCTGACCAGAGCGGCACAGTGCCTGTCTTCCCACGGTCAACCACCACGCCCACGCCTCAGCCTTGCAGTCGGCGGAGGAGTTCCTCCCACAGGCAGCTGTCACCAACCTCAACCTGCACCTTTCTGAAATTCTGCCCCACCCATAGGAATCTGCCCATCTCCGAAGTGCTACCACCCCTTTCCAAGACCTTGGTGCTGCCCCTTCGTGGGTCTCAGAGGATTCTGAACCCAGAAGCCCGTCCTCTGGGACCCCCGCCCCACCTTGGCGTGCGGCTCCGTGGCATAGGCTCTGTAGTTGGCGGAGGAGCGGCGTCGGACAGGAGCAGGCGCGGGCTGGGATTCTCCAGCCTGGAATTGAAGCAGGCTGCATCACTACCCCAACCCTCCCATCCCGTCCTTGCCGGATCCCTCACCTCTAGCGGCGGGTTCCCCTGCCCGCTGGTCCCCAATCCTCTCCCGCAGCACCCACTCTGGGCCGAAGGTTCCCTACCCCCTTCTTAGCTCACAGCGCTCACCGCATCGCTGCTCCTGGAATCAGAGAAACGGTGAAGAGGATGAGGAAATAATGGACGGTGGTCCCCCCCCTCTCCCCTGACCAAAAGGTTGGGGCTACCTCTTCCACTCCCCCGAGCCCCAAGAGTCTGATGCCCAAATTCTTAACTCATGTCTACAGAAATCCAACCACCCTTGCCTCCTGCTATCTCAGGACAAGTATCCAACCTGACTACACACTCCCATGGACCCTCAAGACTGACTGCACCACTCCCTGTTCCTTGGGGGTCTCCAGTCCAGGGTGACCAAGATTCACATACTCGTCCGCCATGCTGATCTCCAGAGGAAGAGAACGGGATTGGAGATTCCTGGAGGGTCCTGGAAGGGTGTCCGCGGTGACCTTGGAGGTCTCTAGAGGTTGTGTTCCCTCTGGGCTGCTCGAGCTGCACTGAGGACACTGAGATAAGGGGCGAGGACAAAGACTAAATATACTGCGGTCTCCTCCCCTGCCCAGGATGTAACAGGGTGTGAGGGGAGCCGTGTGCAAAGCTGCAGTCGGGTCAACCGAGGTGCCCAGGACCCATACGCCTCCTCCTTCTGACCCTGCGCCCCAGCTCCCTTCTCCCTCAGACTTAGGTAACCCGGGAACAAGGTCCGTCTTTTCTCAAATCCAAGAGTCCACACTTCGGCTTCCCGTGTTCAGACCCAGAAATCTAGGCCGGCCTTCTGTCCTCACACCTGTAGTCTTTCTGAGACTTAGTACGTCCTTTCTCTCCCCCGTGTTTCTATCAGTTTCAGTGGCCTAGCTTGTTTAGTTTGAAGATTCTGGTGTAGGACGCTGCATCCTCAACCTTCACCGCTGTGCAATTCAGCCAAATCCACTTGGAAAGCCACAATCGGGGGCCACCCCGCTCCCACCCCCTTCTTGGCACTGGAGACCGATGGAGGACAGGACACACAGGTGACCCTGCTCTTTTTATTCGAATCACATTCAAGGGAGGCTATGTCCTTGTCCTTCACATAAGTAGCATGTCAGGAAAGGCCCAAGACAAAAGCGAGGGTCTGGAGCCCAGGGTTGTATCTTCAGCCTGCAGTCCTTGCCAGGATAAGTCTCAGATAACAATCTAGGACCCGCACACCCCACACACCCACACACCCACACCCCCGAAGAGTAGGACTGAGAGTTCCAGGGTAGGAATTTGAAATTCTACGTATATCACTGGGGTTGAGAAGGAACCCTGAGTGAGTGACACAGCATTCCAGCCGTAGGCTGAGCTGGTATCAATCCCTGGGCCTGCTTCAGCAGTTAAAAGTGGGTGCATTCACCGAGGACATTACAGAGCTTCCTGGAGTGGGCTTATTACTTCCGGAGGAGGAGCCAGGCAGGCTTGGGGAGGGTCGATCGCGTCTAGAGGCAGGAATAGCTCAGCCTGGGGTGGGCTAATTGCCTCTAGAGGCGGGGTCTGGTCAACCTTGGCGGGGCTCACCGCCTCTAGAGAGGGGGCCTGGTCAGCCTGGGGTGGGTCTATCGATTCTGCGGGAGGGGCCAGGACTTCAGAGGGCGCGGATCCAGATTCCACAGCTGAGTGTCCGCCACCCCGAGTAGAGTCTCCTAACTTGTAGAAGCGCGCAAAGGTCTCCGAGGGTTTGGTCGCAGGGTGAGGGGCGAACCCAGCCGCCCGCGCTATCTCCGCCACGCGGTCGGAGAACGCCTTCAACTCCTTGGGTCGCAGGTCCACCAAGTACCTATTTTAGGAACGCGTGTGTGAGGAGACCTGACTTTTGGCCCAGCTGGGACCTTCCCACCCCACTCCTCTGGCTCACCGAGCTAATTCCACAACCAGGTTCCCTCCGGGGACCACGCAAGCCCCGAGCTCAGGGCTGAGAAGATGGATCATCCTGAGGGAGGAAAGAAAGGACCAGGAGCTGAGATGCACGGGTGGGGACGAAGGCCCAGAGCAGGATGGAGACTGCAACGCCGAAGTCCCGGATCCTGACAAGGAGAAAACTGGGGCCCAGTCCTAGGTCTCACTGAGTCCATCGGTGTCCCACTTACCCGCAGGACACATAGAGGAGCTGGAACCGGCCCTGGTAGCAAGTCTTGTGATGGAGAGTCTGCGAAGAATCGAGAGGCAGAAAGTGGATAGTGAAGGGTTCTTGAGCAGGCACTGGAAGAAAGGGCAAGAAAAAGATCAGCTCTGGGGCCGAAGAGCTGGCTCAGTTGCTAAGCGGGCTTGATACTCATTCGGAGACCCTGAGTTTGGCACCCAGAACCCAAGTGAGACAGCTTACAACCACCTCTAACTCTGGTGTCTGGGGATATGGCGCCCTCTTGTGGTCTCCTAAGGCACACACACATTTTTGAGACAGGGTTTCTCTGTATAGCCTTGGCTGTCCCTGGAACTCACTCTGTAGACCAGGCTGGCCTCGAACTCAGAGATTTGCCTGTCTCTGCCTTTGCCTGCCAAATGCTTGGATTAAAGGCGCGCGCCACCACAGCCCAGCTAGGAATATAAATCTTGAGAGAAAGTCAAAGAGATGCGCACACAAGTGGCAAAGAATATTGGAGTTAACATCCCTTGTTCTTCGCTTTTGAGTCAGGCTCTCATCTTGTAGCTGAAGATATCTGGAATTGTGACCCAAACCAGGGTCTCAATTTCCTCCCGCCTCAGCCTTCTGAGCTGGGGTGACTGTCACCCCATGATCAGCTTTCTTGGCCTTTTCTTTAGAGTGATGTGTGTGTGTGTGTGTGTGTGTGTGTGTGTGTGTGTGTGATGGTGTGTGCCACGGTGTGTGTGAGAAGGTCAGGTGACAGCCTTTACTGAGTCAGCTCTCTCTGTCCACCATTGGATCCCAGAGATGGAACTTGGGCTGCGGGACCCTGACAGCAAGCACTTCTCCTTGAAGAGCTATCTTGTCGACTTTCCATGTCTTTCTAGAAGCCTCCCTTTTTTATCCTTTCGCTGAGCTGGATTGCTGCAAATCTGAGGAGGTGGGTCCACGAGGCAGAGACCCGTTTTACAGACAGGAAAGAAAGTGGGTGGTCCCTTGACTAAAGGAACATGCGCCCAGGGAGAGATGAGTTAAGGTAACGGAATAGAAAGAAGGGCAGCTGGACTCCGTGGAGGGAAAATGCGTAGGGAGGAATGCGGAGCTTCCCAGTTAGAACTCTATAGTGGGCTAAGAATTCTACTCGCGGTGTCAGGGTTTGGGAAAGGGAGAACAAGAGAGAGAAAGAGAACTAACATCAAGAGAGATCAACTGCCCAGGTATTCCAAACCTGTTTGCAGCTGCTGGCTCCCTACCGTCTGGCTCAGGCGACGCTGTCTCCTCCACGGTCCCCTGGATGGCTCTCGGGCCCCTCCAGGTGGCCACTTCTCGGAACAGCTCTATAACGTTGTGCTGTGTGATCTCGCTTGCAGTCTGCCCAGGAGAAAGGGGGAGGGGCCGATGTAAGGCTAGGGACATCAGGGGTGGGTAGGGAAGGGGCTTACTGTGTACAGGTGACACAGCCCCAAACTATAATTCCTTGTTACTTTTCCAGGGCTGGATTCAGGACTTAGTAAGAGTACTGAATCAGAGGTCTCCGAGAGAGGGACCAAGAAGTTGGGGACAGAGCCTGTTACTTGTATGGAGACACTGGACCAAAATAAGGGACGGAGCTCAAAAAAGGGTCGCGGCTACTAGGCAGAAAAGGCAGGCTTGGAAGGCAGAGAGCGGGGACCTGTCTGCTGGCCCTAACACCTTGACTGGTTGTCCGTTACTCGTCCGGAAGAGGCTCTGGTCGTCCGCCTCGATGCCAAAAGCCACAAAGGGCCCTGTGGCGATGTCGCCCCAGTATCCGCGCGCAGCCACGCGTTCCCCACGCTGGGAAAAAAACAAACAAAAACAAAACCAAGAGGATGAGATCGCGAGTGAGGTCCAGATTGGGGACCTTTACCGGCAGATACCTAAAATAGGCAGAGCAGGCCTGAGTAGGCACGCACGTGGCTCAGGAGGCGACCCGACGCCAGAGTCCTGTTGGGCACGTGGTAAGCACTCAAGTCTCTGAGTTCAAAGGCAACTCCTGTGTCCCGCCAGCGTCGAAATTCCTGGATATGGATGACCTGGGCCTGGAGTGGAGGATCAGAAACAAAGCTCTGATTAAGCTGCTATAGGAAGTCCAACCTTGAACCTATAGGAATTCCTCCCACTGCAAGCTCCAGGGTCCAGACCCACCTCCTTCTCAGACCTAGGAGTCTAGTCCTCAGCCCTCTTCCCTCCCTCTGGCCTCAGATGCTGGCCACCTGCTCCAGGGCTTGCTTACTTCTCGATCATGCAGCTTCATGCGCAGGTCCCAGTCGGCAACCCCACGCCGGGCATCGTAGCGGGAACCCAGGTAGTGGCGCAACCTCGAGTCCCAGAGGCGACTCATGGGGAAGACTTCGGGTCCCTTCTCCCCACCTGACCAGAAGCGGAACACGGCCTCCAGGGCATCCCGTTCGCGGAACTGTACAGCCAGGGAAACATGGAGAGAGACAGAGATGCAATGAGGGTTCCCCTCTGTCCCTTTAGGTAGTAACGATTATGGGGGTGGAAAAAAATGAGACCCAGAGATCAAAGTCTAGGCCACAGTAGTGGGAGTCACGGAGGTAGACTTGGGACCCCCACACGCCAGCCTGCTCCAGCCCCTCAATTCCATTCTTCCCGCAGCCACCCAAATTTCAAGCAAACCCCCTTCTCCCAACAAAGGTGGGGGGTGCAGCTGCCGCACCTTGAGCAGCCGAAGGCTAAGCCAGGGCAGTTGCTCCTCCAGGAGGTCAGGCTCCGGGACCAGATTAGCCAGGCGGCTGGCCTGAGCGCGCAGGAAGGCAGCCACCGAGGGTCGCAGCAGCGCGTTCCCCCACAGCTCCAGGAAGGTGTCACTCCGCTCTGGAGGGAGGTGGAAAAGATGAAACAGGGTGGGAGACTCGGCAAACTGCACCAATCCAGGGACGGCAACCACCACCCAGCACTGCTGATGGAAGGGGGCTTCCCAAAAGCAAGGCGAGCTGACATATATCCCCAAGCCTTTTTTTTTTATTATTTGGTTTTTTCGAGTCAGGGTTTCACTGTGTAGCCCTGGCTGTCCTGGAACTCGCACTGTAGACCAGGCTGGCCTCGAACTCAGAAATCCGCCTGCCTCTGCCTCCCAAGTGCTGGGATTACAGGCATGTGCCACCACCGCCCGGCCCCCAAGCCTATTTTTAAAATATGTTTTTAATAAATTAAACTTTTTATTCGGGGTGTGTGTGTACGCGTGCGCGTGTGTGTGCGTGTACATCTGTGCACCATGTGCAAGATCTTTCTGAGGTCAGAAAAATGTGACATAGCCCCTGGAACCCAATAAAACTTTATCTGAAAACAAAGCAAAACAAAACCAAATCAAAACACTCCAAACTCCACGATAAAGATGAAATAATTTAATATTGTAACACCATTTTTTAAAATTTTTGTCTTTTTCATTTGGTATTAAGGATGAAACCCGTTGGGTGGTGGTGGCATATAACTTTAATCCCAGCTCTTGAGAAGCAGAGGAAGGCGGATCGCGGAGCTCGAGGTCAGCCTGCTCTGTAGAAGAAGTTCCAGAACAGTGAGGGATATACAGAGAAACCCTGTCTCAAAAAACAAACAAACACAAAGGTTGGAAGAAACCAAAGGGACTTCCATGTGCATTCTACCAAATTGTGTATGTGTGTGTGTGTGTGTGTGTTAGAATCTTACAAATATTACAGAAGAGAACTGCAGATAAACTAAGTTCGAGTTGTTTAAGAACAATATATTCTCAATGCCCTGAGCTGCGAGTGTCAATGACCAACTATACTTACAATAAAAACAGAGCAACCTGTGTCTATGATCTCCAGTGTCGTTGTGGAGCCTGAGACAGGAGGATCCCCAAAAGTCCAAGCCAGTCTGATCCACAACAATATGTCTGTCTTAACTCCTCAGTGCCTCTTACCCCTAAACACTGCATTCAGATGCACTAAGCCGTACTGAGTTACGGGACCTGGGGGCCAGAGGGCAAGGGTTAAAGGTGCCTGCAACCAAGTTTGATGAGTTTGGACTTTGGGATACAAGTGGTGGAAGGAGAAAACTGAGCTGGTAGGGTTTTGTTTTGTTTTGTTTTGGGGTGGTTTTTTTTTTTTTTTTTTTTAGTGTTTTTAGTTGTTTTGTTTTGTTTTGTTTTCGAGACAGGGTTTCTCTGTGTAGCCATGGCTGTCCTGGAACTCACTCTGTAGACCAAGTTGGCCTCGAACTCAGAAATCCACCTGCCTCTGCCTCCCAAGGGCTGGGATTAAAGGCGTGTGACACCACCGCCCGGCCTTGAGCTGGTGTTATACGCCAAACACTACACATTTTTCTAAGAACCTCACATGGGATCCTGTTGGTAGAGATGGCGAGATGGCTCTGTGGGTAAGGACGCCTGCTGCTGAGCCTAAGGATCTATCCTTGAGGCTCACAAGGTGGAAGGAGAGAACCACCTCCCACCTCCCGGGGCTGACATTGTGGTCCGTGGTGAGCACGTGCACTCGTTAAATTAACACATATTAAGACCCACAGTAGTGGAGGACCTTTTGGGACACGCATTTTGCAAAGGATGAAATAGGAAATAAAGACTGAAGATCTCTCTCTCTCTCTCTCTCTCTCTCTCTGCCTTTTACATCTTATTTAGCATGTGCTCCTATTATGACACATGTGTGGGCATCAGATGATGACTTTCAGAAGACAGCTCTCTTCCCGTCCCGGGGATGAACCCCAGACCATCAAGTGTGACAGCAGGCACCCTGACCAGCTGAGCC